>NC_043753.1:22345077-22673827 GCF_902148845.1 Salarias fasciatus | reverse complement strand
GCAGACGAGAGTTTAAACACTAGAGGAAAAAAAAAAAAGAGAGAGCCCCCCCCCCCCATCTGTTTTGTTGCCAATTGGCTCAGTGTCACAGCCTCTTCTGCCTGGATGCCCCCATGCCTTTGAAACATAAAGAAAGGGCAGAAAGAAGATGGTGAGATGCGACGCTTTTGGGGGGAAGGGTTGCAGATGCATGCAGACAGGCAGAACAGAACCAGTCTAATGCTCAGTGAGCCTGAGCGGCTCTCCATTACACATGCCCAAGGCATCTCCATCAACACTCGCCCCTATCCGCCTCTATCTTTGTCACTGACACATGACATACGCCGGTCGGGTGTGTCATAAGTGCTCAGCTTATGCGCATAGCACGAATCTTTGGGCTGTTCTCACACTATTCCTCCTCCATCCTGGTATATTTTGCGCCCTGCAGGCTTTATAAGGCAGGGATTATGTAACGCGGCGTGTAGCGGCTGGTTGATGATGTTATAGACTGCGGCCGTGTCAGAGGTGACCCCCTCACATTTTCCCTGCCGATGCCTCGAGATTTTTTTCTCTACATGCGAAACAAAACAAAGCACGGGCAGTTTTTGTTTTTCAAATGGCGTGTTGCGTAACCTGGCTGCTACCGGGACATATCTCAACCCGCAGTGTTGTTGCGGGCTTTGAGGTCTTGGCAGGAAACCACTTTATTTCCTGTAGGCATCAGCGCTGGAAATGAGCAAAAGCACTCCGATGATAGAATGATTTCATGAATGGCTGGTGGAAAAGCCGCCGAGCAGCCGAGGCACCGTGGTTTTCCAGCTTCAGCCTGCTCCGAGGGCCGCTGAGCTGTGCGGACCGAACATGTTGCACGTCGCTCTGATATATAACATGACAGTTATAAAAGCTGAGCCGACCACAACGCCTTCATTATAGACCAGCAGCTGTTTCTGGAAAAACCGCCAGATTCGAGCCGTCTAGGACAAAGCCAAAACCCAAACTGGAGACCAATCAAGGCTTTTGGGGTCAGAGGAGCTGTAAAGTATAATTTCACACAATTTTCGAAGCTGTCAGCCACGATGACACAACAGTTTTTTGATATGACTGAAGCGCTGCGTAATGCTCATGCTCTTTTGATTCCATTTGAGCAAAACCAGTTAAATTTGGCACATTTGTTTCTTTCACTGAGTTGTTTTTTTCCTCCTCAGGTTTTGAGCAGTTCAGTCATTTCCTGATGTTTTTTTCTCAGTCATCAGTGGTCATTAAAAGTGCGCACGAATGATACCGAGAGGGCTCCTTTTCGCTCGGACGGGATTTCTGACGTCCTCGTCTATTTTCTGTTTGTGAAACGAGGTGGCTGTGGCGTCCTCGGACTCGGAGCACACATGCGCTCTGTGTTGTTTGGAATCAGAGGCCGTTTCGGGCCTCCTGGCTGTGCGAGGGCGCCACGAGATCCATAACTCACAATTGATTGGATTACATTGGCTTCATTGTGGGGGCAGGGCACATGCTTTTGCCCCGTACTGGACTATTCCTGGCTTGTGACGTGCAAGCCGGAGCATGATGTCACTGTTATTTCACTGTGTTATTGTTGTCGTTTATTCGGCGGGGATTCATCTGTTCAACGTTTGTAAATTGAATTTATTCCATTATGAGATGATTTACCCATAGCTTCACCAGTCCAAACAGATTATTGTGCGTCCAATCAAGGTGTTACAACCGTTATCGAATCCAGTTAACACAACGTTTTAAATAATTGTATAAGGCTCATGTAGCGTTTCCAGCTGTTTATTACCCGCCTGGCCTAGATATGTTAAGAACAGTACGTCACCAGTGAAGATCTCTGTCAAGGATTTGCTGCTATTAATCCTCTAGAGTTCTTCCTGTGTTTTTGTTTTGAACATAAAACGGGTTGTGATGTGTTTAATCTGGCATTTCGGACACATGTTGGACTGATGCTATGATTTGAGAGTTACCCACAAGGGTTTGTTTTGCTGCGATGGTTCTGCCATCAGTCCACTCCAACTAGAAGCCTTTAACCTCGAAACTGAAGGAACCTTCGATTTCAGGCTTTGGTGCAGTTTGAAGAGTTATGGGAAGCAGGCAGGAGATCAGTGAGCGGCCAGTCTGTTAGCGGCGTGTTGTGCGTCTCCATCTGTGGGACTTGGCTGACCTTTCTGGCCACGCTGTGTGCATAGCCTCCTGACCTGCAACAGCGCTGTGTCTGCACGATTACTCAAGCTGTCCAAAACCAGTGTTCAGATGTGCAAAACGACGACGTACAACTGGGGTAAGATGTTGGGATCCAGTGTGCTCCACCACTGGGACTCTTGTAGTCTATTCAGATCAGTGTAATTCCATCCATCGTAGCCGATTATGGGGAAAAGCACTCAATCACTGAGAAAATACAGACAACAGACACTTGCTTTCACATCTACAGACATTTTTAGGTTTACCTCCGTCAAAGTTTTCAGACCGAAAGCCATGAAAGCCACCTATGTGCCGGAAACCAAGGATGTTCTCTCCCGCTCTCTTTTAAAAATACATGTCTGATCATTTTCCATTATTTCCACATAATTAAGCAAAAGTGGGAGGAAATCGGGCTGTGAAGGGAATGACACAACACAGAAATGTGTCATTAAAAATGTAGGACGAGCTTAAACCCAACCTCGGGCGAGCTCCTTCCTGCTAATTAGCCATCGTGCTTCTCATGCAAAAGTGAACCCAGTGTGTCTCTCTGACAAAGTACCTAATATCACGACCAAAAACATATGGACATCACGCAGCTTCAAGGGCAGAGTTAGTATAATCATCCCTGCCGTCTATTGTACTGGTGACTAGTAGTTTCCTTATATTTGCCGTCTTTTACTCCTTTCATCAACGTGAGTAAAATGCTTCCTCTTGGCTTGGAGTTGCTGTAGTGGGGGCTGCAGCATTCCTCTTTTGTCAGGGAGTCTTCCCCCTGAAAGGAGGAGGGAATACTTTTTTTGCAGAGTAATGAAATAAATAACAAGGGCTTCACCGCATCCCGCATTGCTGGCAAAGTGCAGAAGCAGTCACGTTCTGAGTTTTGGAGGCTGCGCAGTCCTCGTCTCCGTGCAGCTCCCTGCAGGTGAGACCTCTGGAGGTTTCACAAGCCTGCAGATCACTTGTGGAGACTCTGGAGGAAGGTGCGGATCGAGCCGTCGGCGTCCTGCATTGCGGCCTGATGCATGTCGATTCACAGTGATCCTTTGAGAGTCGGGCTGCCGCTGCCTGGTACCGCTGCAGAGACGAGGACAGGGAGGCACGGCCAGCCAAGACGGGAGACTGGGGGCGTCTAAAAAGGAGGCTGGATTACCAAAAATACACAGACGCATCGGCTCTGTCAGCTCTCAGGCTGCTGCTGTGTTTTTTTGCTGTGTCACCACAGTGATGTGTTTCCTGCACGTCGCAACCCAGGTGGACTTTCTTTTGCGCCGGACTGCTGACAACTCCTCTCTGCTGCAGCCTCCATCTCAGACAGGAACACTTTTTTTGATGTTACGTCTGACATAATCCTGGGAGTCTGTGTGCAGCATGAATCATTAACATATTGTTAATGAAGCGTGGCGGGGGTGATGGCTGCACCCGACTGGATACCTGCTGGGCTCGCAGATGGGCTCGGAAACGCGCCCCTCGCCTTCTGCTGACGGTTCCCTCTCCTCTCGAGGCGTCGGGGTGGCATTAGGGAGCGTTGCCGACCAGCAGGGTGCCGCCGGGCGCGGCGGGGTTTGGCCTGAGGTGCGGGGCAGATCTGTCATGTGAAGATGGCTCACCTTAAAGTGCTTGACTGTATGATCAACAACAACTGGAGTCTGATCTGCGACCTGTACTGCGCCTGGAGCAATCAGGTCAGTTGTGTTTTCTCTGTAAGCTTGAATTCGTGTTCATCCTTACAGCAGCAGGTTTTGTGGATTTGGTCACTTCCAGCGGCCCTCCACTCCGTCCCCTGCTCCCATCGGGAGTTCACCACCAAAGGCATCCCTGAAATCTTGGGTATTAATAGCCAGCATTCATGCAGAAGTGCAGAGTGCAACCGGAGTCCATGGAGTGTTTGGCATGCTGACCTCCGGGTGTCCCTGCTCCTGCACGTTCAATGCCTCATGCAGCTTCAGGTGCTTCAACACAATCTTTTTTTTTTCCCATAGGAATTCAGTCTTATCCTGACATTTAACAAGCATTTTCAATTTTTCCAGTAAAACCTTCTCTTTTTTATGAGTCTCCAGGACTTCCACAGTACGACCGTCCAATCGCAGACAAGATTCACCACCGTGTCACTGTAAAAAAACAAATGGTAACATTTAATCAGTTCCAGATGTCTGAAGCTGAAGATATTTTACAAGAATGAGGCAGAAGCATTCGTTCGTGTCACATTTTTTGACAATTCCACAACCATTAAATCAAAATACTAGGGGTGGGACGAGACACAAATTTCACGGGACGAGATGTCTCGCGAGATTGAGTCCACGAGATCGAGACGACACGAGACCGGGGGGGGGGGGGGGGGGCAGTGCGGTACTCACATGCAGCGTCGGAACATGGCGTGTCGGGTCGGAGTGCCCCTTGTACGGCCACGTTGCCCTCCGCTCTACACTGCGCCCGAGGCGGCCGCCTAGTTCCCCTATTCCCATTCAAACCGCGGCGCACAGACGACGCCATGACTGCATTTGCACTTCATGCCACTAGGTGCGCTGTTTGCATGTTCAACCTTATTTTACACAGACACCACAGAGGAAGAAGGGCGCCGCAGCCGCTGCAGCCTCTCTCTGCATGTTGTTAGAAACAGAGTGTGAGCCGGTAAGACGTGGTAAAATGTTCATTGATGCGATGCACCGTTTTTTCAATAAAAGAGAAGAACTGAACGATCGTTTCCGCACATTTTCTGTACGTCGTATCAATTAAACTGTATCGCAAGTAGTTTGTGGACTCAAAAGACCAAGATTCCTTGCAGATAGAACATGCGCAGAACAGTATTTCATGTCCTTTTCGACCGGATTTTTAAATATGAATATGAGCATATTCAGGGGTTTGCACGTGTTTATATGGCTGTGCGCCTTGTAATGTATCATTCCATCAATATTCCAGTTAATAAAGAGTTTTTGCCTTGATATAAACGTACTTAATCTCGCGGCATTCGATCTCGCGGGATCTCGCGGCATTACGATCTCGCGGGATCTCGTGACACGAGATCTCGTCCCATCCCTACAAAATACCTTCTGTTAATCTAATTACGAAGGTCAGTGAGGATTGCATGTGAATATTTCAAATATGTTGTGTGGTTCATTGTACAGAGACAGCGGATTACATTGTTTTTTTGTGTTTTATTCGATTTCTTATAGCTGTGGGTCAGCTGTCATGGAACTATCTGAAATAATAGTTTTGAACCTATAACTTTTTTCAAATCCTGGAGCTAAATGAGCTTTACACCGTGTGAATATGTTTGCATCATTCGGTAGTGCACTGACAATAGAGGATAAAGATTTGAACAGATTAGGTTAAATCTTCTGATTAGACATGAGATAGCCTAAAAGTGAAGTGAAGTGCATTAGTCACTAGAGAGGTTCTTCGTCTCATTGGTTACCTCCGTGTCAGACAGTTTTGAATTTGGGTGAAGAGTTTTGGTGCTCACATCTTCCAGTGGAAGATGTTCTCTTTTATCTTGGCTGAGGTGTCAAGTGCAATAGTGCAGAAGGTCGGAATATTTTCATGTTGAGAGAATGATGTAAGCGTGAGCTCCTCTCAGTCTCTGAATATGGACATTCTTTGTTTAATACAGTGCTCTTTGTGGCGTTATCAAGTGTGTTTTCCACTTGTCTCTATATGCACAGAAGTCATCTTGGCAGCCTTACAGACTCTTCATATCTCTAACATGCTTTTTTTTTTCTTTTTTACTGTACATTCACACAACTGGCTCATTGTTTTGGATGCCCCCCTCCCTGTTTTTTCATTTCGTTGTGGAATGCCTGATGTGAGGACTAAAGAAGTCTTGCCGTGTTGAGCAACGCGGCAGCTCTGCTCTCCGGCTTGCCCCTTCCCCTAATTTAATTTTAGCCGTGCTGAAAATTGTTGGCGTCCCGAGTCGAACTGATAGGCCTCTGTTTCCCGGAGAGCCGCTGCTGTCCGTGGCGCTGAAAACGGCCTTTGTGCACCAGTAGCACAGCGCTGGGGCCTCATGAAATATTTACAGGCTGACACCTGGTGTGAGCCTGAGAGAGGGGAGCCGGAGAATCGACGACGCAGCCACCGATAGCTCCCAGACCAGAACTGCCCTGCCGCCAGTTCCTCGTGTCGCTCTGTCATTCAAAGCATTTGCGAGGGCAGCGGTTATGTAGATTAAGCCGTTGATGAAAATGCTTAAAGGCTCCATTTGCACCGCAGCATTTTCAAGTGAAAACGGGAAACTTCTGTTTGTTTTGAGGTCCCTTCAGGGGGCAGCGATGTTCAGAGCCACCGAAAACACAACTACTACGAGACTCACCTGTCTTGCTCTTTGTCTTTATGCGTACGCGGTTCGATTGTAAAAACAGACAACCGTGGCAGCTGCCTGGCACGCCCACTACTTTGTTTTCAGTGTTTCTGCCATTTCTGCGCACAGACGTCGTTTTCAAAACTTTTCAGAGTAAACGCGAAACTTTCCTGAAACGAAAGCACAAAATCCAAGACGTTCTCATAATGTCATGTAAATGGGAGCAAAGGCTCTCACTCAAAGTGTGGTTGCACTGTTTAAACTTTGAACAGGTTTTTAGGTATTTTTTTTTGTCATCGCTCAACAGTTCAACAACACTTAATGTCCTGACGGCGTTGTGTTGGTGGGTTCAGCCATCTAAAACCTGCTTGTTGCATACATTGACTACAACGGATCCATTATCTGTAACTTCAAAGCCATTAATACACAATTGGCTGATTGTTCAGCTGTACACGACCGCAGGAAGAAGAACAATCATTGTTCTTCCCTTTAACCTGAAATCCACCATCATGCTGGATCGCTCTCTAAAGAAACACTTATAAGTGGCATTAACTGAGCTGCAGTTGTTCTGTGTGTTCAGGGAAGTGTCGGTGTCACCTCGCTTTGCGGCGAGGACACGGCACTGGAGGGTTTAACAGAAGAGCGTGCGTGTCAGAGGGCGCCCTGTCACGACCTCGCGCCGTCAAAAGCCTCAGAGCGAGCGGGATTAATAATTCATAGATGAGGAAACCAATTATACAGAGCTTTGCTCGCATCTGGGCGGGGAGGACCCCGGGGACGCTAATTGGCCCACCTGCTCTCCGTCCCCGAAGGAGCGGCCGGCTGGATGTGAGGGCGGCGTCCTCCGTCTTTGTTTGGATTCCTCCGAGTGTTTGGCGTGGAGGGGGAGGGGAGGGGAGGGGAGGGGGGCGGCGTAACCATATCAGCTCCACATCCCTCGCTGACGGGCCACACCCAGCTCAGCATGGAGCGCTCCCCTGTGTGCTCCACACTGCTTTTTCATGACTGGTGACACATCAGATGCTGAACTTGGACAGCCAGAGGGACCTGGGTAGTTTTCTTCTGTCTTGCCTTTTTTTTTTTTTTTTTTTTGATTGATCTTAAAAGTTGAAAATTAATATAAAAATCCAAGTATTTCCAATAGTATTAAAGCTATAGTGCGTAACTTCGGTCGCCCTCTAGCGGAATTCTGCGTTCTTACAACAATAAAGCCGGCGCTTCCACATGACGTACGCCCAGGTGCCCCCCCCACCCGCCTCTCCCCCCAACCTGCCACGGTGATTTGCGTTTCCACAGCGCGAATCACTGTTGGAAACTGTTTTTATTCTGTGTGAATAAGGACAGCTGGTGAAAAAAAGATGGACTCTTCCAAAGAGGTTGTTGTTTTCTTTTTTTTTCCACAGAAACGCAAATAGCTTATTACAAACGGGAGACAAGGTGCCTGCTAGTCTGTAACTGACAGGTTAGAGGATGAAAAGACCCAGTGGTCGTCAGCGGAAAACATTTGTTGTCCGTTGGTCTGCAGTAGCTGCTTCTTGATGAAAAACGGAGCGTTACACACAAAGTACAGTGTTTTCTGGGGGAGGCGTGTGGTGTCGCTGCTAACGCTGCTAACGCTGCTAATGCTGCTAACGCTGCCGGTGTTTGACTGTCAGAGAGTTTTTTTTTTTCCTCCTCTCAGTTTTCCGGGCGCTGCACAATTTAGCGCGGGCGGCGCCCGGACTGAAAAGGTCTGGCAGAAACCCTGATAGCACGTCGCTTCCTTGGTCTGCCTGAGACTGTGAGCCGAGCCTGTTGCTATGAGACCCTCCCGTCCTCCCCCTCCCTTCTTGTTGTGATGTAAAATGCGTAATTTCCTGCGCGCCAGCGCGGGAATGTCGCCGGTCGGCACGCAAAGCAAGAATTATATATATTGAAAAATCCCGCGACATGTTAGAGGAGCCGATCGGCTTAATTTGCATTTTGTAATCTCCATTAGTAGTGGCTTGGCTAAAACGGACGTTCATAGACATTTAAAAGTTACGCACCATAGCTTTAAGTTCTCTTTTAAAGTGTGCTGCTATTTTCCTCTTGTCTGGAAAATAGACTCCATATTCGGAAAATGAAATGTGAAAACAGCTTAAGTTCATTCATATTTTTTTTTTTTCATTTTATTTCGTATTTTGCCAAAGTTTGTTAAAGCGATACTTCAACATTTTGGCAAATTGGCCCATCTAGGGCAATTCGGTAGTCATTTAGAACAGCATACTTACTTTTTTTGTGAGGGCGAGCTGTTGTTTATTCAGCGGTGCGTCTGAGGAGAGCTTCACGGCGGACATAATGGAAGTGGACAGTACAGTTGCTTCCCTCGTCAAACTCATCAAATACACAATCCAACAACCCCAAAACACACTTTGGCGGACACTTGATAATCCGCACATTCACTACGCTGTGAAATATTAATGCAAAATTACGAGATTGAGCGTTTTTTGCGAAGATTGCTAAGACAGAACTACTTACTAAACATGGCGTCTGGGCGTAGTGATTTCAAAAGAAAAAGTAGTTCCCAGTATTTGCTTCAGTGTCGTAACGCTACAATATTATTTGTTGGTGTTTCACAGCGTAGTGAATGTGCGGATTATAACGTGTCCACCAAAGTGTTTTGGGGTTGTTGGATTGTGTATTTGATGAGTTTGACGAGGGAAGCAACTGTACCGTCCACTTCCATTATGTCCGCCGTGAAGATCTCCTCAGACGCACCGCTGAATAAACAACAGCTCGCCCTCACAAAAAAAGTAAGTATGCTGTTCTAAATGACTACCGAATTGCCCTAGATGGGCCAATTTGCCAAAATGTTGAAGTATCGCTTTTGTTAAGGTTTTGTTTTCGCCACTGATAATTTAAAATTATTGGGGTTGAAATCGTGGAAAACTTATTAAATGCTAGGGATGTCCCGATCCGATCACGTGATTGGAAATCTGCCCGGATCACGTGATTACGGACTCGCTCGGGATCGGAAGTTTCCTCCCGATTTGGACTCGGTTGGATACATATGTTTATTTTTTCTTTAATTTCCTTTTTAACCCATTGAACTCGGGACGCATTTATGGTAGTAGCGTTGTTGCGCAATTCTATCATTAAACCCGGAAGCGCTGTTGCACAGTTCTACCTTTGACGCCGGGTCTTTTCTTCTTCTTCTTTGGGCTAATCAGCTGTTTCTTGGACAAAGAAATGCATCAAACTTGCGCATATGCATCACTGATCCTGTTTCCGGGTCCAGATCGTGTTGCTGCACTGCCTCGTAACTTTGCATTGAACGTCTCTGGCCACTGCTGCACACTGAAGCATGCTCAGCGGTAATGCGTGCCCGGCTGAGATGTATTTAGGCTTTCCGTGCTACAGAAAGATGTAATTACAGGGAAAATTGATTTATTTTCTGATTGTTATTTTTAGTCACAGAAATGCACTGTTTCAAGTATTGTTTTGAATTGATGTTAAGAAAATAAAAAAGGAGAACTTTTCATAAGTTTTTAGTTTTTTTTAATAGATAATGTACATATTTTACTATATTAGAAAAGAATCGGATCGGGACTCTGAATCGGCAGATACTCAAAATGATAGGACTCGGACTCGGTGGCAAAAAAACCTGATCAGGACATCCCTAATAAATACCATGTTTAACAGAATCTCAGACATGTAAAAAAGTTTAAATTAAATAAGATCAATAAGACAATTAAAATGTCTACACTAATACAAAAAACGAACAGATGTTTATACAGTTCAATCACTAAAACCAAGCTGAAGAGGTACAGTTGAAGGTTTTTGTATTTGAACACTTTGAGCTTCCCTATTGCTTCCTCGGCTGATATTTCCATCAGTTCATGTAATTTTTTTTTTCTTTATATGTTTTTAAATCTCTGAATGGCACCTCTCTGAGCTGCTTCCCCTCTCAGGGCAGTCAATCAGGTCCTCCTGGAGGTGCCCAGGTCCAAGCGTCAGCTCAGAGGGGACGGAGCTTTTCTGTTGTGGAATGAGCTGAGCTGCCACTGCGTGTCAGACAGGCCTCCTCACTGTCCATTTTTAAAAAGGATCTTTTTTATTCCTTGGTTTTTAGCTCAGCCTGTGACTGCTCCTGTTTTTACTGTATTATCAATGTATTTTATTGTATTTTATCTTGCGCTTTATGTTTTTATGACTACGTTCAGCACTTTGATCCGGCTGTAGTTGTATTAAAGTGTTATAGTTGAGTTGAGAATCTGAGGAGTTGCTGCCGCTCATACACCCTGGAGTGTGTGAATTCAATATCCTCATACAAGACCTGGAATGGCCCTAAAAACGAGAATAAATCAGTCCTGAAGCTCATTTTCCTGAGTGAAGCTTAAGTTCAGATTCTATTTTTGCATCTTTGTCCATCATTTTATTGCCTCAGTTAATGAAGCGGTGATTTGGAGGTTAATTAATAGGAGTAAGTGTTAGGTCCCGACCTACATGTAATCACGCTGGTGTACTCGAGAATACAAAACCAGGTTTTTTTTGTGCTCCTGCAGTAAACTTCCTCCTGTCCTCCTGCTTCAGGCCTCAGATCAGCCTCAGCCTGCAGTCGTCTGGCCTCTTTCTCTCATGTCTGTGTGTCCTTTTCTCTACTCTCTCCTTCCATCTCCTTTGTGGGGAGAAATTCCAGGCTGTTGGCCCGCACAATTGCCCGTCTATTAGCATATGAAAGCAGCCAAGGGGCAGCGAGATGAGGCGGGAAAAAGGGAGGGAAGGGGAATCATAAAACTTCCAAATCCCCTTCCCGGCCAGACACCAGAACTCGTGCTTCTCTCTGTGTCTGCGTTTCTTTTTATTTTCTCATAAACCAAGAGTGAGGAGGATTTATTCATGGACGCTGAACTGCATCGTGGTCCGAACGTGTCAGTCACTTGTGTTCAGCTCCACACTTCCAGACGTTGGACTCTCCCTCCACACTTGTTTCAGGCACAAAATCCATCAATCTGAAGGATTTGCTTCGCTGTCTTGAGGTCTTAATGTGGGGGATCATTACACTGATGCTCTGCTTGTATAAACATGGCTCATCCGGGTTGTTTTCCAAACAGAGAAACTGAAACAGATTGAGATCATGTTACTTTATCGATTAGATTTTTTCCTTCTTGATATTTCGCCACGTTTGTCAAGTTTTTACACTTTAAAGTTGAGCCATATTTTGAAATGACACCTTCTGTTGTTGTGTCACAGCTGTATTCTTCACGTCAGTATCGGCTTTCACATGGATGTTTCTGCTGATGTTACAGGCTGATAAAACTCAAGCTGAATTGTTTCCGAATGGTTTGGTTTAGGATCCAGTATGATGGATTCAAATAACCTGAAAATGTTCTGGACTGAGCTGAAATTCCCTCATAAGAGTTGCACTGCATCGCTAGAGTGTGTTTACCGCTGCTGTTTATCTCGAAACAATGTATGAAATGTCAGCGTTGTGTAGCAAACATGGGCGCAAAGCTCTAACAGCAGGGAGCAGAACCATGCAAAGTTTGCATGGACTGTGATCAAATCATTAACAGGGTCGCACCAACCCCTCTGATCCTCCTGTGACTTTCTTTTCAGATAGTTTCAGTCTCATCAGATCGAGCTGTTTACGTGATGGAATTTCATTTAGGTAATGATCTCTTACGGTCCATATAATCACAGCCGCTGTAACCTGTCAAGCAGGTCTTCTGTGTTTTATTGACGGGATGAAACAGGAATGTTGACACGACTGCCGTACATGATCTTTTTATTAAAAAATAAATCAATAAAATGTAGGCACGATGGAGACCTGACTGGCCCCGACAGAAGAAGGGATCCGTGTTGTTTTAGCTCGCTTGCACATAGTGAGGCATGAAGCCATGAAGCGATGCCTCCCTTTGAGACAGGTTAATGTTTACACTCAAAGGGCCGTTTTAGCGTCTGACCCTGATCATCTTAAGACACCTGAACCTCTGACTTGCACGTCCCGGCACTCTGGCAGGATCTGGTTACAAGCTGGTGATTTGTAGCGGATCAACACAAAAGCCAGCGAGAAAAACAGCAATGACTTCACAGAAAACAGTAAATCAGCTTGTGTTTTCTACTCTCGTCCAGAACAGGCTGTGTTTGATCTGAAGGAAACACAAGATAACACCTCCTGCGGCCAGTGTTTGCTGCCTTCTTGTTGCTCCGAGCAACCGCAGCCTCCTGCGGCTCCGCGGCTGTAAATCTGAGCTGTACTGTAGTCCCGGAGTGCAGTCCTGTAGTGGGAAGAGGCGTGAACAGAATGCTGATTCACCTCACGCTGCCACAGTAACCCCCTCGCTCCCCCTCCCCCTGCAATCGCACAGACACGTAATCCCGGCGACATGTGCACGGTGCCGCAGTATACACACTGTACGCGTCCCACGGAGTGGCGCTCAATCAGGAGCTGAACAGGCAGCGGCGGTCTCCCAGAAGCCCCTCGTCCTTGAGGTGTAACCTTGGCACGTTAATGCTTTTCTTCTGCAATTCTTCATCTCAGATCCTTTAAAACGCAGATATGTGGAGGGGGGGGGGGGTGTTAAAGAGGGAAGTCAGCGGAGCGAAGGACGGATGCTGCTGCAGCTCCTTTGGCCGGGACGATGAGGAAGTGTCCCTGAGAGGATGCCGCCGTCTTTGGTGCATTGCAGACGGGGCTGGGAGGAGCCGGGTGGCCAGTGGGTGGAGCTGTGCGAGCGTCGCTGTGTCAGTCCTGACGGTGTTGTTTGTTTCCACACGGGCCCCCTTTCCTCCACCCTGCTCTTCCTCCTGGAGGTGATCATGTAAATATTAATGGCACGCCGGAGGAGATGTGGCTTGTTTTCCCTTTTTCCACTGTGTGTGTGTGTGTGTGTGTGTGTGTGTGTTTGCACAGCACATCGACACTTGATTGAGGGCTGTTGCGTCATGCTGGATGCTCAGAGGGCGGCGCAGAGGAGGGGGTGAATGATCTCTCTGCAGCGGCCTGATAGATCACCGGTGTGTGTCGGTCACCCTCTCCACAGTCGATCCCTCGTTATCGCCGCTGTCGGTGCTCTCTGTACACAGCGCTGCTCTTCCTCAGCTGATGTGGATCGGCCTGGGACTGCAAACCGTGTCCCTCTCACGTCCTCTTTCCATGAAATCACCAGCCTGGCAGATTCTCCTGTTGTTTCTCCCGCAGCCTGGAGGCACCGCAGTAAAAGAGGTGCTAATTGGCTGCCCGGCCTGTGCCTGCGCACGTGGTCGGCCGTGTAATGATGTCCTCGGCCCCTCCGTCGGCCGGGCTTTGTGTGCCCCGGTGTTTTGTCTGGATGCTGATGAGGCCGTGCGACATTAGCATTCAGAGCGCCTCTGCGGCCGCGGCGCTATGACAGCATGTCACAGATAGACTGGCTCCCGATTTGCTCATCAGTGGTGATGAATTGCGAGTAAATCTATTTTGACAGAGTCACAGGAGAGGTCACCAGAGGAGGATGGTGACAGATCTGCCTTTTGTTAGAGGTCGCAAATATGCCTCGATATTATCACATTATTTCAGGGTTTATCCCAACATATCAATGTTATTCTAAAAAGCACCAGATTTGATTTGGTTTGTCTTCTTGAGCAGACTTCACTTTGAATTTCTATTAATAATCTCAAAAAAAAAAAAAAGTTGAATTTGGAAGGAAATCTTTGACAGCAGTTCATCTGCTGCATCCATCGGGGTGGGAACTGGGAGAGTTACCAGTTGGGAAGATCCCATTTCTCAGTTTACAGTTTTCAAATAACAATAACAAACAAGCAACTTGGCCGCCGAACGCAGCTTTACTGCTGCTGTCAGAGATCAGCGCGTAAAGACAAGCTTGTGACCAAGCGCAGGGTGCTCAGTTTACTTTTACAATACGTTTATTCATGTTCAGCAGTTACTTTATCAGATGTCTGTTCTACTGTAGTGGTTGCATTTTCCATTAGAAATAAGGTGAAAATACTGTTTTTGTGCAAACAGTACATTTTTTTTACATTTATCTAAACTGTTTTATCTCTTCCAAACCTCACATTTTCTAAATGGAAGCACTTAAGTTCAATTCCTCTGCACCATGATTTAAATTGTCTGTACTCTGTAGGGGTTCTTGGTGTAAAGTAATGTCAAAGTAACTGTCAGTGTTTGTTCCTCATAATTCTTCTTCTCTCATTCTTTCTGTTTGGAGTTTGCATGTTTTCACTTGTGAGTGCACAACTTTCACAGTGCAACAACAGGCAGGTTTGGTGAAATTGTGCGTGTGTGTGTGCTGTGCATTTTGCCTTTTGTACGTTTTGTTTGGCTCCAGCCCTCCTCGAACCTGTGTGAGTCAGATAAAGCAGGCGTTAGAAACGGATGAAGATTTACACCAAGTACTGAAATGCTGTGTTTTTGCGGTAAATTTGAGGGACTCTAATCCACGTTTCGGCCTGACATCAGTTTATTAGGTTCGAGTTGGTTAAAAACATAGCTCCTACGATGGAGGGAAATCCCCTGTTTTTTCACAAACTTTTTCCATAATGTCCAGAGTGAAGCTCTGCTGCTCTGCTGTAGTTTAAATATGCAACACCTCGTCAGGCCTTTGTAATGTGACAACATAAAGCCTGTTACATCACACACATAACAGAGGTTATAGCAGCCTTTTCACCCTTTCTCAGCCCCTGGAAATCTTTATTTTTTTTTTTTTATTGCCGTTGTCTGTCTCCAGAACATAAACGACGTCCAGTTTTTCTTTTTGTCTTTTCGCTTCCCGAAGAGGCCCGTGCGTGCCAGAGCGAGCGGCTCACGGGTCGAGTGTTTACTGCGTGGATGGAGAAAACAGCGGACACGCCCTCTCTGTAATGTGGCCGACGAGAAACCGGCGAAACAGGAGAGCGGAGAGTCGGCGAAACAGACTCGAGGACTGGAGAGTTTGAAATCACCCCGAGGAAGAGTGAGGGGAATAAAAGAATGACATCAGGGGACAGGAGAGGGAGAGATGAGGAGTATGAAGCCTTTATTGTTTCCAGCTGGGCCGGGGTGTGGCCGCCGCGGCGCAGAGGCCTGCTGCGCTCGGTTCTGCTCAGAGTCCTCCTCCTTCACGCTTCCCGACGCCTCTGCCAGATGGATTCACTGCGTGCTGTTTTGTTTCCGCATATGGTGCCGCACGTGCTCGGCCTAACGGCCTTTTAATTGGGAAGTTGTGATGTCTGGTGGAAATAGTTGT
Organism: Salarias fasciatus; assembly: GCF_902148845.1. Taxonomy (NCBI): domain Eukaryota; kingdom Metazoa; phylum Chordata; class Actinopteri; order Blenniiformes; family Blenniidae; genus Salarias; species Salarias fasciatus. The sequence continues at coordinate 22,658,176 of NC_043753.1, read as the reverse complement.
GTTTTGGAAGGATTTATGCGCAGGTTGCGGGCGTGCGGTGGACGCGTTTGGCCGGGCGACACGCGGCGACTCTGTGGGAATGAAAGCGGCGGCGGCGGCGTTTCCTGCGCCGGATGATCTATTGAAATGCTCGGAAAGCTAGCAAGTGGAATAAGCCTGGAGTCCAGGTTGTAAATCACACTGGACGAAGCTCCGACAACCAGCAGTTTGTTTTATTGTCTGAGGGTCAACCGAGGTAGAGGAGTGACATGAGTCTAACTTTCAGCCATAACTGTCAGCACTTTTTTTTTCACTCCTGCCTCTCTCTCTCTCTCTCTCTCTCTCTCTCCCTCTCTCTCTCCCTCTCTCTCAGCTTTTCAAACCCCTTGTATTTTGCTTTTCTCTCTTCCTGGAAAAGCCTGAAACACCTGCAGTCTAATCAACATGTGAATATTTTGAACCACTTTTTAAGTGATTGTTCACCCCTGTGTTCAATTAGGATGGTAAAAAAAGTGCATCCAAACATCCTAACAGTTCTGGGAATGGGGCAGGCGTCCAGGTGGCCTGTGAAAAGGCTCCCATTAGTGAAAACACTGCATGAATTGACTCCTATTAGCCAAACAGAGGTTTAAAGCAGGGTTTCAGTTACATCACTTGATGCTGCGCTAACAACGGTGGGCTTTTGTAATCACACTGATGGATGGAGTGTGACAGAGACAAGTGGGGAGGTCAGGTTTGATGCTCTGTGCAGGATTTAGTTTTGGCCTGTGTGAATCGGTGAAAGTGTCACTGACAGCCGTGCAGCCGCGGCTCTTACAGCAACGCCGCTTCGAAACCAAAGTATTCAGCACTCACCGCACAATCCTCCTCTGGCAGCCTTTTTGGTGCAGACCCCGGTGGTGTGGTTTTTCCTCCTCCTCTCATCCTTTCATTATTCAATTAGGCAGTAAAACACATGTTGGGCTTCACATTAACCGCACGGCGGAGCTCCCTGTTGGGATGAGAGCAGCGAAGATTGACCGTGGACTCGTGTATCACGCCCCATCAATAGTGATGAGACTCGGGCTGGCTTCCATCTGGACCGCTGGGCCAAGGTGATGCCGCTCGACAGGTGTTACTAATCAATACTTCTGGTTTGGAAGTCCGACTGCAGATGTCCAGCTTTCCAGGACTGAAGTGGATTCGGAGCCAGGAGGAGTTTTGGCCTGACTGAGGAAGAATTTTCTCCAGTGATGGTGTTCATAGGCTGTCCACTGACCTTGAGCTGGGCCAAAGCATGAGAGGAATTTCAAAGATGTTCCCTCAAGAGGATGCAAGACTTCGTCCATGCCCTCTTTTTTTTATTTATACCGCTCTGATTTTTTCACAATGCTGCTGTTTGCAGCGTTAAGGTCAGGCGTCCGTCACGTGTATCAACAAGCTCCATCGTTTCACTTTGCTTGAAGTGTCTCTACTGACTGTGCTGCTTTCCAAAGTTGTTGAAATTAGTTACGAGCGTTGGGTAAAAGAAGAAGGTTTCTGAGATAAACATTTTTATTGCTCATGATTTCTGTACCTCCAGGTGTAGTTAAAAAAAAAATAAAATTCAGATTTCTCATTTTTCTGAAAATTCCAGTGAAGCCAAACATTAGCACACACTCACTGTCACTGACACACTGAATAAAAGCTTTCCCTGTTCTGCTGTAGATCCTGAAAGGGTGTTGTTGTGGTTTTCTTTGACATGTGCAAATCTAATTTTGACCCCCTCAGAGCTGAAATAGCCTCCAGGCTTTTGAACAGCCCAGGGGGCTCCAGACCCCAGGTTGAGAACCTCAACGTTCCCAGCTAAGCTAATGCAGTGTGGTTCAGGTGTGGAGATGCTCCCATCAGGCCCGCCCGTCGGTCCCAGCGGGGGCGTCCATCAGCTCCTCTCTCGCCTCTTTCTTTCCCGTTTTGATTGATTGCTGCTGACTGGCGCTAATGGACATGTGGCCGCGTGATTCAAACATGGCAAAGAATGCGCGAGTATCGCATGCACGCTGCAGACATTTGCACACCTCTCAGACGCGCTTATTCCGGGCCTTTCCACAGCCTCCACATTCCTCTGGCCGTATCTCACCGAAGGCCCCAACTGCTTTTAATCAGCCGGGTCACGAGGCGCTCCAGATGGGCCTCAGTGTTGGGTGGGACTGCCGCGGACGTGCTGGAGATGGAGGAGGGGGAGCGGAGTGGGGTGCTTGAGCTTGTAATAGTCAACATATTTGTGCTCCCCCCCTCCTCCCACTTCACTCCCCATCCCCTCCTCCCACCCTATATTGCGTCACCCTCCTCGGAGACCCGTGTTGGACGGCGAAGGCCCTGCTACTCAGCTCATGTATTTCTAAGGCTCCTCACTTTTCCAACTTTTTACTAGCGAACATTTTCCATCGTCAGGCCGCGAGCTCGGAGTGTTTTGAAAGGAGCACTGTGTGCTTTTGGAGAGCATCATTGCAGGATGTGCTTTTTACAGTCTGAGGAAAGCTGTAGGTGTAGGTTGCAGTTCGGTATTTTTTCCTCTCTGATGGCTGCATTGTTGAGTTCATCGAGTACAGGATGTCTTGATCGTGGACATGCGGGCCATAAGACAAAAAAAAAAAAAAAAAAAATGTGCAGAATGTGCAATAGCGTCTGGATCATTCAGTGGAATATAAAACTATGAGGATGTACCATTTAGTTCGTGGCCAACATCTCAATAGGGAAATTTGGAACAAAGACGAAGAGTTTGTAAAGCGAAGTACAGCCAGTCCTGTGAAAGGCTTTTGCGGGCAGGTGCAACATTCACTGTCTTTTGCTGTAGATTATCAAACAAAACACAACACAGACACGCTGAGTAATTTTATCCCTCCGTCTCCTGATTGACCACAATAGCTGCTGTTTGTGTGCGTATGATTGTGCGGCCCGGTGCTTTGATTCGCCCCTTGCTCAGTCTTGCTTTGACAGTGTTTACAACCGTTACCTGGAAACTGCAGCGCTAATCTCCCCTTTCCTCTCTCTCCCTCGTCGCTTCTCTCGTTCAGCATCGCAGTGTCACGTTACAGAGACGGTGACGCCGTCTCGTCCTCAGCGCCGGACTCGCTGGGACGATTCCCGCCTCGGGTGAAGGTCACGCCGCATCCGTGCTGCAGGAAACATCTGGGGCGGTCTCACATTGGCGCTTGCTTAAATGTCACCCCCAGCAGGGCAGATCACCGCCAAATACTATCAGCGATTCAGAAGAATCATTTGTTGGGCCAAGTTTGAATATCTTATGACCAAACTGCCTTAATTTGTTCAGATTTTACAGGCTTAGAGTTTCTGGAGAATGTGCGGTTAGTGAGTGCTCCTGCCTGTTTTTCCAAAATAACTTCAACCTTCAATATCTGGCAGTTTTTTGCCGTATTACTGAGTGTTTCTGACGGTGCCGAGAAGCTCATGTTACAAATATGTGACAAACTGGGCAATCTTGTCTGTGCATGAGTGTTTGGTTGTCCTTCAGAACTCTGTGGGCCTCTGTAATTACGAGTGCACGAGCAGCAGTGCTGTGACTCTGCTCTCTGTGGATTGTCGAATATTGTAAACATCATAAATGGACTTGGAGCCATGGGTAGGAGAAGTGTATTCATTAAATCCCGTGTGGACAGCTTTTTGCTCTTGTGACAATACATTGAAAGGAAGAACTACCATGAACTGCAGCCCAGGATGTACGGTCTCTGCCCAGGAGAGTTGTGCTGCCCTTCATGTTGCTTCTCATTTTCTGAAAGCGCAGCGTTCATCGCAGAGCGCTCCTGAGAGCCGAGCCGGCCCGCGGACCGACTGCTGCCACTATTCCTGACGCGATGGCGGAACATTCCTGTCAATGGGATTGACTGAGCGAGGTTTGCTCAGTTTAGCCGCTGAGCTGGGCTCTGCTAACAGGATTAGAGCGGCAGCACCAATAGGGGAGACAGCGGGCGCTCTTTGACGGCCGTGGCCGTTGTTTAACATCGTAACTCGGGACTCTCGCCAAGCCGTCCTGCAATCTCATTCACATACCTGATTTGGCGGCTGCCAGTTTGGACTGGCGCGGTGCTCAGGTAATGAGCGCCGCATTTAGCCAAACCCCTGCTGCTTTGTCTTTTTGTGTCTCTCACCTTGCCAGCGGTTTATTCATGACTTGTTGCCCTTCTAACAATCCTCAGATATGCTGGCGCTGCCACTTGGCGGGCTGAGAGGTGATCCAGGGGCGGCTTGTTTGATCGCTGCCCCTGCTATCAATACCTTTCCTTGACTGCAGAGTCCAGCAGGTTGACAGCAGGAAGCGGTTCACTCTGATATAATGCTGCTTTTTATGGGAGGACACATTTATAGCTCAGAAGAAAGGTTTGATGTCCAGGATAAACTTGACGAGGCTCTAAAGTTGTACAGACACATTTCAAAATTTTTCTAATTTTTCGTCTCTTGTCCCAGGCCAATTCTTCAGAACTCCAACCTGAAAACAAAATGTGAATGATGTATAGTCCACTTGGACCGTCTGTATTTCCTGAGTCAGTAAAAGAAAGTCACGGCCTTCATCTCTCTAAGTCTCCATTAGAGCTAAGTGTCTTGTCTGCCGCTGCTCACACATAACCTCTGACCTTTACTCCTAACCTTGAAACCTAATTCCATTTTCTGTGCCAGTGAAAGCTCGGAGAGTGCGTGCACGTGCGTGTCGGCGGCCCCCGCTGCTGTTTTTCTGTTTAGATGATGTGCGAGAGCCGCGCAGGAGGTCCTTTCTGTGTCGGGAGGAATCGCCCGGCAGATTAGAAACAGATTTGATGCCTGATCAGTTTGCCGTAGCTCGGCTCCTCCGCCATCACCGACTCCTTTTTCTCTGCCCAACACACCAACAAACACACTCCCACCCCCCTCCTCTCACCCCCGCAGCGAGCAAGTGGCAGTCGGTGGAGTTTGCTGGTGAGGCCATCTGTCCCTCAATCTGCGCTGGCGGTAACACCAGCAGCCCTTTCTCTTTCCCTCTTACTGTAACACATAAGCTCACGCATGTGCCTCGTCCCGGTACCAGCAATAACATGCTGAGTCACCGCTTTCAGCGTTTTGTGTTCATCCTTTTGGGTATATGTATTATTGACGTTGTTGAATTTTAGACTGTTTCTTGGGAATGACTTTTATTTGTGTACTTTCATACGTTTTAATATCAGATGGTTAATGCATTTTAATGGTTGCCGCAAGCAAAGTTTTCTTATAAGCAAATAGAGAACAGAGTGAAATGAATAATGGGCACAGAAATGTTAAAATATTTAGTGCCTGAATCAGTTGGTGTTGTGATAAACACAACGTAGACAATAGTGCTTTCAAATTCACCAAAGATTTAATGAAATGATCGTGTTTTGATTCCCTTAATTAACAGTTTTAATGCAATTATGAGGCTCACTTTTCATGAGCTTCAGTAATAAAGTTTGAAACGTGAAAACTCAATTAACAAGAACTCTAAAAAAAGGTGGTCGACCAGGTTGTTGTCTTGTCCTGAGGTTGGTAGTTCAATCCCAGACGAGACTTCCAACACTCAACTTGCTCCCATTGGAGGTTGATCACTTTGTGTAGTCGCTAAATCGGTCATTGGTGTGTTTCACAAGCGCTCCAAGACTCTAAAAGTTGTGTAAAAACTGTGGTTAAGTGAACTGCATGTTCAGTTTCTATTTACGTCGGTGATCAGCTGATGTTCTGCGAAAAGCCAGAACTGCTTCAGTTTTGCATGACATGAGGAAAAGCTGCAGTGTGTTGAGTAAGCAGCCCTGTGATGTACCTAACGTAATGCATTACCCTTTTAAATGCTCTGATGTGTACTGTGGAGGGAGCAGTTTCTGCTCCGTCACATGGTTCTGAGTGAAGCTGCTGCAAAGTGGCTTTTAAAATGCTTTTACAGAATAATGCTGTTATAAAGTCATAATCTTTGTTATGCCTGTAAAGCGTCAGGTGCAGGGACACCTACACAGACCAAATCACAGGCAAAATGTTGGAATTTAATTTGAAGAGCCTTTTTCTACTGTAACTTGATGCTTCTTGGGTTGTTTGTTTCTTTCGGTTCTTCAGCTTGTCTCTCTGGAAAGTAAAAAAAAAAAAAAAAAAAAACACCCGAAAACACGAAGCCTGTATTGTTTTTTGTAGTCATGAGTGGTTAAAGCCGGGGCGTGTCTGATGGAGAAATAATCGGAAAGCTCATTGTTGGTTCTTCTGAAAGGTTACTCATCAGTCAACTTGGACTCATTTGCTCCAGATGAAGAAAATACAGACAGACAGGCAGACTAACACACACAGCACTGATTCGTCAGCCCTGTGGCTTCGGGGTCTTGGCCCCCCTGGACAAACAGGGGAGGAAAACATTCCAGTGAATAATGGCTGAGCGGCTCCACACTGCGGGGAGAGAGGCAGAGAGCTAAAGACTCTTTTCTTCAGCTCGGTCTCTCGCCTGGGTCCTTGTTACATAACTGGGTTTTGTTGGAGAGAGCAGAATGGAACAGGTCTAAGAAAAGCCGGGCCAGCTGTAGCTGTAAAGAACCTCTGCTGTCAGCTGGTGAAGAAACTGCATTTTTGGCAAACAGCACTTTGATGTGACCTCGATGTGTGTGCGTGTGTGTGTGTGTGTGTGTGTGTGCGTGCGCTCTTCTCGTGAAAACCCAGACGGACGTTGAGCGTCAGCGATCCGCCGTGACGTGAAGCGCTCGGCTGAAAGACGACATTCTTCTCCCCTCGGCTAATACAGGACGTTACTGTCGGGTCACACCTGCCCCGCCCCGCATAAATCCCACAGTCCGTCTCCGAGTCTGCGGCAGGTCACACGAACTCTGCTGAACCCCGCCCAGAACGGCAGTCCTGGCCGGCGTTAGCGGCAGCCATGCGGCGTCCAAGTCATTCCTCGGCTCAGTCCATCGTCTCTCGGGGCCCATCGTTTCTCTGCAATCCCTGGCTTCGCCCTCAGTTCACGAACTTATTCACGTCTGCTGGTTTTTTGTTTTTTTTCCCCCCTCTGGACATGACCCGTGACATCCAATAGGACAGCATCATATCCTGTCATTTTTTCTTTTAATATCAAAAACTTATATTTTTAAAAGATCATACCTTATTAGTGGCGATTTTCCAGCGTTATCCAGTGATGTAACGCTGTTACACTCTGCAATGCAACATGTTTGACTTACATGGAACCTACTGCATGTTCGAAAGTGACTCCTCAAGGTATTACTGAGATATGGATGATGTGGAGGTTTTCTTTTCTCAAGAAAATCCCATATTGTATACAATGTCAGAAAAAAAAAAGATTTTAAGAGTGTCTCGGATGTTTTTAAGCCATGTGGTTTAGCACGGTCAGCACATTTAATGCAGAAGCTGTAACACTGTGAGTACCGATATGTCATACAAATACTCTCAGCATTTCATTTAGTCTTAATAGAATGATTAAATCTTTTAATACACTGTGTGGAAAAGCCAGTCCTTTCTCATGACATTCTGCAGCCTTCAGCAGACATGTTTTTGGTCAGGAAGTCAGAAACACCTTTAATTTACTTGTCATGTGTTGTTGATAAGCAACATTATATAAAAGCGATTAAAAAAAAAAAAAATCAGCAACTTTAACATTTCCCGGTAAAATAAAAGTCGCTTTATCGTCATCGGTTTCCTTGATGATTTTCCACCTGCCACAAAGTGTGAAGTCATGAAATGAGCATCTGCAGGACAGCGTCCTCCACCTCCGGCCCCGCAGCCTGCACTGACCCCAGCGGGAAGACTTCGGACAGCCGCTCAGACGAGATGGATAGATAAAATCCGTGATTGCAGGCACGCTGATCCACCGCATTACTGGGACTGTAAATCAGGACCTGCGCGCTGCTCTGCCAGATGAGCTCAGAAGGAAGGCCTTTCTCCACCGCAGCGCCAAAACAGCTGACTGACACGCCGCTTTCTCCCCCTCGTTGCTGTGACCTTTGAGTTTTTGCCTCACCTCATCACAACTGTCCGTTTTCAACAATGAGCTCAATCTCTGCGGAACCTCACCAGGCAACAACTGCGGTTTGTGCAGAGCTTTCAGCTGAGCAGCACCAGCGCATGATGTCAGTGTCTGAACTGATGAATCCTCTGCGGCCGAACCCATAAATCTGACGGAGTGCAGCAACCAGCGCTCGGAGGGACGAGTGGAGGGGGGTTCGTAGGACACACCCATTGGCAGAGGAGAGTGGGATGAAAGGAACTGGGAGGGCAGCTCTGCAGCACTGCATGTGCTCCAGATCAGGCCATGTGCACACAGGGAAAGCACCATGGTGTTTTCCAAGGACCGTCATTCCTCTCTGACACACACTGTGCATCCACACCGCGCTTTTCCCCGAACTCCTCCCCTCTCGGCCCGTCTGTTTCTCTCATATTGTGTCTCGGTATCGGCTGCCCACTCTCTCTCTCTCTCTCTCTGGCTGGGTCATGGTAGTGGAGTAGTTTACAGCTCTTGGTCAGCTCCGTGTGTGTCGCGCTGTGTGTGTGTTGTTTAAAAGGGCGTGTCCCGCAGCCCTCAGCAGAGTCAACTCTCTTCATAACCCATACCAGATCGGTCCCATACCAAATCTGTTACAGTTTATTGAAGGCCTTAACGGCAGTGTAACGGCATGAGTATTAAAATATAACTTTATGTATCAGTGTGTGCCTAAAACTGCAGCGACGTAGCACCAGGGAATAAAAAAAGAACGTTGTGCCCAATGCTTTGGTTTGAATGTGAAGGAATGAAGTCCTGTCTGAAAAGAACAACTCTGGAAGTTGGATTATTTCAGCAGTTGATGCAAAATGCTTACATTGTTGGAGCTTTTAGTCCAAAATGGTTGGATTACAGATTTCTGATGTTTCCTTTATGAATTGCTGAGAAAATCTGTTCCAAAGAAAATCCTTCAACCACTGGTGACCCGTATCCTGTCCCTGAAACACATGAGATCTTTACTGTTTGAATAGACAACACTGGCAGTGAACTGACTGAAACAGGAAAGATGGCAGTTTTATAACCATTGTTGAATATTTTATTACTGTCTTTGGATGCTTCTCCATCATGTGTGTCAGCATTGGGAGACCGATGTGTCTGAACCACCGACAGTGAACATGCATTAACGTTGACAGTCAGTTGAGCTAATGGAATCTCAACCGCTCGCAATGAGACTGCTTATTAATGCAACAGCTTTGACTGTAATACTCAATCTGTGTTAACAGATATCTTATTGATTTCTGTCTCGCATCAACATCGTCAACCACCACAGACTTTTGAATTGCCTGATCCTGGTCTCCAGTGTCTCCAGTGTCTCTACAGCGTGTTAGCCTCACCACGGTTTGTTTCCTTTGTGTCAGTCGGGCAGAATGTTGTCATTTGTCCAGGTTGGAGGCATCGTAAAGCAATTACAGTCCATCTGACCTCATTCAGTTGGAGAAGTTGAGTGAAGGGTTTAATGTTGGATGTTTGCAAGCCCATCCCGAAATGTGGTCATTTATTAGTCGAACCTGGAACGGCAGAAGCCACGAACCAAGCCTTTATTATGATTGAGTCTTTAGAAGCTCAAATGGCCCAAGAAAACCAACGTTTACACAAAAACACGAAAACTTCCCCCAGTAATGAGCGAGCGGCCCAGCAGGGCCTCTCCCTCTTCTGTGCGTTCGCCCCGGACGACGCTCCGGCGCCGAGCTGCAGCGTCCAGCAGCGCCATGCAGCTTCTGCACGTGAGCGAAGTAAACACGAGACCGTGCCAGACACGGCAGCAGGCTGAATATTTTATATTCCATTACATAGTAAAGTGTATTTTTAGAGCTCCGCAGCGTCGCTCCAGTCGCTAATGAATTTTGAATGGCAGTTTTGAATATTTCACCGGGCGACCAGAATAACTGCGCTGGATGCAGGGGATGACATGCGCGGTATTTCCTGGGTGGATGCGATCAGGAGTGTTGACGCATTTCTGTCCCGTCTCCGACTTCACTGACTGTCTTTCATTTATTTTCGCTCACTGATAAACGGTTTCAAATGCTTGTTTTATGTGATCAACATTTACTGCTCAGTTTATAATGATATAAAAGCAGGACATGCTCACACCCCAGCGTGCGAGTGCTTTAAGATGTTTCTGTGATGCATTTATCGACATGTCGTCACATGCTGTCTCTCTTTTTTGTCTCCTGCTTCTCTTTAATGTCATGCCATAAAATAAACGCATCAAACCCGACAAAAAGAGAGGGGGTTTTTCAAGAGCTGGTACCAACACATGCTGACATTTTCTTGCACAGTTAAAGACGAGATAAATCACGAACACAGCATACACCCTTATCTGGTTTTAATTATGTCTATCATTAACTCTGGAGCTGTCATTTTAGCTCAAGACGTGTGCTCTGGTATTTGAGTCATCTTTCTCTAGCCTTTTTTTTTTTAAGGTGTATTGCATTTTTTGGCTTCACAGTGAATCTTACAGCCAAGATTTAAAATATGTAAAGACTTGTGAAGGACTTGCAGATCCAGCAGTTAATTTAGTGGTAGCAATCCACCTAATGTGCATGTTTTTGTTGTCAACCAGAAAAAAAAAACCAACACAAAAGCTGAGGAAGAACTGGCAAACACCGCACAAAGCCTCAACTAGGAATCGAACATGGGATTATTGCACTGCAAAATGAGAGTATGAACCTCTTGAACCGCCCACAAAACAAAAAGGACCATAATTTAAAACTGAAACAAAGCAGCTCATCAACACACGGAGAGGCTCATTGCACCCGGTGCGCCGGCCTGCCCCCCCGTCACGCATGCTATCATCCATTACACCGTTATTATGCGTGTGTCAGGCATGTGTCTGGAATGAGCAGACCGCCCCCCCCCAGCTCACTGCAGTCCCACCTCAAACCTCAGCTGCAGAAATTCCAAGATCGGCTTTCACCGCCGCTATACGGGCTCTTTATGAAGCTCCGCTGGTGGACGGCAGCGCCGCCGCTCCTTAAAGGAGCCTTTGAGACGGCTGGAAAACCTGAGTTTACATTCAGGGCGGACAGGTCGGCCCATAACACCCTGTTCTTGCATCTTAGCAGGCTGGCGGTCTGACTCAGGTGTCTGTCCGCACGTGTTCCCGTCTGATTGATGGCGTCCATGCGAAGTTTCCAGATGTGGGTGGTTTATGGAGTTTGGAATGAATAGCGGTGTGTGATGTATGACGGGTGAATCCGGCTTCACATCAGGGCTTATTTATCCCCCAAAGTTTCATCAGACCCTATAGAGCCCTTGCTGCTCATCCTTGCTTGTCTTGCTACTGTTGTGATGCGTCTAACTGATTTTTTGATAACAACGCGGTATTAGTAGTGCACATCTGTCAGTAGGAATAATGTGCTGGTTATCTTCTTCATTATTGAAAAAAAAAAAAAAGAATTCCAGCGTGTGTTTGCAAAACACCAACAATCAAAAGAACCTGGAATCAGAAACTTGAGCACTTATTTTGTGTACAAAACAAAGCAACATGCTGTCACACTCGCATTCACACTTATGGTTAATTTTATGGCACAAACTCACCTAATATGGATATTTTTTGACTGTGGGAGGAAATATACAAAAAAAAAGCAACATTCAGTCAAATGCAACTTTAAAAGCAGGAAGAGGAAAGCTCATACATGATGACATCAGGTCTCACATCCCAGTGCAATATGTTGCTCAGAAGCGTTTGCCTGTTCACGCTGTGTGAATGCAGGTGAGATGATGCGTGCTGACCCCTTGAGACTGACCCGACTCGTGTGTTTATCTGATCGGTCTGCATCCTCAGCTCTCTCTGATGATCCCCGGCTCTCCGTCACCTCTCTCCTCCTGAGCCATATGCTTTCTCCCCGAGGGGAAGTGTCTGACGGAGGAGAAGAGAAGCAATAATTACACCCTGACAGTGACGGTTTTTTTTTTTTTTTTTATTCAGGAGCTGTGGGTCGGGCCGCCGTCACAAACATATTTGCAGTTTTTGTTTTTTTCTTCCTTGCAGTGTGCGAGCAGCTGCTGAGGAGTGAATGTGCAGCCGTACTGAATGCTTGATTGGCAGAGGCATTTGTCAGAAGCTGTCTGGGGACCTCCGGAGACAATTGTCCAGATCAAGCAGGGCTCCTTCACTGGGGGGGGGGGGCTTGGTAATACTCCCTCCCCTCCTGCCCCTCACCCTGAGCTCCGGCTTTTGTCTCCCCTCTCTGTCTTTGACTGTCCGGCTCTCCTGTCTGCAGCCTCAGCCCCGGCCTGAAGGAAATCCCCTGTACTTTGCTTTCTTTTTTCCGCCTCTGTTGGAGGTTTTGACGCCGCCGTGAATTTATTTTTTGCCCCGGTCTCCACACAGATGGTCTCCATAGCAAATTGTGTACTCGGATAGTTGTTTTTGCCAGTGAGAGAGATGTGATGCGCGGGCTCGTGAGTAAGTGGCGGGCATGACTCACTGGGAGTTGAACTGGTCGCTTTTTTTGAAGTTATTGCATCACGACCTGCGTTTGAGTTGGAGGCCACTGAAAAAATAAAAAAAAAAAAAGCCGCTGTGCCAGCTTCACCCTCACGACCAAGGCACGCATGAGAAAAGGCAGCTGTCGTGTTGTCAGCCCGTTTTTAACTGGATATGGTTGAGGTTGAGGAAAACGCGATGGTCAGTGAAGCCGGAGTCCCACGTCTGTATTTATTAGCGAAACCAACAGCAGAAATTACACACCTGTCATTCCCGCTGTAAGTGAATAGCAGTGACTTCAGTAATTTAGCATTTTGTTATTATTCTCCAACCCTCAGATTTTCAATGATTATTAGTTTCTCAAAATATTTGTTCCCTGTAGGTCAGTTGGCTCGCTCAGATCGTATCATTCATCCAAAAATCAGCCCGAAACCTTTGCTTCATTTCATTGTCATGTGATTCTTGATCCCTAAAACAAATGAACACTGTATCCAGTCTCCTGTATGCAGCGGCCTTGATTGACCTCCAGTCTGTTGCACAGATGCTACAGTTTTCTATACATTACTTACAAACTGAGCACATTTCTTGTGATTTGTGTGATTTGTTTCAAATATTTTGCGTCCATTAATCGAAGCATTGCTTAAAGACACTCGAAGATGCAGGCACCTTTCTGCCGGTTTCAGATTTGTAAATCTTTATGTTCTGCTGTCTGTTTCTTCCCTTCCCTGCAGCGTAACAGGTCTGACTCTGTGCTTACACTCTCCCTCCAGCGCATTGGCAGATGAGAGACCACTAAAATCACATTATCGGCCCTCGTATACAATAAGTGAGTCAACCGCTGCCTCCTACTCTCAGACCGAGGCACTTATCCGAGCCTGAAACCAGATCAATCTGCCACAATATCTGCCTGATCAGCGCCGGCTGCCCGTTACCTCCCCGCAGTCGTCAATATTGCGGAGTTCGTACGCCTTTGATTCCCCCCCCCACCCCACCCCTCCCCTGCGCTGACTGAAGAAGGGCTTTATTGGTGTGCAGCAGTGTGGGTGCGTAGTGGGAGCAGCCTGTCCCTTGGCCCTCATTAGCCAGCCCTTTGTTACAGTAAGCCATACCTCGCGGAGCCCAGATGCATCATGTTGAGATTAGATCTTACACCCGCCAGGAGTCTTGAAAAGCCACCCCCGGATCGAGTCTAATCCTCCGGCAAGACTTTCTCTTTTCTTCAGGCTCGGTGCGCCACACACAGACACAAAGGCGCACACATCCACGGTGGCAGATACGAAAGGCCGGTCACACACGGGCACCGGTTGGAGACTTCAAACTAACTTATTGTCCTTTTTGGAAGCCTGTTGGTGCCTTGTGTCTTTAATCCCCATCCAGAGATCCTGTCAGCTGCTTATAAACCACAGGCCCCCTTCTTTTCCTCCCCTTTGTTACACAAATCAGAGCTGCAGATAATCAACTAATAAACCCTGGACTTGAACATTTGAGTGGATTAAAATAAAGCAGCATTGCAAAACAACCTGGTTCTCATTGTGCCGCGTCCGCCACAAACGTAAACATCTGAAACAAGTTTCACAACCGAGGAAACACAACTCTGGCTGCGAGACGTTGAGGAAATGTTGGTGGTGAGTGTTGGCGCGTCCTCCTTTCACATGCTGAAAGGCAGAGCACTGCCTGCTCTATTAGCTCGTCCAAATCCACAATCTGAACTTGGTGTCCTGCCCCGGTGGTTACAAGTCCCACATCAGTCCCCCCCCCCGTAAAAGCCGACTGGTCCCTCAGTCCCCGGGCTTACTTCACCACAGACACCAATCTCGCTGTTGTCTTTGGCTCGTAGCGTGATGTTGTGTGAAGCCACAGGGCCATTTGAATAATTATCAGCAGGGGGATTTCAAGACTGCAGAGCGTCGGGTCTCGTGGTAACAAACCGAGGAGATGCAACTATTCCGTGTGATGGGCAGTTCTTCGCCAGGCCACCCTCCACACCCACACCCAGAATTTCACAGGCATCTGCGACCTCGCGCTCAAGTTGATTTTTGCCTGGCCCTGTTTGTTGCTGCTGCCTCCCTTCAGGCGGACAGTGTTGCTCACAATTTGCACCTTCGTGTCATCTCATAAATTTCTTCAAAGCGGGTGTTTAAGAGCTGTTTTATTGTGAGTTTGAGTATGAACATGTGACTGCTTTGCTTTGGTCTATATCAAAGTGAACTGATCATGTTTTGGGTGAACAGCCAACAGAACCTGCAGGGGAAGTTCATGGTTCTAATTTGCATAATCGTATAGTTTTCAGTTTTCTACGTTTAAGCAATTTATTAGCTGATCAGTAATGGTGATCAATCATTCTTTAAGATCTGTGAATGGTTTTATGAGCTTTTATTTGCATTTCTTTTGCATGAACTATACTGAGATGGCTTGCTGAGGTTGATTACATTACTTTCTAGCTTCTTGCACCAAATTGTTGCATTGATTCTGAGGCATATTTGAAACTGGGAAAGTTAAAATCTCATAATATTTGACCATATACATAATGTCCACTTGTGATCTCCTCTGGAAACACCTTTTTTTGTAAACTAATAACTAAATTGTGCGGATATCAGAGGGAATGTAGCGTATTTGAGATGATCAACAAATTTAGGCTCTTTTCCTAAACTTCGGCCCTAAAATGGGCGTTTCTAAAGTCAAGCTTCCAATTTTTGTGTCCTTGAAAGGCAACATCAGTGAATATCATCAACTCATTGTCTAAAATCAGGCGTTGAACGGAAGCAGAGAAAATTGGAGTTTTCTAATAATCTCAGTGTAAAATATTTAGGTGATATCTGACAGTTTTAATATCGAGTGAAAGTCTACATGTGGAAATTAGTCTCCCTGAGTGTGAGGTGTAGGAGCCACTGATAGCTGGAATGTACGTTTCCTGAGCAGTACATCTATAGTAGTGTATATGCGTCTACAGACTGTCCACTGATCTGATTCAGAGGTGTCTGATGTTGTATTTGCCAGCAGGCTAAATGAGCAAATGTCATAATATGACAAATCTAATTTGTAACACATTCCTTCCACACGTTCTTCCCTCACGCTGATGAAATACTTCATCACAGGGTAATCATTTGATTTGATTTGTGCCTCTTTTAACAAGATCAGCAAATATTTACAGAACAGCACCAACGCATAGACTGAGGGAGACATTTCTGTCTTCTCTTCTTTAGGGTGAGACTTATATAAAAGTGGAATATTTTACACAAAAGCCTCAGGAATGTACACACGTCCATCTGTTTCCTGACATGTGTTTTGTGTTCTCGAAAGCTACCACGTGAAAGACGCTCTTTCCTTTGATAAAATCCTTGCAGTGTTTACAGTGATTTAGCAATCTGCCTGAACTACGCTTCTGTTTGCTCATCAAGGACAACATCTGAGATCACCTGAATTAACCCTGAAGCCGCGTCACCTTTGCCTGAGCGTTTGAAGCGGGATCCTCCCGGCCTCCCGCTACCAAAACAAACAAAAGCCCGATTCAGAAATGGCACACGGAGCCTTTGTTTTATCTACACGTCGAGTCGTGGCATGAAATGAGAGGAAGCGCAGCAGAAAGCCAGTTTCGAGCCTCGGATCACATCCTCCACTGTGTTTGCCATCTTTCACAATGGCTGAAGGACACACTGATCGATGCATAAACACAGGCACACAAACCATGAACACCCCAGACCAGCGGACCACATTGTTGTGGTCTGGTTTGTCGCCACGGCAACGGCATAATATTTCTGGGTGGCGTGCCTTTTCATTTTTGCATTCTCGCATGGCGCTAAACGGAGCTCGTCGCCACCAGGAATTCCATTTATAGATTTATTTTGTTCCGTCTAATCATGTGTTTCAGATTTGCGAGCATCCAGAAAGCATTGTTGAGTACGAAGTGGTTCGAAACCTTAGAACCAAAGCAGGAACGTGTTAGCGGAGGTAAGTGGAGGTATTGTTTTGGTCAGGATATTGGACCTCACACCATAACGCAGGCCGAACTTCACACGTCCTCTCATATGCGTCGCAGACAAAAGCGTACTTTTGAGACTCAGATTTTGTTTTGACTCGTAGAGTCGGGTGTCTCAGCTGGCTGCTGTGTGGCCGCTTCTATTTCTGCCGCCTTTTCCGTACAGAACACCGCATGCTATATTGAGTTGGGCGAATGCGGTAACAAGATGCTCCCAGCCGACGGCGGAGAGGCGAACATTCCACACACCGGCTTCCTGATGTTGTTTTCATGGCCGCTGCTGCTGCTGTCTCGGGTGGCAAATATTCCCGAGAATCAAAATAGCTTGGTATTTACATTTTTGACGTTTCGCAGTAGCTCCCGTCCGACGGGCCTTCACAAAGCACAGCCACTGTTGACTGACTTGAATGAGCTGCTGGCGGCGGTCGCGACGAAGCCAGTCTGCCCAGACACCGCGGATCAAGCTGCTGCCTTAAAGGGGCTCAGTGTAAAATCTTAGCAGTGCCTCCGTTGTACATTTAGCGGCAGTGTTGAGTCACTTTAAGGCCACTTTGTTCTCAGCTTGGCTTTCAGACTTTTGGCTTCTTGGCTTTTCCGTTTGGTAGACGGTGGCAGTGGTCCAGGTGGGGTCGAATGAGTCGAGTTGGTGAGGTGGACTCGCTTGTTGCATAGACCACCTCCATGCCGTAGTCATTCAGAGACTCCCAGTACGTCTTCTTCTGCAGCAATTAACAGGTTGGGGAAATTGTAAAATCCTGCTGATATAAGCAGACATACTGGAAGCACTTCACAAACTTGGACTCTGCTGTTGATTCTGTTTGCATCATCTCACAGCATGAAAAGTAACAGCCAGCACTTTGAGTTTAGTGAGCATTTAATCTAGTTTGGATTAAACAGTTTCACGGTACTGTTTATTAAACTGACTGCACTTTTAAAGCGGTGTAGCACCAGACTTATTTAGCGTTGCGCGAGAGGCCTTCAGAGGAGAGCCGAGTCCCGAAGCTCGCCGTCGGAGCGGCACCAACGCCCCAGAGAGCTCCTCGGATGAAAATGTGATTAAATATTAAATTGATGTTTTGGCCTCGCTCTCTTCCGGAGAGATTTACTAAAAGGTATCAGGGCTGAGCTCATCCCTGCCGCCTAACATCTCGCTGCTCCAAAAATAAAGGTGGTTGCCTGGTGTGTGTGTGAGCGCTTCGTCTACCTGCAGGCAGAAGCGTGAAGGTGTTTGCAGGCGGGCTGCAGAATTCAGACTGATGTGTTCACTAAGACTGTAAGTCAGAACAAATTGTTCTGTAAAAGGAGACAGAGTCTCTGTATCATGCTTGAGGTCATTTTAATTGTTAGGGTACGCACATAATGCAGTTATTAGCTCTCATGCTATATAGAAGTTCTGCTAGTGATGCCAGAGCTGTCCTTCAAAACCACGTCTGTCCCCTGTGACATGAACAACCTGAAATTGTGTTTGTAAGAGATCTGTTTTGTCTCCATCTCTTCGTATTTATTGTTCTTAAGTCGTCTCACAGATGTTCTCAATGATTCACGTTACTCAAGTGGAGTTGTGGTGGTGCGCTGTAGCGGAGCCTTGAAATGGGAGGCTGGCCGATAACCCAGCGAACGCCACCCTGCCTTCAGCAGCAGAGTCTGCCACTCAGATGGTCGTCACATGTTGTGTTTGTGCTCTGTCGGTCATATTTGTAGGTATCTGCTAGATAACAGTGCAACGTTTATGCAGTATTCAGTGAACTCTTTGAGGAACTGTTACTGAAACATTCAACACTCAACACGTAACTTCCAGCTCTCGTCAGCGTCTATAGAGGAACGTAGTTCTCTTCATTCATCTCACCATTTACTCAGTGACCGTTTGCTCTTCTCAGTTTGGATTTTGAGTATTTTTTTTTTCAGCTGCCCCAAATGCTCTGTTACCCATGTGTCTGTTATTTTCTGTCTCAATTATCTTTCTCTTATAATTATTGTACAACAAGTCGTTCAAGTATATAAGCAAACCATCCATCACCTGCCTTGTCCTGATTAATACACTGGCCTTGGAGTCCATTTAAATAAATCTGCATACATTCAATTCCAGTTTTCACGCTGTTTAAAAACTGTGATTTGTGTCTCTCGTACAAATATTTATATCTCCGCCTGAAGTTTTCCTAAAGTATAAACAGGCAGATCAGAATTCATTCATCATCAGGCACTTTGCTCTGAGAAAACCTGGAATAAGCTCATCTTTGAAACATGGTAAGGATGCAGAGATTACTTCATGCTGTCTTTGGTTTCGGAATAAACCATCTCGTGCGCGCATACGGGAAGAACGAGACCCCGAAATATTCCATCTTGATTTATCATTTCTTTATATTTATCTTTCCTCCACCGGTAACACTCAAACGGTCAGAAGCTGTGCGGGGCCGGGGCAGTAAATTAGCATTACCCAGGCTCTCCGTATAGATTCCATCTGTTGCATTACTCATGCTTATGTAACCACCTTTAACTGCATGGTCTGTGTTAGGTAAACAAATAAATAAATGTGCAGGCGTGACTGTGTGTTTATGCAGCTCCAGGTATTTTCTCTGACCGCCATGTGTGCCACCCAGACATTAGCGCTTTGTAGCTGCCAGATGAGCTGCAGGCATGCAGAGGTGGGTGGATTAGTTGTACATTTTTGTGCCTTATAGATTTCACAGAGGACCCATCTGCTTTCTTATCTGCATTAGGCCCACTTCATTTCCCCCCCCCCCCCCCCCCCCCCCCACAAGCTGAGAAAACTATCAGTGTTCTTCCTGTCGCGTTTGGAGGATTTTCCTGCTTCTGCCTCCCACCCTGAAAACTTTCTTCTTGTTTTCGGTACCTTGTGTGAACCTCTTGTTTTCTCCTTTCATTTGTTCTCATGATTAATTGATCCGCCTCGGCACGTGAGTCCGCCAGCGCACGCTGGCAGGCGCACAGCGTCTGAAACTTTTAAAGGCTGGTAGAGGAGAGCGAGAGAGGAGGGAGATGAAGGGGAGAGGAAAGGAAGAGAATTCATTTCAGACCGCCTGGTGTGTGTGTGTGTGTGTGTGCATACTTGAGAGAGAGTTCAGTGTGGTGAGTGGGTGGGTGCGTCAGTCCGTCAGCCAGCCGGGCTCTCTGCAGTGCGCTCAGCCGCTGTGCTCTCCTCTCGTCCGAGTGGAAACATCCTGAGCGTGAGGGACGGCCAGAGGAGCAGCCCCGTTTCTCCGCGCTGAGAGCAGAAGACACAGTCAGAGCCGGACCGAGGAGAGAGAGGGAGCAGGAATGGGCTTCGGCGGAATCTCGGAGTAGACTTTTTTTGGAAGAGGAGTGGAGGCAGATAGCAGAGAATCAGGATCTTCTTCGTCCGTGGCACCCTCCGGAGCTACCACCTCAGGCTGGGCGATGCCATGCTGGCCCAGAGGAACGGGCTCCCTCCGGGCTGTAAGCCGGGTCCTCTGAAGGATCACCCCGACCTGCGGGATGTGGACGTGAACGCGGAGGGATGCTGCTCCCTGTCTCCCTCCCCGACGTCCGGAGGCTGCCCGTGGGCCCGGCTGGCCGGGGTGGACGGCTGCCTGTCCGAGCCCTACTGCCTCTGGTTCCAGCTGCTGGCCAGAGCCTACTGGGGCGAGGTGGAGCTGGGACTCACCAGTCCCAACCGCAGCGTGTCCTGGGCTCGGCTGCGAGAAGCCTCCCGAAAGAACTGCGTTCGATCTCGGGTAAGGGTCTGACGCAGGGATGGAGAGCATCCCGCTTCATTTGACACGGCGAGGCGCTGAATTGAGTTCCGGTTTCTGAAGTTTTGCAGAATACTCATAAAAGATCTGTCCTAACACTGATATGAGAGTCCGGCATATAGACTTACATAGGAGGCATTGGAGCGGGGAGCAGAGGTTAGGGGCGACTACACTTTGTTGTGCCGTCTGAGGAATTTGGTGTGCGTCATCCTGCTATCCAGCAGCGGGGTAGTCCTGTTTCACTGACCGATATCTGCTGTAACACGAGCGCGTCTGTGTGTGTTTGGGTTAGGTTTCGTTTATTGTCACTGGTCCCTACGGTGGTTTCAGAGCGACACTTGTCAGTTTGCTCTCGTTTCCATCTTTTTGTTTCAGCTATCAGTGCGTTCACGTTTCTTCAGGATATATTCTTAACTAATCTTTATTTCCACAGTGAGTTTGGGTGAAGTTCACCGCGGTGCGGCCATTGTTTAGCGTCGTTCTTAAAGGCGGGCATTAAAGGCATATTTTCCAGTGATAAAGTGAAAGAGTGACTAATGTGAAAGCCTGTGGGGAGAGGCGTGTGGAAAGAAAAGGCAAGAGATTGAAAGCTGCAGGAGTGACTCACAGAATAATAATAATAAAAAAAGAAGCAGTTGGGTAAAAAAGCTGAGTCCACACCATTCAAATCCAGCCAAAGTCCTCATCTCAAATACATAAAGATGCATGCAAATGTCCCGTCCTGCAGGCTACGGCACCATATGGCACGGCGCACATCAAACCCGCCGTGCACATAATAGTGAATGTTTTGATGAACAGCTTGTATGCATAATTGATCAGTATTTTTCAGGTGCCTGTGTCTGCAGCAGGTTTACAGTCTTGTGCCTTTTCAGTATCCCTGTTGCGGCGTCGTGGGACTCTCCCGGCAGCAGCAGTTCCTCCCCGCACTGCCTCTCTCTGCTGTATAATTCAACATGTTATATATAGTGATGGAAAGAGTGCATGTGCCTCGGCCAGGGGGCATTTAAGCCTCACAGCTTAGCTATTGCATAATGGGACATTAAATTTTAAGCATGAAATCAAAACAAACAGCGGAGTTACCCTGCGTCAGCTCCTTTCCCTCTCCTCCTCCTCCTCCTCCTCCTCTTCCTCCTCTTCCACTCATCTCATCTTTCCTTTCTCGATTACTTTATGGTCTGTGGCTCAGTTCCAGCTCCAAACCACCGGGTACTAGCAGTGATTTCACCAGTCATACCAATAACCACGCCACACCCATCCATCGCTCTCCACATCTGCTGCTCCCAGACGAGGCGAAAGAGGGGAGATGTGGAGCGAGTCGCCAGAGGGGTGGAGGGGGGAATGTCTTTGTTTTGGATCCATACCTAAAGATGTATTTGGTCAGGGAGGGGCCTACGGAGAGATCTGGCTTGAGGCTGATGTTCTTGGCAGATGCTCGAAGTTTGGAGCCACAGTGGAAGTGTTAGCAGTCACCGCTAGCTTGGTCCTGTGGTGCAGCGGTTCAGCCCCGTCCATAGTTTGACGACATGTGTCAGTCTCTCACCTCAAAAAGCTCACTGCCTTAACAGTCTGGTGAAAAGCACATTACTTTCTGTCTTCAAGAAGTAAGTCGGTACAAATATAGAACAGAATCAAACTTGAGTTCACTAGTGATGTTGCTACATGTGAGTTTTTAAAGTGACCTGTTCTGCTTTTCTTCAGTATCTCGCTATAAATTCATGGTGAAGGGTGTCGAGGCAGAACAGGATCCTTACTACTTGCTAAAGTAGCTCCATGTAGGAAGAAGCTCAGGCCTCAGACTGCTGGTTTACTTGTTAGAAAGTCATCAACTGGTCCAAACACTTCAGCAGCCGGCAAGAGGAGGCTGGTGTCAAATTGCGACTACCGATGCTGCATGCTGGGTGACGCTTCGTTTTAATCCCAGCTTTAGATTCATCGACTTCCTTTAGTTGGTGTGATTTCAGCATCTTTGAGTTCATTGTTTCAGGCGTAACCAACAGCCTCGTTCTTACAAAACACCTATGCTTTGCCGCTAACGCGTGTGTTTCTGTTATGTCGGCACGAAGGTAGCGTTACACAAGCTGAGAGCTGCCAGCGTTTCAGGGATGTTTTCATCCCGTGTTAGTCACAGTAGGAATGTAGCAGATACTTCTGTCATCATGCAAACACGCCAAATAGCCCTGCAAAGCCCCAAATGTGCAATAACTGAAGCCACATGTATGTACGGCGGCGTCTTTGGCGCTCCGGGCAGCACAAATATGACTGAAATGCCTATTTTGACAGATGCTGTGATCTTGTGACTTTCACCACCGGTCAGGAAGAAAGCCGTTTGACTGTATTTGTAGCTGATCTTTCAGCAGCTATCGAAGAGTTGTCAACACTGTCTGCTAAAACGCTTTTAACCTGAAGTCTTCATCAGCGGCTTTTACAGCTCGTGATATAAATCTGACTGCTTTTGTCAAATAAGTTATTCATTAGTGTTAGAAACAATAAAACTGTTTGAGGAGTATTTTCAACTCTGTGAAAATTAATGCTTCTGATTGGAAATACTTACAGATATTTAAGTACTTTTGAGATTTCAACCACTTTTCCTAATCAGTGGATTTACTGTGTCTTTTTAAAATCACTTCAGTGACTGAGATGGGAATAAAATTAATGTGTATGCTTTTTTTAATCTGGGAACGTACGCTTTTTTTTTTCTGTTGCTTCATCCCAGCCGCTCTCTTTACCACTGTACACAGTGACGAGTTTGGACTTCTGATGTGGAAGTGACTGGCTTCATATCGGTCGGTGTGTGTTGCGTCTGCAGCGGTGGTCAGGATCTCCCTGCTGGAATCCAAAGATCATTTTCCTGGGCTGAAATCATAGTTTAAAGGAAAACACTGAGAAAAATGTTTGCGTTACATAATGATATGCTTGGTTCTTTTTTTTTTTTTTACTTTAGATCTTGGAAACTGTGTTGAAAGTAAAGTAAATCTGAGAGCTGCAGCCCTGCGCGGTGGAGTTGTTGTTACCAGTTTTGCCTCGCAGGAGATGGCTGGATAAACCGTTTCAGTGAAAAAGAAATAAGTGCTGCTGTTAGAAACAGTTTAGAGCCACAGTTCTAAGATAACCCTGCTCACCCAGAAACTGGCTCATGAATAGTTTGACTTTTCCGGCAACAATACAGTCTTTGTTTGCTAGTGAAAAATGTGTCCTTGTTTGGTTGCTGGTTTACTTTTATATGACACCAGTAAGCATGTCTGCCACACTGCCGCCTTCCCAGATAATGTGTCAGCAGTACAATTTATGCTTTTTAGATTATTTAAATTTAATATCCTCTTTTTTTTGGTCAGGCAAAGCAAAAGGATGGGCGCGATCAGAGCGAGACGTCGGCCACGGCTTCTCCCGGGGCAGAGGAGGAGCCTTTCTCCTGGCCGGGGCCCAAGACGCTCCGCCTGCGGCGGACCTCGCAGGGCTTCGGCTTCACGCTGCGGCACTTCATCGTCTACCCGCCCGAGTCGGCCGTGCACAACTCGCTGAAGGTGAAGCAGCTTTTAAAAACTTGTCTCGTGGTTGTTTGTCATTATTTATTTTATTATTTTAGTGAAAGCCGAACGACTTTTTGGAGTTCCACAAGGTTCCACTCTCGGACCTCTGTTGTTTTTGATTTCTGTTCATGTTGATGCCCTGCTGTGATTCCACATTTTTCAAGGAATCTGTTTGCTTAAGATATTCTTTTGCCTTTTGTTACTGTTACTGCAAAATAGTGTTGGAAAATATAGAAGTAGAAAATATTTTGACATGAACCAGTCACCACTGATGTACCCAGTCAGACACGGCTTCCACTCAGTGTTTTGAAACAACATGGTCATATAACTTGACTTCTGTTGCTCTACATCACCATTAAACAGTTCTTTTGTCCCTCATCCCAAAATCAGCCTTTTTGCCAAATTATAGGTACTGGCTAGTTTTACACATTCTAATCATAAAATGTGGTTTTTAGTTTCAGTGATTAGGACACATCACATTTATGGGATGAGTTGAAAACATGATTTTGAAGTGAACATACCTTTAAACCTGCGCCAGCTTATTTTCACTCTATCAGAAAACATGCAGTTGATGTTCAAACTGCTGCTTTTGGTTTGTAACGGCAATTTGTCATTAGGAACAAAAGCTTTGAGCAGCTTTTCAGTTCCTTTTAGTTTTAGTTTCAAGTTTAGCGGAAGCCTGTCTCCACCATCGTCAGTATTAGTCAACCACTAAATGAGCTCTAGATGTGAAGATACAGTGAAACCTGTTGATCAGGGTTTCACCATGATAGCCAGGGGCTTGCAAAACAAATAATAAATAATAATGAAGTAGCTGATTAAAAAGCTATGCATTATTAACACATCATAAAAATGAATTCATATTAGGTAAATATCTTATTATATAAAACAACTGGTGAAATCAATGAAATCAATTTTTAAAAGGTCACCTCATCAACCTTGTAATATCCGAAAGTGTTTTCCAGTCCTTATTTGTTGTCGTTTATGGTAAGAGTCCTCCTGCAGAACACACCAGCCACACGGCTGCTGATTAAAAACGAGCGCCTCCTCTAACAGCTCTGTCAACATCGGTGTGTGAATGGGTGAACGAGGCAGGAAGCGTGAAGCACTTTGAGCCTGTAAAGGTTCAAACATGTCGCGGAGGTGCAGTCTGTCTCCCACTGCATCCAGCCCTGTTTTTAATGCCTTTTTTTTTTTTGAACTTGTGTCATCCCACCTGGGAACTCTGCCAGCCCTCCTCTGGATAACATCTGCCCTTTGGTAATAATCCTGACGTTACGGCACTTCCGGCTCCTAATGGGCACAGACTAATGCGGGCTAAAGGGCTTTGGGTGCATGCGACACCGGGTCTCATTTAATGGGGAAAACGAAGCCATGTTTTCGGTCCGCTTTCTCAAAGCTTATCATGAGCCGCCTCGTATTAGTTTTTGTACGTGATAATTCAGGATAAGATGGGTTTACTTTTCTCTGAAGTGTATTTTGACAACCTCTTGTGTTTGCACAGAAGGATTTCCTACAAAGTTAGCATGCTCTGCTCTGTTTATAGGCTTTGGCTGCAGCTTTTCATGTTGAAAGAGGAACTGTGGCACGTCAGGGTTTGCAGACCTTTGTGTAACCACAGAGATAGAGGCGCTCTCCCAGAGGTGCTCTTGGGTATCACTGCTGGGTTTGGGACTCTTTTAAGTTCCGTCTGGTCAGTTTGTGATTTTCATGCAAGATAACTTTACAAAGCAGTTCTTTTTCCTCTAACATAGAAATTCAAGTCTCTCTCTTGTTCCCAGGCACCGATTGCATTTATTTAGTGATCCTTTCATCAAAACAAGCTGTTGTGCTGTAGAGTTGGTCTGCTTTTTTTTTAACAAGCTCCTTATCATAAGATGTGCTTCTGGGAAGCGTTGGGAGTGGAACCCCAGGTCACGATCGCGGCGAGCCTCAACCAGCCTCGGGATTACATAACCTCAGCTGACAGGCGAAGGGGTTAAAACAGCCCGTCATTCTGGCACATTCGTCTTTCCTCATCGTAATTACTTTTCGGGCCGTTTGACTAATCGCGGCGGGAGGATATTGGGGTTAGCGCGGGGAGGGGTCAGGCCGTCTTAGGAGAGGCTTTAGGGGAGCGCAGAGTCTTAAAGAATGCATGGAGAACATATGTGTCAGAGAGCGGAGGCGGATTAAAGCGGCCAGTGTGGAATTTAACTGCAGTCTGAGGGAAATTAAGGTTTTATGTGTTGAGGAAATGGGAGGAAAAAATAAGGTTACGAAGTGTATTTTTTTAATCTTAAAACTGTCACAGGGTGTTGTTTTTATAACACGTCTCTATTTGATGGTGATGAATGCTCTTTTTTCTGTGGATGGTTTTATTTGACAGTTATTAGGATTATTCCTCTTTGATCATTTTTAATAAAGTTTCGTCTGCAACATTTAGGGCTAAGAAATGTTTTTTTGTTTTGTTTTTTTGATTTCCTTAAATGAAAATCGGGACAGTTTTGTGCATGCTTTACATGTTGTTGCATGCCTTCTGCATTTCGTTGTGATTGTGAGGGTTACGGTTTTCATTGTAGATGTCTCTTTAAATAAAAACCCAAGCTGATAATTCTACTTTCATGAAGAAAATTGCCAAATCCTTCACTTTGAGAAACTCTAGCAGGCATTTATGCGTTCTAATTCTTGATGAATGAAACAAAATAATTTAAATTTCGAACCTATATGAATAATGTGCTCATTTTTGGTCTTTTGTGTTAGACGTTATTATTGTTTATTGCTCTCTAATTCCCTGCAACACTCTGTGCAAACAAAAGAAATCCCTAAAAGGTCAAATTAAGCCACATATATTCTGACATCTGTTTTTTTTTCTTTCTTTTCTTTCAGGATGACGAAAATGGCAGTCGAGGTAAGTCTGGGAAAAACAGTTTTTTCTTACTTAATGGCTCCATTAGGAGCAGGGTGTGTGATGCTGGAGCTCAGGTGTTTCAATGACAAGGGCTGAGAAACCATTTACTCCGGACTCGTCTTCAGCAGCTCCCTTGAATGGAAGCTCAAATGAAGATTGACGGTCCATTACGTGAACGTATGCTCACTGCTTGGAGATAGAGAGTGATGCATTTTGATGACTCTGTGTGCCTTTGTTTGAACGTCTCATTAATGCTGATGATTCAGCCCTATCGGTTACTCAATGAAAGCACCAGTTCCAGCAGGGGATGGAGGTGAAGTCCTGAGGAAAGCGTCGCGATGCGGCGGCCTCTGTGCTGTCGAGCTGGCAGGTCGCGCCTCGTCCTGCGTTTCGGTGGCGGTCTTGGAGCTGCATGTGCGGGTTGGCTTGGCGAGGCCTCAGCATTCCTCGGAGCATCCGGCCTGTCATTCCAGGCCGTCAGTATTCTGCTCACGTCTGCAGCCCAGCATGCTGCTCCTCTTCAGAAGCATTCTTAAGCAGCCCTACATCTGCAGGCCCAGACTCACAGAAAGACCCTGGACATCAGAGGAGGAACTCTGGAGCCACGTGTGGCTTTTCTGGCTTTCTGAAGCTTTTCACGCAACTGCCTGTCAGTAAACAACATTCGAAATGTTACCTTTGTCCTGCAAAGGAACTGGATGTGTTGCATTGCAGTGTGGCAAACGTGACACTTACACTACAGGATGTTTCTCTTTTCTGTCAAACAAAATACGTGTCACAGTCTGACCAAAAGTGTCTGGAACCTCGAGTTTCAGACACAAATAACTAGATCCAAATGCTCCGACAAACAGCTGCAGAGAGTGAAAAATGTAAAATATGATCCTCAAAAGCATCCCAGATTATCTTCCAGTGTCAGGTTGGCAGTTCGATACCCCTTCTCTCGCCACACACTGAACCCCGGCTCACCGCCACTGCTGTCTGAAAACACTGATCATGTAAAGCTGGAGGCTGCTCAAGCTGTTTGGAAGTGAAATATAAGTAAATTCCAACTATCGTCTTGATCAAATAATCGTTTGTAATGTCGTTCAAATAAAGATCAGCAGTTTTCTTGAAGTCAGCTTCTGTATTTGTGCTAAAGCAAACCAGCAGTTTGTAGTCTGATGGCACAAATAGGAGCAGATAACCATCATTAACTTGTTTTCTGTGCTTCTAATGGCCCCAAAGTCCTACCAGGTGTGTGTCAGTAAATAATTAAAGCGTGAGCGTACAGTGAGAGTGAGAAAGCCGCCGTCTGAGGAGGGTGAAGGGAGCTCTTTGCGATAAATCTGACTCCTCAACGCCTCTGGACGGGAAATTGAGAGATTCCTGTAAGTGTCCCTCATCATTCCTCCTGGCTTGTGGCGTCACATTCCTCACGCTGCCCTCATCCCAGCCTCCCTAACTTCTCCTCGTCCACCCGTCTCATTCAACACAGGCCTAAAAACATTAAACAATGCACGCGCGCGCGCGCACGGGGCCGCATTCTTGCGTGGCAGCGTTACGCCGTTCATGAAGTCCTCTGTGAGCCTCCGCTGGAAGAGGCCATGTAAAACTGCCATGCGAATGTGTTTGTGTGTCATTAAATCCTGCGCGGTGAGTGTTGGTACGAGGTGAGTAATCATCCTCACCTGGAGACCTTGGCTTCCCTCCAGCCTCTCCGCCTCGCTCTGCGGTGCGGGGGGTGAGACTCGGCGGCGGGGATGCAGGTAGTCGGACGTCTGAAACCGATATGAGGAAGTGTCCCGAGGGCCTACAACCGGAGGAGCTTAACACATCGAGAGTTCAGACTGGAAACAGGAACCAAAAGACTCATGTACAGTATAATAACCACCGTCACATCCAGCGCTTAATAAATCAAAGTGCACTGATGTTGGAATGCTTCCAAAACATAGATGACCTTTACTTCACTGTATAACTCAATCCTGCCTGAATTTTCTCAAGAAGAGTGGTTATAGTTTAATTATATGTGTATGTATATATATATATGTATATATGTATGTGTGTATATATATATATATATATATATATATATATATATATGTAAAAAACTCTTATTTACTTGAAAATCTTCAGTTTTTGCTTCTCTAACGGTGGAGGATTGAAGGAACATTTGACTGCTGCATTAAGAGCTGAGGCAGTATTTATGTGCATACCTTATAAGCCAAGTATAGGACATTTTGAATGCAGTGTAATTTTGTCTCATTCGGTGTCCTGGAAAGGTAAAACTGCTTTTAGGTTGCTCTAGAACTGATCATTCCTAAATTTGAAGTTAAACAATCGGTAACACTTGACTTTAAGCATCCAGTATAACACATTATAAGTAGTTATAAACACTCAAACATGATCACAATGCTTTATAACTCACTATACAGCACTATATAGCATAGGGTTAGGGTTAGGTCCTGGCATTGTGATCATCTATGAATGTTTGTAGGTACACGTGTTAAAATGGCATTATAATGCTTTATAAATGTACTTATAATGTGTTATACAGGGGGGCTTCAAATAAAGTGTTACCAAACAATCCATTGGATCCTTTGTGTTTGTTATAAACATTGTAAGTCAGAGGACTTGATAAAAAACCTTGTGATGAATTCAAGGTCCGGGGCGACGGCAGCACCGCCTCGGTGAGAGCAGCAGGATTTTTAAAAACCCTTTTGAAAAATTTGTTGAAATGCAGCAAAGAAATGAGTTTTTTTTCCTCCTTTCTTCGTGAAAGCTGTTACATTTCCCGTGCTATTTATGAGAAAATTCATTTTCAGAGTGATTAGGTTCGCTGTCTCTTGTTGTTTCTGAAATACAAAAAGTCATCATCTTGAAAATGAAAACATTCAGGTTACTTAAACGGTACGATCTTGGGGAGATGAAAGATATCTTTTTTTTCTTTTAAACTCACTTTAAAAACACAATTTTTCAACAAAACCGTTGGTCGAGTTTCCAAAAACTGCAGTATTTTGCCTCTAAAAGCAGAGAAACTTCAAAGTAAAGTAACAGCTCTTGTTTCCATTCTATTCTTTGCATCTTTATTCTTGATTCAACTAAAATTCATGACAGGTTTTTTTTTTTAACTTCATTTCCTGATCAGTTTCACAACCAAAACAACCTACGATCGCATTTGGCCTTCTTCCTTCTTCACCGGTTCATGAAGAGACGGAGAGAATCGGCCTCCGTCGTGTTTCCTACACGTGGTGCTGCGGCGTGATTTCTAACAGATGTCCACAAATTGTTGTTGTTGCTACGTGACAGCCGTGGACACTGCTGGTCACAATCACAGTCGTGAGATCCAAAACATTCGTAACATCATCGGCAAACCATGTGGACACACGCACAAACACACACACAACACACACACACACACACACACTCGAACTCAGACAGATAGTAAGTCCCATGTGCGTCTTTATTTCAGAGTTAAAAGCAGAGGTTGCTTTCTGCTGGAGTTCGGTTCACACTGCAGTGTGTTTGCTTGACTCCGGGCATGTGTGTGTGTGTGTGTGTGTCTGTGTGTTTGTGAGTGTGTGAGAGGAGGAGGAGGAAGGGGAGCGACTGACCGCATGTTGACTAGCTGGGTGTTGCTGCTGGAAATACTTCAAACCTCCAGAAAGCACAGACACAGCGATGTACAGTATGTATGCAGTTGCGTTCTGGAAAGATAAAAACAGCGTTCCGTCTGAAACGTGGATCTGTTTATTTCCTTTCGCAGCATTTATTTACATGCCAGTCCCAAATCTTCCTCTCTATCTCACTTCCTCTGTGTCTCTATCCCCTCTCTCCCTTCCCCGCATGGCTTTTCTATTCACTTGTGTATTTTAGTAAGTTTTCCAGAGGGTTGAAATCCCAACGCGGACGGTTTTTTCTGGTGTTTATGAAACCGTGGCACCACGGCGCAGCCGGGGAAGCAACATAAAAATTTCTCCATCTGTTCAAATATTTGTTTTTCATTCAATGTGAAACTTCTCTGTAGACATTTCTTTGTTTCCTCCCCTCTTGTTCTTCTCTTTTTTTTCCTTGAATTTCTGTTCTTTCCCATAAACTCTGCAGAGGGGACGTAATGCAGCACAAGCAAACAGAATTCCCCCGTATTCTCCAGTGGGCTCATTCGATGCCCCACCTTCTTTAACAAAGCTGTGGCCAGAGTTTTGTCCCGTTTCATTCTCTCTCCCTCGGTCTGCTTCTCCCCCTCTATTTTTTGCTCTTTCTCATTTGGCCCGTCATTGAACTCATCAAATGCAGTTTCGTTTTAATCACACACTCCTTCCTTTTTTCCCCCCTCCGTTTCTGTTTCGCTGCGAATTTCATTCCCTTCAGTGATTCATACTTGAGTAAACACTGACGTGTAACGCAGCGCGTCGGTTACGTTAAAACCTCCAGCTCGTTCTATAACGCAGAGCACTTCCTGAATCTGGTCTCAGCCGAGACGTTCCCACACGAGCCCGGTGATCGCGTGCTGCTCGGACTGAGCGCTGCCCGTCGGCCGCCCACTAAAGTCAGTTCACTTCCACTTCAGCTCCACAGCAGCTTCAGCGGACATGAAGTGCTTCAGTTGGGCCGAGCTGATCGCGTTCTGATAGGGAAATGAGTCGTTTCACGGAGAACGTGGACGGTTTGAAGACGGTTTGCAGCTGCATCAGTGGCGGTGGAGGCTGCCGTCAAGCTTTGTGCTGACGGTGTTTTTTGCTGTCAGAGTGACCACGAAAAGAGGAAGTCAGAGTTTTCCACTCCAGGATTATTACTGACGTCTGTTGCTGCTGCAGGCTTAGGATGCATGAAGCAAGTGCAGCTTTGGCGTGCACTTGCATTTTTGCCATTTTTGTGGTGGTTTTAGGTGTGATTTTGAAGAACGCGAAGGCTTTGGAATATTTGGTCTTAATGTCTGATGCATTTTCCATTCCTCTCTAAACCTAATTAGGCTCAGAGTTCGGCTTGTTGCAGGTATGTAAAAAGAATTAAAAGAATGTGACGAGGCACAGGAATAAAGATCCTGACGTGCGACCACTTAAACAACTGACAGCAACCACTTCCACACACATTCAGCTCCTGACATTCACTCCAAGTGTTGCTGTTGTACAGTTTGGAAGCAGTTGTGAGAAAAATCTTATACAGTGTGTGCCGTACGGTTGTTATTGTGCTTAGAGTGTGTTGCTGAAACAGCCTGAACGAGATGAAAACTCACTCTCCAAAAAAACACGAGCTGCGCTTTTCATGCAGTGCAGGTCAGCACTGAAAACATCCAGGGAATTCATGGTAATCTCGCTCTGTTTGGACTGGCCTCGTGCTCCAGGTCGCTCAGGTCCAGCTCAAACTGCACATTATCTCAGGTTGTGTGAGCTGCTAACACCGCAGACCTGCTTATTTGCACCGTGCAGGCATTTTAATTGCCCGCACTTGTTGGACGCAGCATTTCTTCACTGCATTTGTGAGTTTGCAAAGCTTGTCTGTCCGTGTTGTTGAGCTGCAATTTAATTAGTGCTCATTGAAGAGTTTGTGCTCTAGAAACTAAGAAACAAGCCGAAAGCCCATCTGTCTGCAGATGTTTGTCATTTGTTCCCTCAGTTCACCTGAAAATCCCCCAGTTGGCGCGG
Organism: Salarias fasciatus; assembly: GCF_902148845.1. NCBI lineage: Eukaryota > Metazoa > Chordata > Actinopteri > Blenniiformes > Blenniidae > Salarias > Salarias fasciatus. Next base: position 22,626,036 of record NC_043753.1, on the reverse strand, counting down.
CTTGCGAGGATGTGGGTCCGTCGAGTGTGTGACTGAGGTCAGGAATGGGCTGAGCAGGTGCCTGAGCGGAGTTTAAGCTTTCAGAGCGGAGTTGTGTTTGGACCGGTGTGTGTGTGTGTGTGTGTGTGTGTGTGTGTGTGAACCGTATGCAGGAAGCGTTGATGGGAATGGAAGAGGCCGAGGCAGAGTTACAGTATTTATTTTCAATCCGGCTTCTCTGACTCTGAAATCGCGCTGTCTTTGAAGGAAGTTGGATTTCGCGGATTTGTTTGAAGTGTACTCGTGCTTTGACCTTCCCACGCGACGGGGGCCACTTTCTGCCGTTATTATGTGCATTTTCATCCTTCTCAGCTGGAAGCGAGCGGCCACAGATCAGCCATCCGATCACAAACCTGTGGTGTGGGAACTGGTCGACACGTTTGCGTGGTTTCTCAAGCGTTTTTTTGTTTCTCCCCACATTTGCATTGAAAGCGTTTGCAGCCGTGAGAGTGACACACGCGGTAAAGAATCGGACACGGAGCGGTATTACGCCAGAGTTAATGTCAGCGAGTGGGCAGCGCGCCCGGCCCTCTGTAGAATAACATTATCTAACCCGAAACAACAGGGGGAGCGGGGGGCCGGCCCTCACAGCCGGGCCCAGCTGTGCAGGCGGGGCGGAGTCCAGAGAGCAGCGCTGACGTTCGCCTCTCCGCTGCACACCACCAGGAAATATGCAAGTCATGTTTGATTAAGTTGGCACTGGAGCTTACGTGTGTTCACCTCGTCGCAGCCTTCAGCTCAAGCATTTCTATCTAGTTCCAGACAAATGAATGAGAATGGAGGCGTTATCGCAGAGGGAGCAGATTTTGCACTAGATGGTTTTCTGCTTTTTCTTTAGTCTTTAGGCTTTTTCATTTGCTGAGAAAATAAACAGTGCAACGTAGTTACTGTGATCAGTTTTCCAAGCCCAAATATCACACGCCATTCTCCCATTGGTCGCCCCGCAGGTGATCCGTTCCCACTAATCAACATTTAAATGGATGCAAATTTAACCCCAGTTTACCGAAGAGGTGTGTTGTGATTGGCTGCCCATCCCTCTGATGTTGCTCAGTATCCATTCATCTGAATAATGCATAACACATCAGAAACCTACTACAGTGTGATCGGCTGGCTGGTGTCCAGTCACGTCACACTGGGATTACACATCATCTGTTAACTCAAGTCATTCTCATCATCTGTGTGTGTTTTTCTTTAATCTTAGGGAGATGATAAAGTTGTAGGGTTTGGGTTTCATAAAAATGCAGTTTTTAATCGATATTCAGGAATTAACTGCACTGGATTAAAGCATCTACAGTTTCATACCCTTCAAAAGTAAACATTACAATCCCTCATTCACTGAGCTCCATAAAAGTTAATTATCTACTTTTTAACTCCTCCTTACAAACACAACTATAAAGATATATGTATGATATATTTCAACTGGCCTTGTAAGTTGGCAAGACCTTCATAAAACACATCCTAAATCTACCAGAGTCTAAATCTAAGTCTCCAGTGTTTGGTCCACCAGTAAAACCTTTTCTTCAAGCAGCACCCAGGAGTCGCTGCTGTGGTTATTCAACTCCTCATTTTGTGTTTTCGGATCAGCCAAAGTCATTTGGAGACTGCTGTCTTTGCATTAATCCACGCAGTACTTCATGCTAAGACAGTTGGGAGCATTAAAAAAAAAAAAAAAAAGAATATCCAAAGCTTCAGATTTCCACATTTAATCCCGCTCATCCAGCTGCAGGCGCGTGTGGAAACTTCCAGAATCCAATTTGTGCTGCAGAGTCGGAGCTCAGCGAGATTGGCTGGAGATTGTGAATCTAAGAGAGAGAGAGAGAGAGAGAGAGGGAAGGGGCAAAATGTGGGGAGACATCTTTACCTGCAGGTCAGGCATGGCCCGGATCGTCTGTATTGTGACTCCTTCATGCATCAGTGCAGGTTTTCATCCCGCTGCAGCGGCAGCTTTGTGTCCCGCCGTCAGCTGCTTGGCGGTTTGTACTCATGTCAACACAGAACTGACCTGCAGCAGCAGGATTTAGTGTCTCTTCACAGCCTCTGCTGCCGTCTGCTGGAGCAACCAGACGCCTGCAGCTGCTGCTGGTGAAGCCGAGTGGATGTTTTGTTAGGTTCAGGGGGAATAAACAGATTGTGGATGCAGTGAGGCTCTAAACTCACACTGGCTTCTTATTTTTCCTCTTTTAAGTTTTACTTAATGTATTAAAATAAATGTTTCTCTGCAAGCATATTGCATTCATATCACCAGAATACAATTACTGTTTTATTTTCTTCATTCATTCATTTATTTTAGTATTTTTGGCATTTACTGGTTGATGGCATGTAAGTACATTTTACAGGCTGGTTGGATTTACTCTAAGGGAGCTGAATCGTACATCTCAGTCTACTGCCGCCGCTGGTGAGGTCTGAATAAACCAATAATCAGCCAGATATCATTCAGACTGTATTTACTGTTATTTTTTTTGCTTCCATTAGATATTATCCTCCAGATAATCTGTAATTTAACACATTGCCTATAGTAAGCATTAATCCCATGTCATGTCATTTCCATCCACTAGGGGGATATAGAGTAATGCAGGGAGCGATCAGCTGTCATGGAGGAGGAGAGGACATCTGAGGTGACACACTTTTTAGTGTGTGACGTTCCCTGTGATTGGTTCTGGCAGCAGACACGATGTTTATTATTTTTGTGGCGAAGGGTGGGTGTTCAGGTACCAAATGTTACTGAAGCAGCGAAGCAAACCTGCGCCTGCTGTTCAGGACTCTGCAGCGAGCCGAATGTCTAAATGCTCGGGGAGGAAGTGTGCGAGCTGTGATGCTGCTCTTCCTTCAGGGTGTGAAAAGCGATTAAGGCTTATGGCTCAGGAAAAAGCATTTTCTCTGCCTCGGTCTGATTCCCGAGCACGGTCCTCTTGTCTTTATCAGTTTATTGCAGGGTTTTCTCCTTCTCTGTACTCATATTTTCGACATAACATCAGCTGCGTTTGCTCTACCGCCTTGCCTCGTCGCACATAACGCAGCATTGCATGCTGGTTGCCTGATTTTGCCACCACATGCGGCTGTGTCGGCACGCTGTGACCTCTCCACGCTGTCCTCAGCACTGATGAGCTCCGGTCTGACTTTGAGCGAGGGTTTCCAGATGAGTGATGAGTTTCGGTCTGATTTTAGAGACAAATTTGCCCGTGTGTGCTCTCTGTCATGAAGCTAGCCAGAAATGGAAAATAACACATTTTTTGAATGCTTGGTCATTTAAAATAAATGCAAGAAAAACATGTTGATCAAGGTTTTCCAGCAGACTTTTTCCAACAGACGTACCAAATAATTTAAGGTTCCAGGTTCTCATTTGCTTTCATTACTCATACTGGCATTGTAAAGGGCGAGGCTTTAAACTCTGTGGCGCAACTTAGGGCTGTAATGTTACATTTTATATTACAAGTTTACTGCATTTGACTTAAAAAGATAGTGAGTCTTGCTGTGGGGAAACCAAGACCACCGCACAAGCAGGTTCAAGCTCAACATGGGGGGAGCACAAATTTATAATAAAGAGGGATGGTGATTAAGAAAACATGGCTGACTGAACAATATACTCAAGATTTTGTTTTAACAGCCTGGATCTTGAGATTTCAGTACATTTAGTGCCTACGCTGCAGCCTGAAAATAACAAGAAACACTGCAGCATTGATTTCAGACACACATTGAGCTGATCAATAGTCTAACCGCTTCCTGTTTCCTTCAGTCTGGACGGCTGAAACGCTGCACCTGAGCTCACTTCGGCTCATTCTGGGAGCAGCCAAGGTGATCCTGGGTGAAGTGTCGGGGTGGAAAAGTCCCCAAGATGCAGGTCTCGAGCAAAGAAAGTATCCGCCAATCTGCACAGCGCACACAATCTGAGCCACAGAGCAGAATTTAGAAGCTGCAGCGCTGTGATGGACTGAAGGACAGATCAGTGTTTAAACACAGAGAAGCTGTGAGGTTTCTCGCCGCTGAGCTCGGCCTGGTTGTGACTCCACTGCTGATTCTCCTCGCTGTGACCAATCGCCTCGCTCTCTCTCTCTCTCTCTCTCTCTCTCTCTCTCTCTCTCTCTCCTTCTCCCTCTCCGCCGTTGCCAGGGAGACAGAGGAACCGTCTGGAGCCAATGGACACCATTTTCGTCAAGCAAGTGAAGGAGGGAGGCCCCGCCCACGGAGCTGGACTCTGTACAGGTGCACACAGACACACACACACACACACACACCCCGGTGCACGCCGTGTGAGAGCCGGCAGATTCTCATGATCAGCTCTGACCGTCTCACATTCGGCCGTCGCAGACTGGCAGGGTTTCTCGCTCTGGTCTGCGCTGTAGGTAGTGACGCCGCTTCCTCGCGAAGCGCCAAGCCAAACAGATCCGGGTTGCAGAATAACAGATGCCTCCCACACGGGAGGGTGAGCGGAGTGTAACACAGCCTTTGCTTAATTCTGTTTTTCTACGTCTCCCTCTCTTTCCATTCACTCGATCAAATATGAATCACTTCTAATTTTAAGCAGCAGAGATAAAAATACTCCCGAGAAAGTCGTTTGTGGTTTAAAAAAAGCTTTTCGGAGGTGTTGTGTGAAGCTGAGCACTGCTGCCAGGTTGGCAGTCTGTGCTACAGGAAATGTTAAGTGGTGGGGACAAGCCCTCTGCGCTGTCTGCTTTTATCTGCTCGTCTCCTCTCCCGGGACGCCATGAGAGCAGCGTTTTCCCACCGTTATCTGGGTTTTACCTCGCCTCTCTTCCTGTGAGATGGCCATCTTCAGAAAACTTGAATGGGGACGAACCCGAACGCACACACACACACACGGCTCTGGATGAGAGTTTGCGGCTGACGCCGTTACTCTTCTCTCGACCGTTTTCCTGAGCTGCTGCTTGGAATCAAACCCCTGCTTTGTGTCGTCGTTTTGCCCTCCAGGGGATCGGATCGTGAAGGTGAATGGGGAGAGCATCATTGGAAAGACGTACTCACAAGTCATCGCTTTGATCCAGAACAGGTGGGATTTAACTTTTTTAACCGAGCCTAAAGGTCTGATGTGTCTGCTGCATGTTTGCGGTCTAATGGCAGCAAACGCTTTGTGAAAAATACCCAACAATAATTTTCTCTGTTGCCAAAAGGCCGCATTCAGCTTCGCTCCATTAAACTGCAGCTATTAGAGGATTTATTCTACGTGGAAACCTGTTTACTTGTTGAAGTGTGAAAAGTTCAAGCCCCATTTTTTTTTTCTTCTTTTTTTTGTCTCGCTCCGGCAGTGATGCCTCGCTGGAGCTGTGTGTGATGCCAAAGGATGAGGACATTTTGCAGCTGGTGAGCATTCACTCGTTCATCCATCGCCGAATATTCAAAGTGCTCAGTAAAATGTGCTATTCAGAAGCGTTTTACAGACAATACATATCCAGCACACTCACGGTTCTGGTCATCACAGCTGAGTGGGAGCTCGGTGTAACCTCACCTGTTTAACAGAGAGCAGTTTTCCCACACAAATAGACATTTAACAGCTTATCCCACACGTTTGACTCTGAGTGTATTAAAAAACAGACTCAAGATGTTAATATATGCTGCTTCTCTCATGTGAAATCTTTAGTTTTTATTAGAACTTCAAAGGAATTAAACGCAGATCGGATTGATGTTGTGAAATTTCGTAAGTCAGGGCGGTTTCTCAGTGTCCTCCACTCAAAATATCAAAATGAAGCTTTTTACATCTGAATTCTCCTGAAGGAAAGATTTGGTATGATAGAAATGATAATCTTTATTCGCAGATCAGCAAAGTTCAAGGTGCACATCGAAGTAGAAATCGTTCCTCCTCAAACTGCTGTTGGTGACTGGAGGGTAAATCCACTGATTAAAGTCTCTTTTTTTCTCTCCTTATCAGCAGTGAGTGCAAGTCTTCCTGCTAATGCAGTCAGAAGTTTCTGTTCACTCTCTGAAACAGAAAATAGATAACGAATGAGAAAATGAAACAAAAGACACGTGACAGTGTTTATGGCGTGCAGAAGCTGTTTTATTGATCTGAGTTGTAGGTCTTCTGCAACCATAAAGAGGGTGGTGGCAAATGGCCCATACAGCTGCAGTGACAAAATAAACATGGTATAGACCAAGCCCGGGCGTTGAATGGCCTGCGTGCCCTTTGGCGCTGTCTGGCTGGATTGCGTAACGTTCAGCGGGGAATTACGCATGAAATGGAAATTGGTGTGCACGATGCATGTGAGGCGACTGCTTTGCATTTGGGCGTGTGTTTCCCCGTCGTGGCCGGTTTGAAAGGTCACGATTTGAATCAGAATACAACAAAACACAAAGGAATAGAAGAACTGATGTAACGTGTCAGCTTTCATCGGCCCAGACCGAGTGGAACTTATCGTTCTGTAATGAATCTCTATTTGTGACGTTTATCCTGGAGATGATGCTGGAAGTGTCAGAGGAGCGGAGCTGCGCTCCCATCGTAAGGAGCGAGGCTTACTGTCAGGGTTCAGGGCTCCACAGACGATAAATAATAATGCTGCCTCACTCGTCTCTCACCTCGTTCTGGGAAACTCTTTCTGGACGCGGAGAGCCGGCTCCCTCTGTGTGGCTGAATTCCGCGCATAGCTTAGTCATTTTGGCTGCAGTTCTACCCAAAGCCGCAGAAAGTTGCTCTTGGCGTTTTGGAATGAGTCTGAGCGCTCACAAGGCCGATGGATTTCAGTGAAGCAATCAGCTGTTTGTCCTCCTTGAGGAAAACAAAAAGTCAGAGTGGATTTCAGTTTGATTGTTTACTGAACAGCTCTGCCTGAGATCGGCATTCGGGATATAAACTACAGTCAGTTCCGAACGTATAAAAATGCCCTTTAAAGTACTTTTTGATGGGAATAAGTGAACAAAATCAGCCAGTGGAACAAGTCAGAATTCCCCTGGATTAAAATGTGATCTGTGGATGTACAACAGAGTTTAAATCCAGAAGACATGACAGAGATTTTGGTTTGGATCTGCTCATTGTGTCAAAATAAGGCAGTTTTCATCAAGAAGTGTGTTTCCATTTCACACCCCTCCCTCTCTGCTCTTTACATGTGATCGTTCTAAAGCGTATTATAAGTTGAATATAAGCAGTGATCCTTATATGACGATGTCTGACGTTGAGCATCACTCTTAAAGTTTATCTAGTTTCTTCTAAGGACACAATTTTCTTTTTCCCAAACAGCAGAACTGCTTTAAAAACTGACATATTAAATGTGTAACTTTTTCTTCAAGGCTAAATTTGAACAGATTTTACCTCCAGTCTGGAAAATAACAATAGTGCAGTGCTTGACGTGATAAAAAGCCCATACTGCGTCTCTGTTTGTCTGTTTGGTGAGATGCTGTCGACCAGAGGGAGCGCAGCTTCAGTCAGCTGACGCCTCTCTGAACTCTGTTTACAGCAGCAGAAAGTAGCACAGATCAGGCAAACGCCAGTGTGTGATAGGAGCAGCTTATATCGGATGAGCGGGGAGCTGACAGGGACGCAGGAGAAAAGATGCTGGAGGAGCCGGAGAGGGGGATGGCAGGTGAGAGTGACGGAGGGAGAGGAAGGAGGATCTGACGGTACTGGAGACGTGGAGTCGTTGATGTGAATGATGGCACAGCAGCAGATCTGAGATGGGTTCTCTGTCCGGTTTTCCCACAGCAGGATGCTTCTTTACATTTGCTCGTGTCAGAGAAGTTTCCCTTCATCGCGCCTCTCTCAGCTCGCTGTGCTCACCTGTTTCCTTCTCTTTATTCCCTTCTCTCTCTCTCTGCTTGCCCTTATCTAACCTGTGGACTGCAGTTTTCCAGGGATATCACTGCTCTGGTAAGGCGGCAGACGGTGCTTACTAACCCACTCACCATTCATTACACCACATGAGCACATGTCAGAGCTGGCAGACGGGTCAAACACATCCCCCCCCTTGGCAGTGCAGGAGCGTATTCGGATTGTTTTTCGTTCTCATATTATGAGGAAAACCGTGCGTGCTGCGAAACCGAATGGTTTAGTCATCTGTTTCCCCGTACTTTCCACAATCGAGCAATGGGTTTCTGGTGAGCGGCGCTGCCCCGTGCAGACCTTGTGGGAGTCGCCCAGCAGCCGACGTTAATGCGGCTGTAACCTGACACTCCAGGTGGAGTGCTATCGATTAAAGTCCACCGCTCTCCCTGTCATTTCCCCGAGAGCCGGTGTGCTTGAAGGATGGCAACACTCCACCTCCCATGAGGAGTTTTTTTTTCTTTTTCTTTTTCTTTTTTTTTCCTGAAGCCGGTGCTTCAGTGGAGAGAGCGGGATTCGAGTGTTCATCTCCCAGTAGCTCAGTTTTAAGACTGTAGAGCTGTGGAGCCATGCTAACAGAGGTAGCGTTAGCCAGCAGCGGCGGGCGGAGGAGACCCCCGTTCACGCTCTCCTCTTGTCTCCGGGCGCACTCTCCGGTACCAAAGGTGGGTAAGAGCCTCCGCCAGCTTTAACGCCGCTCTGGCTGGAACGGGGTTTCTGTCTGAATCCTCTCCAGCCTTCTTTCGCTCCTTATTTCCTTCCCTGGCACTCTGTTTTTCCCTCCACTTATCCACATCTGGTCCGTTTCAGGGTGGTTAATTTGTGCCATGGCACACTGTTACGTCTGCTCGCTGTCTCCCAGGAAAAACAGATTTAGTAACTGCTGAACAGAGATGTTTGAAGGAAGAATGACCCTGGGGGGGTTGTGTCTGCTGTTCATGTGCTGCTCATCCACTGCCAGTTCTCCATCTGTCATTTACAGCTTGAGGAGTCGCAGCAACAAAAACACTGAAGGAAATCTGGTCTTTTTCTTGTTTTAATATCGTGAGCAAACATGCTTTCACTGAGATGTGAACATCTCCAGTCACTTACTGTTAGCACCTGAAGGGAAAACTAAGAAAGAGGTCACGCTTCGTCTGGCTGGTTATGTTTAGATTCGCAGCGCAGCAGAAAGCTTTTCATGCTCCTGTTGGGTCTTTTGGAAAATCTTGAGTTATATTCTGTCCCTCTCGTCTGCCCGAGTGACATGATGTCCTGTAATCTCTTGCAGGCGTATTCCCAGGATGCATACCTCAAAGGAAATGAGGCATACAGCGGAAATGCCCAGAACATCCCCGAGCCCCCTCCTATATGCTACCCTCGGATAGAAGTGAAGGCTGCGGGCATGGCCCAGCCGCCGGAGCCCGCCGCGGCCAGCGAGGGCCCCCGAGGGCCCGGCCAGGGCGCAGGACGGCAGAGCTACCGGGTGGAGATCCCTGTCCCGCCGTCTCCTCCTCCGCCCCAGCAGACCGTCTGTCCTGAGGGCGCGAGGACGGCGCCGATGCCCGCCGACGCCGTCGACAGGGGGTCCCGGGTGGCCCGGGCGGGGCCCAGCCACAGGACGGAGGAAAACCGGTGGCCCTCGGCAGATTCAGGCTCGGTCAGACCCAGACCAGTCATCCCCTCGGTACCCGGGGGGGCACAGCTGCAGTACCCCTCCTCCCATCCCACAGAAGCCCCGGCCTACGCCCCTCCCGCGACCTCTCGACCTCCGGCGGTTTACAGCGACGCCCTCTCTCCTCCCGTACGAGCCAGTCTCACTGCCACCTCGCCGGAGCCGCTGCCCGCTGCCATCTCCCCCAACGCCAACCACTGCTCTCCCTCCACCGCCTCCCCCCACCAGAACATCGACTGGAAAAACTACACCACCTATAAGGACTACATCGACGCTAAGAGGCTGCACACGTACGGCTGCCGCACCATCCAGGAGCGCCTCGACAGCCTCCGGGCGGCCGCCAACTCCAGCTCCGCCTACACCCAGCAGCGTACCCCACCCCCGGTGTGTGCCGGGCAGCGGGGGGCGTCGGCCTCACAGGTCCGACGACGGAGCGCGTCCAACGACCGGGGGACGGACTCGGGCAGTCCGGGCGCCGCGGCGGCGGTTCCGTTACGCAGCGTCTCGCAGGAGAAGCTGGGGACAGAAAGAACAGCGCCTCCCAGGAACTGGCCTCGCAGCGCTTCCCAGGATGCCCTGCCTTTCTCCCCGCCCACGGGGGTGCCCAAAGCTCGGGCAAGGTCTTGTGACTACCTGGGCCAGCAGCAGCAGCAGGGAGAGCCGGCCGGCGGCGGCTCCGGGGACAGGCTGGGGCTGCAGGACAAGCTGCCGGCGTGCCGGGGGGAGGACGGCCGGGTGGGCAGGCAGGGCTCAGGCGTGAGAGCTTTACCTCATCTGAACAGGACTGTCTCCGGACAGGAGGACGACGGGCGGCTGGGCGCGGCGTTGAGCTCGTCTCCTGCTGCTCCGGTGTTTGTTAAAGGTACGACAGACTCTGCGCTGACGCCGCGGACAGACGGCCTCATCATGAGGCCGTCACGTCTGCCCGTCAAGAACTCCATCTTGGACCCTTCGCCTGCCTTACCCGCCGCTAAAGCCGCAGATCCTCTGAAAGACCAAAGAGTTAGCATCCTGGGCAACCACCTGGGCTACCCCTCCCCTCCTCACCTGCAGCTCAGGGGCAGGGCGGACAGTCTGAAGATGGAGAGCCGGCCGGAGTCTGGGCTGGGAGCCAGATCCTCCTCTTGCTCTGGTCCCTCTTCTAAACTGCCTTTGCAACGACAGCTACAAAGCACAGTCTCCACCAATTCCTCCACTCCCAACAGCACCATGACCCAGAAGCCAAAGGTCAAAGAGTTCTCCAGCTCCACCGGCACCCTCGTACGGACTAACGGTGGCATCTCAGAGGGGGTCGAAGGGCCTGACGCCACGGTTGTCGTCCTGAGGAGGGACAAGAACTCTGCGTCGGCTCACATCCGTCCTCCCTCCTACGTGCTCGCCGTTAATGACAACCTCCGAGGACTGATTCACAAGTCTCCGCCGCTGGTGAAGGCAGGCTCTGCAGATGGAGCCATGTGCTGGATGTCCAGCGACAGCAGGGAAAACCTCAGGAGGCTCGGCGACATGAAGTCTGGCTCCAACAACCTGGACGACTCCCTGGACTCCATCCCCTTCATCGGTAAGCTTGATCCAGTCTCTGCTCCTCACGTTTTCTGTCAGTCATTCACAAGATTTCTATATTATTCCAACATTACGATCTCTAAATTTGGTCCAGAAATGTAGCCTGTAGTTAAATACTCAAGACATTTATCTACTGATCAACAATTTTTTTTATTTTATTATATAAACTCTTAACTTTTGTTGTCATATTGACATTTTGCTATGAAAATACTTGATACTGGTAGAGGTTAAACGGCCCTCTGAAAACTATTCACATACATGAAATTTCAGTTTTTTTACTGTTTAATAATTCAAAAAAAGGATCAGCTTGTGTTGAAATGCCTGCATGGTTATACTGTGTGTCATCTTATTTCTAGTCTGTAGTGTCAGCAGACAAACTCAGAACCAGACTACAATCCTCAGCAGGAATGCCCTCGGACTCCGTGGTTTCCCCAGCTTCTCTTTAGTGAAGGCTGTGAAGCCCCTCTTCCTCTTCTCGTGACTTGAAGCCAAACACAGGCAAACATAACGAGTCTCACCAACTTACAAAGCGTTGTCCTTTAAAAAAGAAGCAATAGTTTTCGAGGTGTGTTCTTGATTCATGGCTTTCAATTAAAAAAAATCATAATCAAATGATCTTGATCATCATAATTTATTTCTTTCCCAAAGTCAGAGTTGGAAACTAATGCTCCAAACCATACATCCTCTCATATGTCCCAGTCATCATAGCTGAAGTCGATTCAGAAACACAGAAAATGTAAATAAATGCTTTTGAGCCATGCACCGCACTGCGTGTCGTTCGGATGCAGCGCTCCCGGCCCGTGGTGTGGGTTACAGTCACAGAGAAATATGTCCTATAAATATTTAAAGGCCAAGAGAAATCGTTTCCTTGTGGTATTTTGAACTCTGGGTTTGACATTGTGTCAGGATTATATGACAACAGGACACTGGACTGCAGGCAACCATGACGTATTCAAGACGCCCTTTTGGCATCTGAGTAGGGCGGCACAGTGACATACAGCACAGGGAAACACACACACACACACACACACACACACACACACACACACACACACACACACACTCTGAAATGTCTCGTATTTCCCCCGGGGTTGAGCACCGACAGAAACCTGAGGACGTCGTCCTAATGGACTGTGACATAACGGAGAAATGAGAGCATTCCTGCAGCAATCTGCTTCAATTAGATTTCATCGTACGCTTCCAAACAATACGTTCAGCAACTGCCGTGCATTAGCCGGCTGCCGAACATTTGGTTGCTGCGAGCAGAGCTGCTAAAATACATGCAAACTGTCACGTCCCCTCATGTTTCTGTTGTTTTTTCCGCCCTCCAGCCATGTGGAGCTGAACTCTGCATTTACATGTTATGGCTTTTAAAAATGAAGCTTCATTCTGTCCTCATGTAAAGTGAGTTTGCAGTAGAAGACACGTGGTTTACTCTCACTGCACCCGGTGAGGGCGGACGGACGCAGACGCTGCTCAGCTCTCACTCATTAGTAGATTAGATGTAGAAATGGGAAACCAGCTCACCTGGTTCAGTCCAAACAGCACCCATCCGTCGTTCTTCCGTTCAGATGGATGTTTCTGCACTGAGGGGGAAAACTGGAGAAAACCCATACATGCATGAACATGCAAAAGTCAAGTTCAGATCAGACCCGGATGCAGCCGCTTTCACCTTGTATCGGTTAGCTTTCCAGTTGAATTTTTTTAAAACTTCATTGGGAACATTAGATGTTATGCATGTTACACAGTTGTCAAGATGAAGCTTTTATTTGCATTAACACAAACATTAAACTGATCCTCTGAACACAAAAAACAAACAACAAAAAACAAATCCATATTTTCTCTGCACTTTCACAGGTCTGCATTGTTCTGCTTCTTTTCTTCAAAGTCAAATCAGTCTTGGTGCCAAAAAACCAGCAACCCCTTGACAACGGATTGTAATGGAACGTGTCAAAGATCGCTTGGCTGCCCTCGTCTTCCCAGAAAGCCCGTCGGAGGCGAATAAACAAGTGATTAGGCGGAATCGGCATCTGGCTGCCCGGGCAGAAATGAGGTCCGCTGTGTCCTGGGAGATGTCTTTGAGGCTGTGGAGGAAAGAGAGATTTAGCAGCAGTAATCTGTGCTCCACTAACAAGCGCCTCAGATGGTTCATATTAAAGTGTGCCATTGAAAGTGGAACGTCTGCATCAGTGCTTCGGCATCTCGAGGAATCCAGCGTTTCTTGGACTTTTTCAGATTTTCATTTGACTGTGACGTTTTATGAGAGAACATTCAGTTCATTTCAGATGTGGAGAGGTGCCGTCCCAGACACGTTTGCTCTCACCTGCTTCATAACATTCGTTCCTGCGATCGTTTTCCGCTCCTGATTTGTTTAGAGGGTGTGCCCTGTGCCTGATGGTGCCAATCAGACTGTGCAACGCGGTCTTAAGCAATATTAAAGCACACTGCATCCCTGTTACAAGCTGAAGGTGTGGAGCAGCTTATCACTGCTGGAACACGTAACGGTGTCTACTGTCTGCGTCTACGTCACTCTACCTTCGCTTCCTTCATGCTTATCGCTTCTTTTTACTGATGTTCATGCGCTGATATACCTGTTCTGGTAGCGAGAGCAGGCATGAATTCAACCTTTTTAAAATCAGGTGTTGATTTTATATTTCGTTTTTCCCCCTCTAGTGAGAGATCAGATAAAGTTGGTAGTCGACTTAATGACAGCTCCCAAACACGCTTTAATCCGGTCCTGATCACTTTGCGCCCGTGTTGCTCACGTTTTCGGTTTGCGACAAGCCGTAAAACTCGACCCGTGTTCCAGCGGCTCGCCGCCGAGGTTTGACTAACCAAGCCTCCCCGTTCCCGTCCTCAGACGAACCGTCCAGCCCCAGCCTGGACCTGGACAGCGCACACATTCCCGCCTGCTCCGTGATCTCCGGCACGCCGCTCATCACCACCATCCCGCCCAGCCCCACCTCCCCCTCCCCCCTCATTCGGCGACAGCTGTCCCACGACCAAGGTTTGTGTTCTCGTTCCGTTTCTTCTCAAATATCGTCGAATCATCCATCGGCTGCTGCCCCCCACAGCTCGTGGACGCTTCCAAATAAATGATGTGACCCTCTCTTATTAGATTCTCTCCGTCTCACAATTATTGAGTCAGATTCTGGTACGAAAACCGAGCGGTCCAAGTCGTACGATGAAGGCCTCGACAACTACCGGGAGGAAAGCAGAGGGTAAGCCGGATTCAAGCAGCCGTCCTGTCACGACTCCGTTACTCCTGCCTGATGTTCAGTAACTGCAGTCGGACCAGAGTGATCACACTGCTGTCTCTTCCCTTCAGGAAGTCTCTGATACCTGGTCTGAAAAGTCTGAGGAAGGTAAGTGAGCACATCCTCTGTTCTAGAGTTTTATCAGCCGTTCACACCTGGAAGTTTATCTGCCCTGAAGGTAAACATGCAGAATGTGACGCTTCTTTCACTGAAATATGGAAAAACAGAACTCCAGACTTCCTTCTATGAGTAATTTATCCAAAAGCAATCCATACTCCGTTATCTGCGTGCGTCTATTTGTATCCTGGACATTTGAATGCTGTAAATGTCTGTGGCTGCCTTGCTTTCAGGCCACGGACAGGTCGTCGGAAGACTCGGGCTCCAGGAGGGATTCGTCATCGGACGTCTTCTGCGACGCCACCAAGGAGGGTTTGCTGCACTTTAAGCAGCTTCACACAGACAAGGGAAAGGTGTGCTCCCCCTCTGCTTCACGTAACTCACACACTGACACACAAAGCAGTGCATGACCTGCTCCACTGCGGCGTGGTTTGTAAACACGAGCAGCTCTGGCCTTGTTTTCAGCAGTGCCTTTGACCCTCTTTGTGCCTGGTCTCACGCTGTCCTACAGGCGGGGATTTAGTGCCATTACTGTGACAATAGGAGCATTTTCAGCACCACTGAATGGAAGGTTTTGCTTTTGATTCCCTCCGTTTTTCTGCGTTTAAACGCGTCCGCCCTCCTCCTGCAGCGCGTCGGCGGCGGCATGCGGCCGTGGAAGCAGATGTACGCCGTGCTGCGGGGCCACTACCTCTGCCTGTACAAGGACAAGAAGGAAGGGCTGGCTCACGCCAACGGCCAGACGGCGGACGAGCCCGTCCAGATCAGCATCAAGGCCTGCCTCATCGACATCTCCTACAGCGACACCAAGCGCAAGAACGTGCTGAGGCTGACCACGTCCAACTGCGAGTACCTGTTCCAGGCCGAGGACCGCGAGGACATGCTGGCCTGGATCAGGGTCATCCAGGAGAGCAGCAACCTGGACGAGGAGGTACCTACGCTCTGGCAGCCCTTTCTTTACGTTTGTTTCTGGATATATGAAGCAACTTCAGCACCACGTTTGATTCCAGGGTTTGTTTTTAGATTGCTGTAGATTGACCGGCTAAAAATAGGACATGTCTTCATATGTCCTGACACTCTGGGCGCCTCCTTTTCTGAAACTGGAGTCAGTCTTTCCCCTCCTTTGTGGCTCAGACCGTCCTGTCCACACTGACGCATTCCAACGGTCTTACCTGCGTCACCTGATAGCTGCAGGTTGCATAAAGATCCGTTTTGACCTGCAAGGCGGGGTGAAGGGCGCCGCTGCACCCGGCGCCCCGAACACCGTCTATTGTGTCTCATGTCCGGTTTTGTCCTCCTCTTTTCTTCCCCTCCTTCCTTT
Organism: Salarias fasciatus; assembly: GCF_902148845.1. Taxonomy (NCBI): domain Eukaryota; kingdom Metazoa; phylum Chordata; class Actinopteri; order Blenniiformes; family Blenniidae; genus Salarias; species Salarias fasciatus. Next base: position 22,610,326 of record NC_043753.1, on the reverse strand, counting down.
TTTTAGAACGCAGTCTTCACCAGCCATGATCTCATCAGCAGGAAGATCAAGGAGTACAACACCTTGATGAGGTAAGGCTGCGACCGGGGAGGGGGGGGCGGGGCGGGGCGAGGAGGGAACGTTTGCACGGCAGCAGGTAGACGTGACCAGAGAACTCTCAACTCTACTGTCTTCACTGCTTCCTGCAGCCCGACAGGCAGCAAGACGGAGCCGTCGCCCAGAACGTCACGCCAGTCGCTGAGCATCAGGCAGACGCTGCTGGGAGGCAAAGGGGAGCCCAAAGCAACCAGTCCGCACTCACCCAAACCCGAGCCGGAGAGGAAGAACATGCACAAAGGTGAGACCATGGGAGACTTTTACCGCTGTCTTGATGGACTGTTGCTGCCGCATTTGTCTCAAGATGCATCCAGCTTTTTCATTGTTCTCTCACACTATGATACCCAGAAGCTTCATTCATCTTATCTATCTAGTCCTATCGATAAAATAAAATCTTAAAAACTGAAGCGATGTGGTTACTTGACCCTCTTCTCCAGGTTTTCAGAAAGACGTCGACCTTAAACGTGAAAACTGACCCTGCTTATCTGCTCGAAAAGTGAAAATTTAAAGAATTAGAACTGTGCAACCACAAGGTCTATTCAGAAAGTGACAAAGCGTTGAAATGTGGCTTGATAGTAGCTTCACTGAATGTTTTAGTGTTCAGATTGTATGGAGCCGCTGAGGAGTTTCTCCTGTCTGATTACGTCACCATATTTTCACATCATTTTATATTGTTTCAAACAATTTTTCACAGAGTTAATCTTCTTCTGTTTCTTTTTTTCGTCACACTGAAGGATCGTGCTTACCGTGCTCTGTATTTGACCCTGTGTGTGCAGATGACACCAGTCCTCCCAAGGACAAAGGGACGTGGAGGAAAGGCATCCCGGGCCTGATGAGGAAACCCTTCGAGAAGAAACCGTCTCCCGGAGTCACGTTCGGAGTGCGGCTGGACGACTGTCCTCCCGCACAGACCAACAAGGTGAGCACCACACCTGAGAGATGACTTCACGCCTCCGGAGCGTCCCTTTCTGAAACGCCCTCCCTCCCGTGTGCCGCAGTTCGTGCCTCTGATCGTGGAGGTCTGCTGCAAGCTGGTGGAGGAGAGGGGCTTGGAGTACACGGGCATCTACAGAGTCCCCGGGAACAACGCTGCCATCTCCAACATGCAGGAGGAGCTCAATAACAAGGGCATGAACGATATCGATATCCAGGACGATGTGAGTGCCCCCCCTATCGATCCGCTGCTGCTTTAATTAAGCTCTGCTTGGCAGCTCTCTCAGTGCAAAGTGATATCCTCTCTGTGCTGTGCGCCACACTCAAATCAGCATTTTAAACTACCTACATTAGTCCTTCAGGACCCACAGAGGAAATATTACATGCACTTCATCAAAGTATTACTCTTCTCTTGCAGAAATGGAGGGACCTGAATGTCATCAGCAGTTTGCTCAAGTCATTTTTTCGCAAGCTTCCAGAGCCCCTGTTCACCAATGGTACGTCCACCCCACCTAGTGGCTCGAAGGAAGAACTGCAAGCTGAACAAGTCTGCAGCTGACCTTGTTTTTGTTCTTCAGATCGGTACACAGACTTCATCGAGGCCAACAGAATCGAGGACCCGGTGGAGAGGCTCAAGGTTCTCAAGAGACTGGTGAGTAAAAACACTTTTATGCAATCTGTTATTATTGATTCATTGATTTTTAAGTTTATTTCTCAATTTTTGTTTCAAGTTTAATCTCCAATACAAAGGACAAAGTGATCTCTTATTCACCTGATATTTCATTCCAGCTTCACGAGCTGCCGGATCACCACTATGAAACCCTCAAGTTTCTTTCAGCTCATCTCAAAACTGTGGCTGAAAACTCTGAGAAAAATAAGGTATTCCCCTCCACCTTGTTACTCAGCGTTTTATTCCCAGTCGACCGTTGAGGACGCGCATTAAGAACTCGGCCTCTTCACTCAGATGGAGCCCAGGAACCTGGCCATCGTGTTCGGGCCCACCCTGGTGCGCACCACCGAGGACAACATGACCCACATGGTGACACACATGCCAGACCAGTACAAGATAGTGGAGACCCTCATTCAGAACGTAAGGAGCCGAGCGCACGGTAGCCTTCATTCAACGAGCGGAAACTGAAAATCTGTGCCTCTAACGGTTTGTTTTTCTTTCCAGTATGACTGGTTTTTCACTGATGATGGAAATGGAGAGCCAGTGGTGGGTACAAACTGCTTTAATGTAACATCATGCGCTTCTGTCACTTCAGAGTATTTTATTCTTCCTAAAGAGGCATTTCATCAAAGTGTGTTGACAATTTCATTCTTAGATGAAAAACAGAAAAAAAGTGCAGAATCTGATAAGTAGAATGCAGAATAAAGGCGTACATCGTGCGCTGTGCTGAAGGAGGTCAGTAGGACACCACGTTATGACCCAGCTCTGCCGGAGACGCACGAAGCAACACTGAACCAGATGGAAGCAGTTCCATAAAAATGTTTATTGGTTTGAGGTTTTCCAAAAGGTGGACAAAGTACAGACTGCCAGTTGAAGGAGAAAGAAACCGAAACAGGACTCCAGCAGAGCAGTTTAACCTTTGGAATCTGTGGAAAATAAATCAAGTTGAATAAAACCAAAAAGCTCCAATATTTGGTGAATTATTGATGCCACTGTGTTCTACGTTCAGCATGGTCAGATTTTCTTTGACTGCACGTGAATTTGATTACAGTTTTTTTAACAGGGCCTGCAGCAGCGCATCTGTCGCTGTGCTCTGGTTTGAATTAGCTGCTTCATGCGTGTCTCAGGAACGTTCACAGTTTTTCAGGACGAGCCCTTTAAAGCGCCAAACCGCAGTTTCGGTTGAACTCCACCTGACTCTTCCCCGCCTTCCTCGCAGACCGTGTCCCATGAGGAGAGCGCCGTGGAGTCCCAGCCCGTCCCCAACATCGACCACCTGCTGACCAACATCGGCCGGACGGGCACGTCGCAGGGCGAAGTATCAGGTAACACGCTGCCCCCGGCGGGCCCCCTCCGCGGCGGCGCCACCTTTCTGCGCCCCGCTGCCGCCGTCTGAAGCGAGTAGGACAAAATGTTGATGGTAACGCCGCTTCCCCCCTCAGGCTAAGCTCCGCCCACCCCCCCTCTCCCTATTCGCTTCTTTGCCTGTTGCCATCAGATGGAGATGTCTGTGGCTAACCTGTCTGGGTTTCACAGGACAGTTTGTTTGCGTCCTTAAAAAAGATGCAACAAATGGTCTCGCTTTCCTCATTTGCTTTTTGAAGTGTGCGCCCTCTTAGCCAACCTTTTAAACCGTTAACTGATGCTTTGTTTTCCCCTCTTGCCCCCCTACCAAGCTTCTTCCTCCCCCCTTTACCCCGCCTACTGTTGCACTAATACGGCATGTTCTTTCCCACATCGGTGAGAGATGTTTTTACAGTGAAAGGCGACCTCTGATTCCTCTGTCTCTAGTGAGGCTCTGTCGGGTGTCCTAAAGGCTTTTCCAGCATTCACACATACTGATCTTGACACAGGCCAAGTGGGAGGAGTCTATCACACCCTGATGTCACTGATGGACTCTATAATGTCCGTGATGGACAGCTGGAACTGTAGGAAGAAGGAGGACTGTTGCCCGCAGTGTAGCTGCCTAGTCTGCCGGAACCCGCAGTTCTTTTAAGTGCCAAAGAGAAAGAAATAGGACGAGTTGCGTTGAGCAGAGAATCTCGCGACGGGGAAAAAGGGGCGACGGCAGCGGCTACACGGTACTGTACGGTCTCCGGCGCTGTGGGTTTTCTATCAGAGTGTACCTGTCGCAGGCCGGTGCTACTGTCTGAACGGCTCTCCGCTGTCTCTCCTCACTGTCTGCAAGCTCGCCAACGGGAGAGATAGCATGGTATGGTTCCCACGTCGCCAGTCAGTGTGCACTTGCATATCGTGCCATCATGTGTATCGTGAGGGGTGTATAGGGGGGCTCGGCTATGTCACACAAACACAAGTTTTAGTCAGGGTTAAAGGAGTCGAAGTGACTGCAGAGCAGGTGAGGACTGATTATAGGTTTCCTCTGCTGACACTCTCTCTCTCTCTCTCTCATTAGTGTCCTCTCGTTCCATATAGCTAGCCCCTCTGTGACCCCCCCGTCACTCCTGTTTTTTTTTTTAATTTCCTTTCTTTGGTTTCTTCCATAGCCGTCTCTGTCACCACCGTGTCGCTGTTGTCATATCACCTCACATCTCTGTACGAAACCACAAAAGTCTTGTCAAATCTGTCAGATATTTACTAAAAGTTTATTTTCTGAATCCAGAGAGGTGAGGCAGAGTTGGTTAAAGCAAACGTAAAGTTCCTGCCTTAAGTTTTAGAGACTATCAGTGGTCTTTATTTGAACAGTGAGACTGATATAAACTGATATATTTCAGGCTTCTCTGTGAGAACGTGCAGACGCATGTAATCCACTCACTAATTCATCATAACAGCCTCATTTAGTTCGAAGTGTCACTGAGTTACCGCCTGAACAACATCATTCACTTAGCTTCTGACGCATTTGGGTTGAACATGCAGATTTCATGAAGGCCTTGATGAACTCAGGCTCAGGGTTTTGGGAGTCGTTAAGAGGATCTCTTAATATCTGAGCGAACACAAACCAGTCACCATCCCGGTGTTGCATGGCACATCGTCCGCCCCGCTGCTGTTCCACGTCTTGCACTCAGAGTCACTAACAGGAGCTCGGATCGAGGTCGCCCCGCTCTCCGCTCGGACCCGAGGAGAGAACGCCCCCCCCCCCGCCTCGCGGACGTGGACCCGAGTGTAACGTAGAGCTCATCCGTCCCCGTGTGTGGCATGGCTTGTCGTCTTGCTCGTGTGTCTTCGCTGCTCACCTGTCATCAGTCTCGTCCTCATGCTTCTTCTCATCAACATGGTTGTCTCTGCTCCTGTTTCCCCCCTCTCTACGATTCACCCCCCCCACTGCGCCTCCTCCTGCACCGCCTCGTGAAACAGTGTCTGATGTCTCTCTTTTCTCTTTTCGCCCACAGATTCACCCACTAGTGACTCGGCTAAATCAAAGGTGAGTGTGTGTGTCCAGTGCCTCAGGACTCTGATAGTGTAGGATGACAGGAAGAAACCTCGACTGAACGGTCGTTGGGTATCTAACGTTTGGTGAGCTGAGTTCAGCTTTTCAAGTATTCTTTTTTTTTCTGCCTCCATCCCAAACAATAGAAGTGAGCTGAATCTGTTTCAGCACTGATAAAAGACTCTAACAGCTCCAGGTTCCTCATTAGGACGTCTTTTAAAGGTGGAACTATGAATCCTCCAAAAGTCAACATGATTTAAAGACAACATATGGGTAATATCTTTAAAAGTATTCTCACTTTTTACTGAAGGATCTTAACCCGTACACCAGTTCTGGCTAAATCTAATTTCATAATATTCACTGTTCCACACTGCATCTGCTAAACATTTTAATGCTGATCTATAAGAATCCATGCAAAGTGATAATCGTCACTCCGTCCAAAGCAGACTCACAAACATACAGTCACCGGGCATGCTCCTTAGACCCATTAACTTTATCCATCCTCGGCCAGGATCAAACCTTGTGCGATCTGAGGTTTGACGACTCATTCAGCCTCCTGGAGGTCCGTTAGAGCACTGTGAGGCCCTGAAATCAAATTAGTTCTTTTCTATATACGGTTCAAGATATCGGCACTGAAGGGATAAAAGACTACGTATTGCACACAGATAGATAAATGAGAACTTTCAGGGAAGATCTGAAAGCACAGAAAGGCTTTTATTTAAAGGGATACTTCAACATTTTGGCAAATTGGCCCATTTAGCACAATTCCTTAGTCATTTCGAACAGCATACTTACTTTTTTTGTGTGGGCGAGCTGTTGTTTATTCAGAGGTGAGGCGGGGAAGGTTTTCGGGGCGGACACAATGGAAGTGGATGGTATTTTTGTTCTCCCTAGTCAAACTCATCAAATACAAAATCCAACAACCCCAAAACACTTTTGGTGGACACGTTATAATCCACACATTCACTACGCTGTGAAATATTAATGCAAAATTACCAGATTGAGTTGTTTATGCGAAGATTGCTAAGACGGAACTACTTACTAAACATGGCGTCTGGGCGTAGTGATTTCAAAAGAAAAAGTAGTTCCTAGTATTTGCTTCAGTGTCGTAACGCTACAATATTATTTGTTGGTGTTCCACAGCGTAGTGAATTTGTGGATTATAACGTGTCCACCAAAGTGTTTTGGGGTTGTTGGATTTTGTATTGGATGAGTTTGACGAGGGGGAACAAAAATACCATTCACTTTCATTGTGTCTGTCCCGAAAACCTTCCCCGACTCACCTCTGACTAAGGAATTGCGCTAAATGGGCCAATTTGCTAAAATGTTGAAGTATCGCTTTAAGGTATCTAAGAACATATTTCTCAAATAATATCCTGAGAATTTATTTGATTCCGAACATTTTCCAGCCTGAAATAGAAAGATGAGTTTGAATTTCCAGCTTAAACCTCCTCCATATGAGCTGGAGAATGATACTCTCTTTCCATCCTTGGTGTTTGAGAGGAAGCAGAAATCTCGGGGTTTGATAAAACTGTTAAAGTTAAACTGCTGCATGGTTAGATACGGCTCGAGTCGTGAGAATGTGCTTGTGATTGGGTTGAACTGCGCCACAAGCATAAATAACAAGACTGGCCTACAACCTGCTGACTCTTCATGTCATCTTTGAGCATTTTAAGTTCTTCTGTACATTTTGTTTTTACTTTCTGGCTGCAAAGCGATCATAATTTAGAAAATACAGAATCAGCAGATGCTTCAGATGCTTCCATCATGGCAGGCTGCTCGTCTACAGCTTTAACTCCGGTCATGATGCCGCTTCTCCTGCTTCTGCTTCTGGCCGGCATGGACAGATAACGTGCTCCCTGTTTATGACGCCGCTAATGTTCCTCTTTCTGTCCGTCTCTCTGGTCTGTGGTGCCTCACGGGAGCAGGTGGAGTACAGATTTCAGGCAGGGCTGAAGAGTCTGAACCGGTTTCTGCTCTCTGTTGGTGTTTCCCAGCACTCATTGTGGTCCTCCTCCCCCTCCCCTGCCTCTCTCTGTCTCCCTCTCCTGGCTGCAGGGTTCCTGGGGTTCAGGGAAGGACCAGTGCAGCCGAGAGCTGCTGGTCTCCTCCATCTTTGCTGCAGCCAGCCGCAAAAGAAAGAAGTCCAAGGAGAAGCCACAGCCTAGCAGCTCAGATGACGACCTGGATGCAGTTTTTCCCAAGAAGGAAATCCCCGGGCCCAAGCTGAACCCTCAGAGCGAGGCGCGTCTCAGCCCCGGCGTCAAACCCGCCACCAAGCAGCTGGTCCGGGCCGAGGAGAGGAAGGAGAACGGGAGAGCTGTGGAGCTCGCGTCTAAAGCCAAGAGGAACTCCATGTTCCTGAAGGAGAAGACTCCGCCCAGACACCCCTCGCCCTCGCCGTCCCCCGTCGTATCCGGCTCCCCCAACATCAGCTACCAAACTGCCCCTCAGGGTAAGTCCTCCCTGTCGGACCCCCCCTCCCAGCTGGACGAAAATACCTCAGACCTCGGGACCATGAGCTCAGGAGCCTCAGTGCCGCGGTCCAGACCCAAAAAGTGGACCGTGGGAGCGACCGCTGACGTAGCGGCGTCCGGTGGTCCGGGAGCCGTGGCGGGGGCTTCTGCCGGCGCGGAGGTCAGCTCCATCACCTCCGACTACTCCACCACCTCCTCCATCACCTTCCTGACCGGAGCGGAGTCCAGCGCGCTCAGCCCGGAGCTGCAGGGCGGCGAGGAGGCCGACGACGAGCGCAGCGAGCTCATCAGCGAGGGGCGCCCCATGGAGACGGACAGCGAGAGCGACTTCCCGGTCTTCGCCCCGGGAGGCGGCAGCAGCCAGTCCACGCCGTGCCCGGAGCCCGGCCTGGAGAGGACGGAGCAGAGGGGCAGCGTGGGGGCGGCCGAGGGGAGCACCACGCCCAAACTGGAATCGCGACGCCTCTTCCCGTCTCACAGGATGATCGAGTGCGACACGCTGTCCCGGAGGTGGTCCCTGAGACAGAAAACGGACAGCGAGTCGTCGGTGGAGGGCACGGCGGGGAGCGGCGAGGGCAGAGCGGAGGCCTCCAACCGCCTGTCCCGAGTCCTGGAGGTGATGAAGAAGGGCCGATCCACCAGCAGCATCAGCTCGTCGTCGCGCAGCGAGTCGGACCGCCAGGAGCCCGCCTGGCACCTCAAGATCACCGAGCGGCTCAAGTTCAGGTTGCGGACCTCCGCCGACGACATGTTCACCCCGAAGAGCCGGGCTCCCGACGCCCGCGGGAAGAAGAAGAACATCCGGCGGCGGCACACCATGGGCGGGCAGAGAGACTTCGCAGAGCTGGCGGTGATCAACGACTGGAGGGAGCAGGGCGGGGGGGACCAGGCGGCCGAGCTGTCGGCTCTGGACCGCCTGAAGCCCCGGTGCTCCTCGCAGGACTTCTCCATCCGGGACTGGATCGCCAGGGAGCGCTGCAGAGGCTCCGAGCCCAGCCTGGAGGTGGCGCCCAAAGCCGTCCCCGAGGACGACCAGCCCGACGCCCAGGACGCCGCCCCCGAGACGCCCCTGCAGCCGGCCTCCGTCAGCGCCCAGCCGCTGGCGGGGGAGAACGCCAACGGGAGCGGCCCGCAGGGCAAAAGCAAAGCCTCCCTCGGGGCGGACGCTCACCCTCACAAACTCTCCGGGGCACAAGTGGTGCGCTCACGGTTCTACCAGTATCTGTGAAACGGGCTGAGTAGTCTGACGTGACGAGGAAAAAAAAAAAACAAACTACATGAATGAATGTGTCCATGTACGAATGTGCGTATTTTAACTAAGGTTACTGCACAATATTTTTTCTACAAAGTATACTTTATGTATCTACTGTACATATTGTGTATAGGCTCCTATGATTGTTACTGGAATTGTTGCTGAAGAGATGTTTATGTGTGTGAACCCGCTGACTTGTTGGCCATACTGGAACAGACGTGGAAACAACAACACGAACTTCCTCCTGCAGGATCGCACCCTAATAATGCAAGAATGTGACTTAACTGTTGATGCGTGACACTAATAGAACAAGAGGATTGTTACACAGCACTAATACAGAAGTTTAAAAATGGGTTAACGTGGAGAGTTACTGAAGGAAAGCAGGATTTTTTTTTTTTTTAATTATTTTTTTATGATAGGAATCATGGTTCAGTTCTTCCTCTACAAGCCGTGTGAAGAATGTTTTGGGGCCTGCGTCCATTCAGCTTTGTGACTGGCATCACTGGTGCTTTTGACAACCGTTCACGTTAGATTTTCAAATGTTTTCTGGTGTTGATCATAAGCAATGTAATAGAGAAATAACAAGGGCAGTGCGCACATGGACAGATCACCAGTTCACCAACCTCACACTCGCACCTCGGGACAATTTAGGGTCACCAATTAACCTCACATGCATGTTTTTGGACTGTGGGAGCAAAAACCGGGGTGTAAAGACAATGCACAGCATGAAATTAGGACTGAAATACCAGACTTGCTCAGTCTACTGTGGTTGGTTGCTTTCAGAAAACTCCATAATGGCAGAGATACAGTTTATCCTGAGAAGCATTCAAGAGAAAATAACATGTTGCATGCTGCATGTTTCGATGGTCTGCTCAGAAAAACGTGCTGTTTGGACGCGGGCCCTTACTGTTTTCAGGCTGACACAGTTACTCATGTCTCCTTCAGAACACAGATGTTATTTTTGTCTGTACTTGAAGTATGTGGAAATAACCGAGGGCTGCTTTCTGAGCTGGGTGCTGTGGGAAGTTTCAGTTTTTTCACAGTACAGTCACAACAGCCAGACATTAGCTTGAAGGACTGAAGGTTTATTATTGAAGTTTTATCCAATGAAGACTGATTAAAACAGTAATGAGATGCTGATGCTATAGTATGTAATGCCTGGTACAAGTAGTTTTTGTTTTGCAAATGTTGTTCAGTTATAGTCCAAAAAGTACATTTTTACATATGTGCGAGTTGTTTTTATCTGGAGAAGAAAAAGTGCCTCTTTTTATTTTTAAAAACTGTTTTATAGACAGTTGTGGAGACGAGAAAGCTCGTTTATAGCAGATAACCTCACAACGCATTCCAGATTTTATCCTGTTTTTAGTTAAACTCAGAGCGGGCAAATCCTATGTCAGCGTTTGTTTCATTACTCTCCCTTTTTTTTCTTCACTCACTGTGTGTGTGTGTGTTCTTTTTTTTTTTTTTTTTTTTTTTTTAACCCAAGTGCAGTAAAATGCATGGGCCCTAGAAAAAAAACTGGGAGAAATAAAAACACCTACAGATTTGTATCTTTGCATGAGACAATGTTTGCAGAACCGTGAACATCTCTACGCCCGTGTACAGCGAAACATGGGTGCAACACCCCCGCCTCTCCTCCAACAAACACTGGAAATAAATAATCTTTATTAGACTGGTGTGTTTTTCTTCATGATTTCATAACAAAATGCACACACACAGGAGGAACATGTAAACTCCACATAGGAGGTCCAGACAGACCACTGCTCCAATGTGCAGAGCATGGCTTATTTTTCAGTAAATATGTGTTCAGTGGATTTATAATTCTCACAGTAGAAATCATTTGTTGCCCTCTTTAGATCAAAAATATAACTCAGTACTGTGGTCTGTACATTTTTGAGTTTAAACCACAGCAAGGACAAACTGAAGTTTAACTATTTTAGATGAGGCACCATTTGCGCATGTGCAGAGAACCTTAAGGGGGGGAAAGAAGCTGTTTTAACACTCTAAAAACAGCAACAACATTGAAAATGAAGAGAAAATGCCTGAACCGGTAACTTAAAAGGTGGGTGCAGGTGAGTGGTGAATTAATGTTTGTCTTGCCTTTTATTCCTTAGTTTAAATTGCTTTGTCCTGAAAAATATGTGATACGATTTGTATTTGACTGTCGAATAACTATAATTGTGAACTTAAATGCTGTTACAAGTGGTTCTCAGGGGTAAATGCCGCAAAGCAACAGCAAAAATGCCACAACACAGACACCAGAGGCCACAACGCAGCCGCGCAGTGGTCGTAGGTCGTAGACCACAGACAGACCAGGCTTTGTTTCAGGGGGACCATATTTTGTAACGGACGACTTTGATTACGGGAGAGTTCGTGGGAAGTAAACTAAACCTTGTTGCTCGATTTTTCTGTTTAAGTCAACGTGTGCTTTCATAATTCAGCAGTGTTTGCTACTGTGTTGAGAATGTTATGACGTGATGGATGCGCCTTGCCGCCCATTGTTTGGTTCCGTCAAAAATTATTGTCCCCCGGAAACAAAGTTTCGACTCGCGCTCCCTAGCAGCTGGAACTTTAGTAGTGAGTGAGCTGTAAGAAGAAGAGAGAGTGCACAAACAGGTTCATTTTTGTAAAGGGTCAGAAGACAGAAACTCATCCGTCTAAAATATAAAAAAAAAAAAAAAAAAAAAAAAAAAATGAGAGAGAGAAAGATAAAGCTCACTTGATAAATCTGAAAAATACCACTACTGTGATTTGTGGAACTCTTTGAAAGTTCTGAGGCCTTCATGTGCCAAACAATAAAAGTAGGGAAAAAGTAGAAAAAACCGCGTTGGAATATAAGGCATAGTTGAATTTGTTACAATGAAAACACAAAGTACTAAAATTAAAATCTGTTTTGCTCAAAGGATGAGTTCACAACATGTAACTTATACACCTTATTATTAAATTGTTTGAGTCAACAGTTTTTGGGAGTGGTTTTATGTGTCATGGCAAATAAGGTGCTCCTTTTTTGTTTTGTAATAAATTGTGTCGTGTGATAATGTTAACTGTCATAAAGTTATCACAGTTTCTTATTAAAATCACTCGTTTAAATGTTTGGAGTATTCACACTGAGCTGAGGAAAAACCAGCTCGTTGGAGCATAAATTGCTGTTCATTCAGCCGCGCGCACAGCCTCACTGTGCGGGAATGTGCGCATGATAACAATTACTTAATAACGCGGTGCCACGTGAGTGACGCAACGTGAGCGCGCCGGAGCTCGAGACACTTTCCCTGTGAGCGTCAGACCTGAACCTGGCTCACCTGACGCCTGAACGCAGCACAGGTGAGACGGACCACCAACGGCAGGAGGGAATTCAACTACAACACACGCAGGTAGACCTGCTCAGGTGATTACTGTATTATTTTCCACTTTCTGTTGTGTTTGTTATTTTTAATATTTTTAATTATACTGCTTTGTTATAATATTATATCTTTCATATCTAAGAATTGACTCTAACTTAATGCTACATTTCCTTACATTTCCTCTCCTAAAGCTTCTAAATAAACTGATAAATGTATCTATATATTTTTACGTATGTTATTTGCAGCGTGTTAAGCTGGTATGAGTAACCAGAAGAACTGGTGGAGCAACATGAGATGTTATGCTATGAAACAAAAAGAAGAGATGACAGTTTCTGAAGCCCACTGAGGAGTTTTCTGCCGTGTTCATGTCTGGTCTCCCTGCTATGTTTTTATCCCTTCACACGGAACAGTAACACCCAGAATGTAAATCATTTCAGGTATTCAGATGCTGCACCTTAGCTCTCTTTGTTCAGAAAGAAAAGGCTGACTTTTGTGTTCAGTTACCTGTAAGCTGAAACCTCTCTATTGTGCTGTGGCAAACACTTTATCGCATGATGGATGAATTCAGTTTAATGATTCGTTTATCATTCTCTGTTGAAACTTGTTATATACACTAATTCCTTATTTATCTTAATTTTATTAAAAAAAAATCAAAGCCGTTCTATTTCCATTTATGTTTTTCTATTCATTTGTAACTTTTAAATGTTACACAACATGAAAACATAGTTGAGTTACATCAGTCCATACAGCTGAATCTGCAGGATTTCGCTCTGCAGGGAAATTAAACCACAGTAAATAAGAATGTCACAGAGGGTTGTCTGGGAATGATGTGTGGAGACAACAGTTAACCATTGTGTTGTAAGAAATTTATAAGAAATTGTCAGAGACCAACAGAACTATCACAAATTTCCACATATTGTCTCCTTTTTAAATTTTCTTTTTTACAAAAAGCAGACAAATTCAAAATATTTCATATTTGAAAATAACATTGTGTTGTGATTTAGTCTAAATTAGATGAGATAAAATGAACAGTCACACTCCAGACATGGACGGTCACACTGTCTGGGTGAGACATTATGGGCTGTTGGACTCAGTCGGATATTTTATCAGTGAATCATGCAAGAAATCGTTTTTTTACCAGAGTGTTGTTGTGAATAACAAAAAAAAGTCACGTGAAGCAACACAATGCCACAATTACAACTTGACCAAAATGTGTTTTTCAAAAGTTCCAAGTGCACAGCCTAAAAACATTATTGCTGCTTGTCACCTGGAGGGACTTGTGATAAGAACTACAAATTATTTCAGAAATTCCTTTTAGAGAAAAGTGCAGATCTCCTGATTATTTGGAGAGCTGATATTTCTGCTTCAAAGCACATCTCAGACCTTGTCACAATTTTTTTTTTTTTATGAATTCCTTGAAAACAACAGTAACAGAATAGAATCAACTTTATTGATCTTTTACAGAAAACTGTTTCATTTCAGCAGTTTAAACACACAGACTTGCACACTCATGAATAGCAGTTTACTCATGAACAACAGAAACATGTAAATTCTATACATGTGCAGAATATCTCAGGGCGAACCGAGACAACGTGTTTCTCTGCAGGAATCATGGCCGCCGTCCTCCTCCTCCTCCTGCTGCCCCTGGTCTCCGCTCAGACGTACCGCTGGGGCCCCTGTCCCACTCCCAAGGTGCAGCCCAGCTTCAACCTCCAGCAGGTAACTCTCTATATGAAGAATCGTGCGCGCTCAGCGCTCAGCACCCAGCGAGCCGCCCTGAACCACCTCTGTGCTCGCCTCTGTTCGCAGTACCTGGGCCGATGGTACGAGATCGAGAAGCTCCCAGCGTCCTTCGAGAGAGGGAAGTGCATCGAGGCAAACTACGCTGTGAGGAGAGACGGGACCATCCGGGTGCTGAACTCCCAGTTCTAGTGAGTACCGACGGACTCGGACACAGGCGGCAGCAGGGATTGATGGGTAAAGGTGCAAAGAGGGGATTGAGCCGTTCATGCTACTCCTCCTGTCTTTAACAAACATGTCAGATTTTATGTTGGGATTACATTCTTATGCTTTAAAGAATAAGTTTTCAGATAAAAATCAAAGTATTTGCCTCTTGATTTTAGTGGAGTGGAACCAGTGCGATTTATCAGGAATGTGTAAGACCCCTGAGCTGGGTTTCCTTTGACTCATGTTGGGTGTGGATTTAATATTCAAACATGTTTTTAGTTTGAATTGTCTGCTTTTTCAATTGCAGCTGAGTGAACTGTGTTTTCTTGCATAATGAACTCAATAAAACGTTGACCTGGGAACGCTTTGAGCTTTTCTATCATGTCAGTATTTGTTCGTGTGACTAACTGGTTGAATATGACAGATTTTTTTAATGGCATTTCTTTGGGTTTTATTCATTCCTCAGTAAAGACAAGGTGCGAACGGCCGAAGGGACCGCAGTCGTTATTGACCCCCGGGAAGCAGCTCACCTCGGAGTCGGCTTTTCATACTGTAAGTATACATATAATGTTCCAATAAACAGAATGCACAGAAGAGCTCCAGCTCCTCGCTGAAGCTGTGTGAACCGTTTAAGAGCCACATGTCTTCAGGATGACACACCGGCTGATGCACACAGTGGTGACGATGAGTGTGTCTGTCAGCGAGAGCCGTCCGTTATCGTTCATGTTTATCCACCACATCTCCAAACGGGTTTTTCTTAGCTGAGAAATACCATAACGGGGAAAAACAGACGGCGAGGTTGTTTCGTGGTCAACACTCATGCACCTTCCTGTGATATGTGTGTGTACATGTACTGATATCGATCACTGCTGGAACTCTGCTCCTCACGTCGTTCCTGTTGCTCCCAGTCACCCCCTACAGCCCGTACTGGGTTCTGACCACCGACTACACCAGCGTCAGCGTGGTCTACTCCTGCACGGACGTCCTCCGCCTGTTCCACATCGAGTTCGCCTGGATTCTGGGGCGCTCGCGCTTCCTGCCTCCCGACACGGTGCGATTCGCCAAAGAGGTGCTGATCAACGAAGGAATCGACCTTTACAAGATGAAGCCGACAGATCAGACGGGCTGTTAGGACATGTAGAGCCTCAGCAGGTCGTCCAGTCGTCTGGCTCTCATAACCACTTTATCCTGTTCCTGCCTTTTAACTGCTGCAGTACAATAGAAATTTATTATATTTAACAATTTAATTGAGATTATCAACATTTTATTATTTTGAACAAAGTCTGCACTATTACATATAAACACAACGGAAGAAAATACTGAATTTTGTGGTATTAAAGGTGCTGTAGGCAGGATTTTGCTAGTCAATGCTAATTTTTCGGTGTTTTCTTTGGATTAAATGTTAGAGTATCCATTGATAATTCTTTAGAAGTGTAGTACTACCGTGAGGGCGCAGCGTTTCCATCTGTCTCTGTTCTGAGCTGAAAAGGAATCTCCACAGCTCCAGGTATCTTTGACCAATCAGAAGAGCCCCTAAGGCTCTAACCGTGATTGGTCGAGGGGCGTATGTCGCACGTTCTTGTGGGAGGGGCTTAACTTGCGTAAGGGCGTGATGTCAGAGAAAACAGGACAGGATTGGCTGTGCTGGGTTTCAAATCACCATCTTAGATGGGTCAAATCGCCATCTTGCTTAGGTAACCGTAAGCAAGATGGCAGAGATGCGAAATCCTGCCTACAGCACCTTTAAGGAGTAGAATGATGTCTGTAAAACATCAAAATGACTTCCTACAATCAATAGCACTGTTTTATTCTGGGTGATGGAAAAGTTTTTCTGTAGAAACCTTTGTGTATATTAAAGATTTGTTAAAGAAATAGACTTTTGGTCTCGTTTTCCATTTATTTCATTAGAATAACGTGTTATGATGCAAAAGCTATGAATGAAAAACTAAAGCAGGCGATCATTTTGACAATGGATGCACACAAATGCTGCTGTTCAGGGTGAAGAAGACAACTTGAAATGCCTCTTGATTAATCAGTCTGTCATGTCTTTACGAAACGCTGAAAGAAATTTATCCAACTCAAACGGGAATATTTGAAAAGATGAAAGACGCAAATATTTGACTACTTTGCTAAAAAAACAAAAAGAAAAAGTAACACATTTTACAAGCTGTCTTCAAAAATTGTGCAGATGTTTGGAAATGAACTGCCTTCTTCAGTTTAATTGAGTTTGTTGTTTGGACTCATTAATCTTCATGTAAAAACTCACATTAAAGCTTCAAATGAAATGAGGCAACAGTGAAGGAGGTTAACTGGCACACCTGCTCTGTTCTCACACCGTCTGCTATTAGTGTCATTTTTCTGAACTGAATCATTTTCCTGTTGCTTTGACACTTTTATAATATCATTAAAAATAACAACAGCCTTGTTCTCCACAAAAAAAATTAACCTGACTTACTGAGTTTTCTGCTGCAAAGCGCACGAAGCCCAACAGATCGACTCATTTCACACCAGCTGGAGGAAAAACCAGCCGCCTTCAGTAAATACTTGACGGTGTAATGTGGGAGAAACTGAGAGTGTGAGCGTGTGTGTGTGTGTGAGAGAGAGAGTTGGAGGTCGTGCAGCTCGTCCTCTGCTGAGCCCCCCACACACACAGTCTCTCACACACACACCTCAGACCACAGCCGACCAGCTCATGAACAGCAGCATCACTCTGCACAAACCCTCCACAGGTAAACATCTGAAGGACTCTCTGAGAAGCTCTTCGTGTTATCGGTGCTGTTTCTGAGGGATTGTTTGTTCTGGGCTGTATCAGACAAGCTGAAGGATGAAGCTGCTGGTGTGGCTCGGCGTTCTCCTCTGTGTCTTCGCCTCTGATCTGAGTGGTGAGTTTTCTCCAGTCCAACCTCTAGATTACAACAAATGTGAATGTTTTACTCACATCCGTTCTAGCTCAAGCTTTTTTTTATTAACATTTAAATTGAAAACACAGTCGGATGAACTTTGCAGATGAGGTTTGAGACGTGTGAATCATGTAGAAGTGTTGATCTCAGACTCATGTGAAGTGACACTGCTGCTATAGGGACATATTTGTTTTGTGTACAAAGACGAGTCTGTCTGAGTGTCTGCGATGAATTCCGTCTGGTTTGGACAGGACTGTGTGTGTGTGTGTGTGTGTGTGTGTGTGTGTGTGTGTGTGTGTGTGTGTGTGTGTGTGTGTGTGTGCGCAAAGGGTCAGCAATAATATTTGAGAAGGAAGCAGGTATCCTTACAGTCCGCTGGGAAAAAGCTCCCTTTCCGCTCTCCCGTCCCTGAATCCCGTCTTTGTGTACGGACAGCGGAGGAATGCTGCTCGGGAATGCTAACTTTCTCTCCCCCTCTCCTCCTTCTCCTCTCTTTCTCCTCACAGAGGCCAGAGTCATCCCCGAAGGAGGTACCGTGTCACAGAAACAACACTTCACATCTTCTTTAATCCGCGTTCACACATTCTACTTATTAAATACCTGTTGGAAGATGAATAGTTAATGGGAGAACTAGTCTTAAAAACAATTCAACACATTTTACTTCATAGCACGATCACATCTTTAAACAGGAACTGAATTAGTTTTATTAGTGAAAGCAAAGAAGTTCTGTTGTATTCAAGAAAAAACAACAACTGAAAGATGTAATTCCAGCAAACTAATTAGAAATAACAATTACTTTCATTGAGAAACGTTTGCCCTCTTTGTCTGCAAACTTGGACCTTCACAAGGGCCACCTTTGGCCCACGAGCCTTATGTTTGACGCTCCTGCCCTAAAACAAACATTTATTTAAAAGAAAACTGTCATCAGATTTGAAATGGAAAGCGAACATTTGTTGTTTTCAGTCAAAACTTGATTTTTTTTAACCAATAAAAAGTTGTTATGAGTGGTCAACTGTAATACTGAATGACCCCAAGTGCTTAGTACTGCAGTGATAAACTGAAGACAGATTGACGACACCACCAGAATACTGGGAAAAGTGCTGCTTTTTTACTGTATATCTGTTGCATTGACACCATAGTGTTCACTGACAAACGATGAATGTGAAATGTGTGCCTTAACAAGTGAAATCTATTTGACATTTTTACCATTAATGACATTTTTGATCTCATAAAACGATCAGGTTATCTTCTCCTGATGATTGGATGAGTCAATCGAATCGCATCGATAATTTTAACAGTCCTCTGGGTATTCTTTTTTTTGAGCACATCCCTTAAATGTCCTAACAAATGAGAAGAGTCCTCATCCTGCGCTCTATAGCTTGCTGTGAAAACATGAAGAAAAACGAGTTTTTCTACACAAGATAAAGTCAAACATGCCTCTTTCCGCAGGAGCTGCTTTTGACTTCATACAGTGTCTTTGTGTATTTTGATGGTTCGCTTCACCAAAAAAAAAAAAATCCTTTTACAAATTAAATCTCTGTTTAAATGAATTGAATCAATTTTGATTAGATTTGAAAGTTGACATAGCCTGATAGGAGGCTGACCTGCTTTGTGTCTTTCAGTTCCCTACGATGAGCCCCCAGCGGTTCCCTACTGGCCCTACTCCACCTCCGACTTCTGGAACTACATCGAATACTTCAGATCCATCGGCGCCTACAACCAGATCAACGAGATGGCCCGGGCCTTCTTTGCCCACCAGCACCTGGGAGACACGCTGGGCTACGAGACCAACGCGGGCCACGAACACTGAAGGGGCGGATGAAGCAGAAAAAGGACAGAGCCGGAGATGAGATCACCAAAGAAAATACAAAAAGGAATGCATTTAATCACTTTAACCGGAGGGACAGATTATGAGGGAAATGAGGGGAAAAAGAGGAAGTGCATACAGAGTTCTTTCTCAAAGTTTGTAGCAGGGTCTATATACTTATAGAATATGCAGTTAGCACAAATAGTCTTGTAGTATTTTACTATATCTTCATATAAAGAACCATGAATTAATAAAACATTTCTGAAAACTAAGATCTTTGTTTCTTTGTTTCCTTTTCATGAATAATTTCTCTCTGTGCGGCGTTTGGACGCTCTCCCTGTGTAATCGTGGACATGCCTGTGGTGTGAATGTGAGTGTGTGGCTGAATGTCTGTTTGTCCTGTGATGCACTGGAGACCTGTCTATTTGTATCCTGCCCTCTGGGATTGGCTCCAAGCACCCCATGCACCGAACAAAACGGTGATTGGTGCATGAAACGCCGGTACCCCCACCCCACCACACTTTCCTTACTCTTCTGTCTTTTTAAATCACTTTTTTAAATACATTTTTTAATAAGTATACATCAAAAACAGATGATGAATGGCTTCATCTGATATATTTATGCTATGTATATCAAATTCAAATTTCCAACAATAAACTTTATTTGTCCCCAAGGGACAATTCAAAAGGCACTCAGAGCAGTCAGTGCAACAATGGCCGAATAAAAAAATATATGTGCAGAAATAAAAAGTGACAAATAGCTTAATATCATACTACTAGTACCATACTAGTGCAAATCTACAAATACTGTCTGTCGGTAATCCAAACAGAGTCGGTGCAATAAAGCGGAACCTTTGTGGGAGAAGTCGGACGCACAAAAGTGTTGCACACAGTTATTGTTTACTTCCGGCTGGTTAGCCCGGTCAGCATAGAGCCGAAAGGTGAAGCCTCCTGAAACCACGAAACGCTGCTGAATTATTACCAGGACGACATGAAACCTGCCGTGGACGAGATGTTCCCGGAGGGAGCGGGACCGTACGTGGACCTGGACGAGGTGGGCGGAGACGATCCGAGCGGAAGTTCAAACATGATGCTAACCGACTGACTATCGACGCGTCCTAAAATTCTCAAAAACACTGCAAACTGTTTGCCACACATTCTAAAACCCACACTTTTTTCACTATTTATTATTTATTTATTTATTGTTATCGTTATTTCAATATAATCCAGTTACAGCTGCGCTGGTATTGAAGCGCAGCAGCACCTCTTCTCTTGTGATGCTTTAATCGGGTGAACAAAATGCAATGTATTGTTTATGTGTCTGTAATGTTACACTTCACCGACTGCATATTCGGGGTTTAAAGCTGTAGCGTTGAGATTTTCACAGTATAAAGTTGAACACTCGTGGAGGAAATTTCACTAAACCTTGTTTACATTTGGTGTGATCATAATAACCTCTGCAGTCTCTTCATAGATCACTTACTCTCTGTTCTTCTTAATGTAGCAGTTATTCTCTCATCATTATAAGCTACGCAGTGTACCGTTATGATTAGTAGTCTGCCTGATAAATATCTCTTGTTTTTCTGCCATTCACGTTAATAACCTTCAGTGTTGATGTTCATGCTGGTTGTACTGCCGTGTGTCGACAGGCAGGGGGCAGCAGCGGCCTGCTGATGGACTTGGCAGCCAATGAAAAGGCAGTTCACTCAGACTTTTTTAATGGTAAGACACAGATTTCTGCATATTCAAGTAGGCACGTTTGCACATGCTACAGGGAGTGTGTGACTATCGCCTCAGGCGTCAGGCATCTGCTCTTTAAACGTGGCTTCAGAAATAAGGAGCAAGCAGGCAGGGTTGACGTGAAAATGGGCAAGAATATTCTTTGATAATTGTCTCATGACTCTGACATATAAGACCAATTAGCATGGTGAGCTGCTCCACAAGAAGGAGCAAAAAGATGCTCATTGGTCCATTTAATGGTCACATCTGATGAAGGAGATGAAGCTGAGCATATAAAAGCGCTCCAGTGTTCTCAGGCTGTCGGTTTGAGCAGTGAAAGAGAGTCAGCGATTACAGTTATGTTCTGTCTGGGTGCTATATTACCCTCTCTTTGATGTAGATATGAGGGGTTGTATAATAAATAACATTCTACATGCAATAAGAACGTAGAACTCAATATTAATGTGATGTTTCTCAACACTTCAACACATAGTTCTGACGTCTCTGTTCTTCAGAGCACTTGTTTTAAATGAAATCTTAGCTTTCAGGCTTCTGCAGAGCTTCATGATTCAAATGAAATGTAAGCATGATTGAAAGATGCAGGTGAAAGGATTCAGGGATCAGCAGCCACCCAGTGAACATACCTGGATGTTTGTAAGGACAACTTTTTTTCTCAGACTTGTAAGTGTAAGCTAAAGCACAAAGCTGAGGAATTCAAACTCATGTCGGTGCAGGAAGTTGCAGATGTACGATGTGTTAATTAGATTTTCCTGAACAGCTTCTGAGGAGGATCCAGACTGCAGCCAGTTTGTCCTTCATTACAGTCGGTTCTCACATTAACCTGTCAGGATCTCGCCGTCTTCCCCGTAAATACCCGTTTACACACACATGAGATGGCCCGGGCACGTATAAAACACAGGCAGAAGATGCACTAAAAACACCCAGCTAATCGCTTTTCCGTCTTGCAGCGCTGGCTCCCGGCAGAACACTTCAGGCTCAGCAGCACATGACCCAGAAAGAAAAGAGCTGATTGTTAAAAAGACGAAGAGAAGGGGGGAAAAAATGAGAGCAGAGGAGGATGGTAAAATGAGTTTATAGCTGCTGTCAGACTGAAACTCAGCGGGATACCTCGCCAGTCAGCTGCTTTAAAACCCTCACACACACACACACACACACACACACACACACACACACACACACACACACACGGCAGTCCTTTAGATCACTGAGGTTGTTAAGGCTGCTCAAACTGAGTCCCCTCCAGCTAATAATGGCTGCTCTCTAAGTATTGTAATACAAGGCTGTACTCAGAAGCAGGCGCGGATGATACTCATGGTTGCACACGTTTTAAAAAATGACTCGTAACAAGAGCTATGAATGTTTGAACGCGTCTCGTTTTGTTGGACGGGGCTCAAATATGATGCCTGACGCGAGATAAAACTGTCAGAATGCTCAGTCACTTCAGTGTTTTATCCCTGCGGTTAAACCTGAAAGTAGCCTGTCTCTGTGTCGCTAAAGGGCAAACTGTCGCTCGTTATAGTAATGTCCTGTCCCTGGAAATTAAACACGGCCTCTCTGCAAGCTCCTCTGAAACCTCATGCAGGGATACTTGAACAAATTGAGGTGACAGAGTGTAAAAGCAGGTCTGATGTCGGAGTGGCTGCAGAGGAGGCGGCAGCGGCTTGGTGCAGATGCCATGTATGCAGACAGCCTGAAAGGTCAGCGTGCAGTTTGCATCAGCTCACAGGTTCTCACGTGAGGGTGACAGCCGTTAACGGGGTGGAGAGGAGCCGAGGAAGAGTCTGTTGTCCCGGGTTGTGGAACTGGACTGTATCAAACACGAGGTAGCGTTCCACTCATGCCCTTTTTGGGAAGTTTTCTTCTTGATTAATGCAATAACAACACCTACGACGTTTCCTCGTGAACTGAAAGCACCCTGGGTTTGTGCCAGGTTTGCAGGGACTCCCGCTGGGCGGCCGTGGTGGTACACAGCAAAAACCCAGGCAGGCTGCATCGTTTTAGCTCTTAAATATCCCATTAAAGCAGCCAGCTCCACACATTGTCAGGAGCCGTGCTAACCACATGTGGCTTCCAACTAAAAACGGGTTTGTGTGCGACTTTAGCCTCTGCTCGTCCCTCCAAACCAGGCAGGCAAGGCCCGGATCGAAATGAGACGTTTGCCGATCGCCAGCCGACACACTTTGAGTGGATGTGCTCTGTGTCAGGGCGCGTTAAAAATGTCCTGGAGCTAACAGAGAGTCTCGTAAAGTCTTCTAATAAAGCCGCCTGTAGCCAAACAGTCATCTGCAGCCGCTGAGCAGAGAGCGGAGGGGAACCAGCGCCGCCCTTTCATGTCGGAAACCACCTGCAGAGCCGACTGTTTGCATTATTGATTTGTCAGTCCATAATTTCCTCATTTATTAGATGAATGTGCTTGCTCATAAAAGATTAGGGAATGCCACTTTTAGTGTAACTCAGCCGAGCGTTTTCAGAATGCGAGCGAATGAATTGGTCTGGATTTATTTGTACTGGAAAAACCCCCCAAATAAATCATTGTTGCTCCACACTTGTCAAAGCAAAAAGCCTTTTTTTCAGTCCAGAGTCGACATATCAAAACTAAAAATAACCCGATGGCTCTCTTTTGTTAAAAATGTCACTTCAGCTGCAGACAAGAGGGTTTGTAATTGTCGCGTTTGAGCGGGCAGACGCGCAAAGAGAAGAAAAACCAAACGTCTGGCGTTCCAGTATCATCATTATCTCTTGTGTGACAACTGTTCCTTGTCTGAGACGCCGGCGTACGTAGGTGGTACATATGCACTTTCTGAGTGTTTGGCAACATTCAAAGAACAAAGAGGGGAGGAAAAAAAAAAAAGCGCGTGGATGGAAGCGCCCACACGTTAGCATATGCTACATGAACCGTCCAAAAACTCTCCCCGTGTAGAATAATTAGCGGTGAATGTAGGTGTTTGTGGAAAGCAGCCGGGTTTGTTTTAAAGCCACTGTTTGCCTTCGTCGGCGTCCGTCTCTTCGCAGACTTCGAGGATCTGTTCGACGATGACGACCTGCAGTGACGACGGCGCTCCGGATACCTGCGGAAACCTGTGAACGTGTCTATAAAGAGAAGATGGGCTGATTCCCCTGGTTTTGTACTGCCTCTCCTGTAGAAGCCCCTCAGCACCG
Organism: Salarias fasciatus; assembly: GCF_902148845.1. Taxonomy (NCBI): domain Eukaryota; kingdom Metazoa; phylum Chordata; class Actinopteri; order Blenniiformes; family Blenniidae; genus Salarias; species Salarias fasciatus. The sequence goes on along the minus strand of NC_043753.1, from coordinate 22,586,620 downwards.
TACTGAAATAAAGTCTTTTTGTTTTTTTGTTTTTTTTTTTTTTGTGGAAACCACAAACGAACCAGGTGTCTGTGAATTCTGTGGATCCCTCACATTCCAGCTTTGGAGAAAATTATGAGTATGGTTTTGGTGGCGTCGTGTTTGAATCTGCTCGCCGCCGGATTGCAGGTTTGCGGGCTCCGAGAAACACCTGTTTTAGCATACGTAATTATATACGGCATACAGTGTTAACATGACCGCTGAATGTTCAGCTGGGGCATGATGGGACAGGCAGGAGGCTGGAAAACACGTGGAAATCCTCAATAAACTGGACAAGCGAAGCGTTTGGGCCCAGGTACGAGCGTTGGAACTTGACAAAGCTTCAGCGTTCGGCTCCTGTTGTTACCGTCGGTCACTGCAAACTGTCTTTATGGGCCTCACGTCAAAAAGACAAACTCATCTCGCTGCCACAGAGCATTTACGCCTGATGCGAGCCACCGCCAAAAAGTGAATGAAGAGGGGAGGAGTGGAGCATTTCCACAGGGGAAGAGCGTATACCTCCTGCAGTTATCTAAAAATAGCAGCCGATGCGCGTCGGTGCACATCTCGCAGGATCCTGTCAGTCATGTTGGTTTTTTCACTGTTTTATGAATCTGTTGTTTCCTTTCTTCATCTTTTAGAGTCAGTCAGTGAAGCTGCACCCTAAGGCTGTTTTTTAATCTCTTTAAAATGTTGGATTCCAAAGCTGTAAATTAGTTCTCTATTTGTTTCGACAAATGAACTAAGATGGAACATAAAAGTCATCGTCGACAGCAACGAGGCTGCACAGCCCCGTTCACCAGACAAACTTAGATTTATAATAAATAGTGACCGTCGTTATCCAGAGGGGAAAAGTGACCATCTGTATGTCCTCGGCACTTATTTTAATGCCTCAGTTAGACCTCGAAGGAAACATTCCCCCCCCCCATGAAATCCACTGAGTGCTTTCACTGCAGTTCGAGAAGGACTGAACACTTGGAACACTTACATTCTCAGATTTATTCTCAGTTTTATCTTTTTTGATGTGCCGAAAAAAAAGCAAATCCTAAAGAAAATTCTCCATAAACCAATAAAGCCACCGCAGAGGCTGGTCTGAACAACTGCAGTGTGTCCTCACGCAGTTATACGAGTCCTCAGTCTTTAAAGATGATATTGCCTCTTGAGTCACAGTCATACCGAGTTTACTCTGACGTCCGCTGCTGTGAGAATTTATTCAAATGAACAATCAAACAGTTTCTTACATAGCGTATAAAGTTAATTCATTTCTACATTGATTGACCGGGGTAGGTTGGAAGATGTGAGCTTTATTCAAAGAAATCAACACTTGATGTTCCGACAGAAGTAGATTAAAAAGAAATTGTTGAAATAAAATGTAAAAAAAAAAACATACCAATTCTGATGATATTGATATGATCACGCTAGAAAAGGTAATTCGATGCAATGAAAAGCCTCTGTCATGCATCTGTAACGTATTTCAAATGGATACATTTCCATATGGGATGAAAATAAAGCTTATTCCTCTGTACATAGCTGGCAACAAACATTTATTTACAAATTACAGACCGGCTTCACTTCTCCCACAACTCTATATCATCTACTCCATGACAGCAGCATGGATTTAGGAAAGATCAACATCACTGACAGCATTAGATTGAATTGAGCAAATCTCAAATGTCATCGATCAAAAAAAAAAAAAAAAAAACAAAAAAACCTGCAACAGGATCATTCATTGATTTAAGAAAAGTATTAAACATTGAAAAACTTATAATGAATCGGGGCCTAGTTCTGGTCTGCATTAACAATTTGACCAATTAGGAGACGGCTGATCATCACCTTTGGATTGAAGACGAGGACGGCCAGCTGAGAGCTGTGCAGGCCGCACAACAACTGATGGAATCAAAGCTCCAGCAGAAGGAAGAGGAGGTGAAGACCCTCAAACAGGCTCGACTGATCCCAAAGAGAGATCCAGTTCAACAGGAGAGTCAGCCAGATCAGTGCTGGGGTCACAGAAATGGAAAAAAGCCAAAGCCAAAGCAAAAGCAAAAGCCAAGAGGAGGTCGTAGCAAAAGGCCGAGGGACGCTCACAATGTGAGAGGAGAGACGCATCGACCAGAGAAAGACGGTGGTGGGACAGATGGCAGCTTCGAAGGAGGAGAACAAGCAACAGCTGAATATCCTCAAGAAGTGGATGGAAGAAGAGGAGAGGATTAGTGACATCCGGAGAAGCACTCCCTGGCGTGTCCGATAATGGTATCACAGACCTGCAGAAAGAAAAAGAATGAATAAATAAAACTATATGTAGACGTGACATTTCACCCACGTCACCTGAGGTTACCAACAAGCCGAGCTACTGCATGTAAATACAGAGCTGAAGTTATTTTACTGCCGATGTCACACAGTAGGGTTGCGAGATTTAGAAAAACACGGATGATTCTGGTGGTATTTTTGTAATTATCTGCAATAGAAAGTATTCTTCAGTCTGTAGAAAATGACTGATGAAGACAGTTTTCAATGACTTTAAATTCTCTTCATCAATCACACATCTGATGTCTTTCTGGCCTCCGATGGACTGGAGCTGACCTCTGAAACACACCAGTCCTCTTATGGTCCTCTGGACTGAGTGTCCCGGCCTCTCTGCAGGCCGAGGACCACTGCTTTGAATGGAGAGCGTTTCTGTGAAGAGTTATTAATATTAAAAGAGAAAGGAAAAGAATAATCCTAGTGAAACAGAAGTATTACCTGATCTTCAGCGTGTCCAGTTCCAGCTGCTGGAGGCTTCATGTGGACTCAGTCTGTTCTTCTGGAGCTCGATAGAGAAGTGTGACATGATGTGGTGAACAGAATTCCAGGAAGAATTGGAAATCCGTGCTCCTTCTCACCTTGGAGGTGCGAGAGGCGACCCGCTGCAGGATCAGGTGGAGCTGGTGTGGATAGCGGTGGATATCGTGGACATCTGGATCCTCATCTCCTGCAGCATCAGCCCTCACCATGCCTGGTAGATGAGTTCAGTTCTAGTTCCTCAAGCAAGGATGGCAGCAAGACTGAAAAATGTGTTTGATACATAGAAGATCCATCGTTTCCTGACAAGTAAACCTTTAACAGCACCACATAGAATTGAATATTGCATTTTTACAATATCTGTAACAGGTATTCTAGACTTTTATCTTCATAATTGCTATTAAAATGCAATCACTAATTCTTTGATCTGGTTTAAGCTCCAAACTGGTTAAATTTATTTAAAAAAAAAAAGTATGATAGAATAAAAAAAAATATATGTAGTCTACAGTTGCAATAATCAGCGTAGAAAGTCGTCTTACTCAGGGAGCACACTATACAAAGTCAATTTGGAATTGAGAGCCATAGTTTCATGCTTGAGTCACTTGTTGCCTCTGAATTACACAAAGTGAGGCTGCACCACGTTGCTACATTAACTGCTCTGGAGTTGCAGAACGCCAGCACATGCAAGAGGCTGTGCAAAACAAGCAGTGCATGCTGGGACGACCTGCAACTGTTTAAATGAAATTTAGGCCTTTAGAAAACGTGCTGTGCAGATATAGGGTACATGGGAGCTTCAGTGAATGTCACAGGCATCGGCGGTTTCAGTCCAGGCTACTGTGGAATGTCGGTCATCCTAAAGCCTGTGAGCAGCTGTTTGAATTTGGAGACGTGAGGCCAGAGGTTGTTTGTGTTTGTGTTTGTGTTTGTGTACGTGAGTGTGTCTGAAAGCAGTTGTGGACTGAGGGCTGACAGACACACACACACACACAGAATAAACTGACTCAGTCAAAGTTTAATACTCATGTCAACAGGTTAGGGAGAGAGAGAGAGAGAGAGAGAGAGAGAGAGAGAGAGAGAGAGAGGCCAACATGCCCGGACACAGTTAAACTAAGGGGGAAACTGTAGATTATCAAATTCCTCACGTGTAAACCAGCTGTGCCTGTGCCTTTGTGTGTGTGTGTGTGTGTGTGTGTGTGTGAAGCTGCGGTTTGGCCCTCGCTCTGTGTTAAGCAGCCCTCCACTGCCCCCCCCCCCCCCCCCCCCCCCCCCCCTCCTCTCCTCTGTCCTCTCTTGACCGTTGTTGTTTTGTTTGTTCAGTAGTCGCCGTTGCTTCCTGAATTGCGCTGAGAGTTTCTGGCAGTCGACCTCACAGGGTTAATCAGCAGCCACGAGGTGCCTCACATTTAACAATTACCGCTCAGAGCAACTTCCTTCACCCCTGTTTTCCACGTCTCCATCTCCGCCTGGAGCCCTCCCACCTCCCCTCCCGTCCTGCCTTTAATTAGGGTGCTTCTGATTGGTGGAGACTGTCAGCCAATCAGCCTCTGGTTGAGGTGGCCCTTGACCCCTCAGGTGGTCTCTGTGTGCCTTTTTGCATGTGTCAGAGATGAAGGGCCTTCTTTAAAACCTTGTAGGCTCCCACAGTCAGAGCAGTCTGTCAGAGAGGCTGCGGGAGAGGAACACACACAAATACACACACTGATACACACCGAGACCCGACAAGTCGACAGGCCAAGTGGCTTCTTCTGGATCCTTGGATCTGCGGACGGACAGGCTGACGTAAAGCTCCCACAGGTAAGAAAGCAGCCAGATTGGTGTTTAGAACTGTAGTTTCGGATACTTTCTAGACTTCAGGTTTGACCACTGAAACACACCTGGGTGTGTTTTACAAAGACAAAGACGTCTCTTAACAGCGCAGTTTACCGATTGAAATGATGAGGGGAAGGTTTATTCCTTTAACATCTGTGTGTTTGGCGTTGGCAGAAGAGGAGGAGGAGGTCTGGTCATGGCTGAACGGGGGAGAAGCGGCGTCTCGGGCGTGCTGGTGGCCGCTCTGCTGGCTGCCGTGCTGCTGCCTGGTGAGTGCACGGCGGGGGGTCGCACATTAACGGACAGTATCACAAACCAGGGGCAGTATGTTACACACCAACACACACACTCACACACAGCTTCAGTGAATCAAACTCCATTCTGACCTGCTGCTAAATCACTTTCTCTCCAACTCACAGACCCTCTGAAACACAAACAAACTTGTGCAAAGTTTTCAAACAGAGCCAGAGAAGTGAGGCTGCACTAACTAGTCCAACAAAGGAGCGGAGCAGGAGAGCAGCTCCGGGTGAAAGCTCAACAGCTGCCAGACGATAATTGGCCTTAGACTCAGTGGCTGAGTAGAAGTGTAGACCGATTCATAATCACAACTGAAGCAGAAGCAAAATCTGTTGCTGTGAAGATGAATAGAAAGGAAACTGAAAAGGTCTCATTGTGGCTTTAGACATCAGAATACTGAATGATTGAGCGAGTTGGACCATTCAGAGAAGCGTAAACGGCGAGCCGTATGTATGCCTGCATGAGTCACTCCAGTCCAGATCATTACAGAGACACTGATGAAAAATGTCGGCCATTACCACTTAATGTGAGGAGCCACCCTGCTGTAATTTTCTTTTCTCTCCCACTTTTTTTTTCCTTCAATGGTCGTAATTTGGATCTACAATTGAACGAAATAGGTATTTCTCTGCGCGTTGAATGATGATCTTATGTAACGTTTGGCTGCATACACTGACGGTAAGCCACTGCGACCGTAGACAGAGAAGTCTGATTGTGAAATTACAAAAGACAAACATGGTGATTATACGCCACTGGAAATTAGAAGTACTTAAAGGTCATTATGATGCTGATGAAGCCATTCAGACCCCTTGTGTGTTTGCTTTCTGCTTTTCATAATCAAAAAACTCTAAGATCATCATTTTATTTCATTTTATATATGTATATTTTGCAATTCATTTGTTGTTTCAGAGGTCCCTCTATGTAAATTGTTTGTTGGACGAGATTCTGTCCTTGACCAGTTCAGGGACGCAAAGCCACGTCATCGACACAGCAGGGCTTCACATACATTAGAATCTGCCACGCTAACGTGCCCCGTGATGCCCATAAATCACCGGCGATGTCTCGGCGGCGGTGGAGGCGGGGCGCTGCTCCTCCACCTGTTTTCAGGTTGACGTGATTGGCACTTTTTAAAAGGGAGCACGGCCCTTCCTTTTAAAAATGGTTTTCAAAGTTAACCCGTCCAACGGTTAAAGGGGGGAAAATAGCTGAAGGAGGAGGGGGAGGAGTTTCTTTCATCGGTCCAGGTCCAGTAAAAAACAAATAGTACCTGTCAGCATGGCCTCCTCCTCTGCTCTCTTAAAGCTCAGCTGTTTCCAGATGTGCCAGCCGGTTTTTTACTGGCTCGTAAAAAAAACAACGCAGCGGATACACCGAGACAGCATCATTTAGCCCACCCTCCTCTTCCTCCTCCACCTCATCTCCCCATCACCTCGGGTCACCTTCACCCCTCCCTCCTTTAAATCTCTCTCCGTCTGTAGATTCATACCTTTGTTGTCTTTTCTGACCTTAAACGCTACAGCGCACATCCCGTCTTCCTCCAATTAACCCCCCCGTTTAATCGGGAGATTGATGTTTCTTCTCTTCAGACGTGTGCCACGTCACGCTGAAATATCTCCGCCGTGGATCTTTGTAAACCTGTCGTCTGTTCTCCCCGTCTTGTTCTTCCTCCCTCTGCCCCTCTTGCTCTCCTTCTGCGAGGGATTAACACCTTTTCCCTGCGGAGATGAAAGAAACTCGCTGCAGAGCTGAATCTGCTGTTCCCTTCGCTGTATGGGGTCAAAGGGTGTACGTACGAGTGTGTGCATGTGTGTGTGTGTGTGTGTGTGTGTGTGTGTGTGTGTGTGTGTGTGTGTACACAAAGTCTTTGAAAGCGCAGCGTGAGGTTTGACGCTACAGTCTCCCCTATATAATCTACAAAGGGCCGCATTTGCCAGTGCTTCAGGCAGAGCCAATTACCTCTGCCTTCTTTAATGGGTAAAATCAGCCTGTAGGTGTTTGAGGTTAAATGTTATTTTATCGCTCATGCACTATAGACAGTTCCCTACAGCTCAGTCTGTGCTTCTCTCTTTTTTTTTTCTTCTTTTTTGCAGAGTTTTTGTCTGCTGGACCAATTGGACAGAAGACGAAAAGAGACGGTAAATCTGCGGTTTTCATCCGATACACTCACCTGCATAAGAGCTTTGTTTCTCAGATGCACCCAGTGCCAAGTGGCCTGGTGTGAAAGGCTGTCAATGTTGTTGAGAAATGAGTCCAAGAAAGTATTTTCTGGTTAATAAGCAAATTCATCACTGCGCCTCACGACATCGTGCCCGCTCAACCCTGTGACTGATACCCAGTGAGCTACAGGAGTAATTTTCTTGATAAGAAACGAGGAAAAATGAGCACTTAATGAAATCTGAGTCCTTGGATGTCTTGTTCGAAACTTTACAATCATGAGAATATCCTTGAGTTTGACATCCAGGCGAGTGTGGCTCAGCAGTGGCTTTACTTTTGGTCGCTCGTCCCTCGTCTCCTCAGCGGGCGAGAGCATCCAGGAGAAGGCGGCTGCCGCGGCGCTGCACAGGAGGCTGATCCGCAACCGCAGGAACATCAGCTGGTACAATCAGCACTCTGACTTCTGGGGCTGGTACAAGTACTTCTCTGACAACGGAAACCAGGAGGCAGTGAGTCAACGTGAACATATCCTCACTCTGTATAAATTCACAACTACAACAAGTAAAAGTCCCAGCAGAGAGGTCACCTTACCTTGTGCCATTTTTCCATTCGTAAGATGTTTTTATGGATAGTTGCACTTCACAAGCACAACTCTCGTGACAGATGTAGACGGAGATGCTATCCAGCTCTCAGCAGCAGCTGTTTGATACTGAAGCGTCTTCAGCTGACTTTCACCTCCGGCCCTCAGGTTCAGGAGATGGATCGCATCTACCTGGCCTACCTCCAGAACAAGAACCGAGCAGAGGGGCGTAAATCTTACAAGGCCTACCTGCGTCACCTTGGGGACATCTACAAGTCCTGCGCCGACTCCGAGGACCCCAACTGCGTGTCTTCTTACACCGCCAGGCCCAAGCCCAAACCGGAGGCTCCGAAACTCGCACCGGTTAAAACTTGTGACCCCACCAAGGACCCTTACTGCCTGTATGCTGCTTTGGTCCAGGGAAAGAGCCCCTATCTGCCCCTCGTGCTCCCAGCTGCTGCTCCGGCCCCAGCACCAGCCAAGACCCCCGCCCCGCTTTACGTCCGCTCTGCCGCTCCCGCCAAGGAGCCGCAGTCCGGGTATCTCTACTACGCTCCGTCCACGCAGTCCTTCCTTTCAAAGGTATGCTTTCAACAGAGCAATATCAAGATATTCCATTTTTAGGGATCATTACACGAACATAGCAGTTTGCTGACCCTTACACATCTCATAGATTGTAGAGACAGGTTTGAAGCTGTGCACCAGACGACATACACATGAATGTGGAGATTGATTCTGCGAGCTGCAGTATTTTACCATTCCTTTTGGATAATTATCTGAAACATTTGCCTGTTTCTCACGTTGCAGGAGCAGAAGGCCGAGCTTCTGCGCATCTGCTCTGCAGACGACGTGGAGTGCTTGCAGTACCACCTGAGAGCCGCCTACGGGTACGCTCCCTCCGCCGGGCAGCTCCCTTCATATGCCCACCTGGGCTGTGATCCCAAGAAGGATCCGTCCTGCAAACCCAAGCTGGTCCAGAAAGCGCCCTCTGGTCTCTACTTGCAGTACCCCAACTGCGACCCGCTGAGGGATCCCTTCTGTGCCTACTCTGCCTCCCTCCTTGTAAGATGAATTTACTGGATAAACTGACTTCAGTTTTCATTTGCATTGTTGATGTAACGATCACTCGTTACATCCTGCTGACTGTGATCTGTCTCTCCAGGCTTCCCGCGCTCCGAACCCTCCTGCCCCAGCCGGCCCTGGATCCTGTAACCCTCTCTATGAGGATAACTGCAATCCTCTTACTGCCACCAGATTTGCCAGCCCTCCCAACTTATACAAAGGCGAGGAAAAAGATGATGCTGCCGCTATCCGTGCCCCCCCGCCCGCTGCTGAGCAAAACGACCCCTATGCCATGTTTAGAGATGCTTACACTAATGCTAACAGAGTTACTGATCCCTACGCTATGTATCGCCAGGCCAGCGCCCCTGCCGCCCCCCCGGCTTCCGACCCGTATGCTTTACTGCGTCAGTTCATGAACCAGGCTCAGGCCTCCGATCCGCACGCTCCACGCATGGAGGCCGCGCCCGAGGCAAACCCCAACGACCCTTTCTCTGCTATTCGGGAGGCAGCGGCTGCTCTGCACCGCCGAGGCCCTCCGACTCCCAGGCAGCAGCAGCGCCCTTTTTCCAACCCCAGCTACCAAGAGCCACCCCAGGAGGAGCGCCACCCTCTGGGCCCGCCAGGTAAAACCAAGGAGGGCTACGACTGCTTCATCGGCTACGACCGCGAATGCTTCCCCGTCAAGCCCAGCGAGCCTCGCTCCGGAGTTCACCGCCGCATTCCCTACCCCGCCGAAGCCTACGAGCCTCATCTGAACGCCGACGGCACCCGCAACGGCGTCATGGAGCCTTCCAACCCGCACTGCGACCCCGAGTATGACCCCGACTGCCGCCTGCGCCGCTACGACGCCGAGCCGGAACCCCAGCCCGAGCGCCGCCCCGACGAGGACCGCGGCCAGGGGCCGGCAGACCGGGAGCAGCAGGAGCAGGACCCGTACGACGCAGAGCCCTACCAGAGCGGCCAAGAGGAGCCCCACATGTCCTACCCGCCGCTGTCGCCGGGTATGCCCAGCCTCCAGGACATACTCAGACGCTACGGAGACCAGTTCCCCGAGCAGGATGATCACAGAGCTTACGCAGATGACTACCGCAAGAAGTAAACACACGAGCGCAGAAGGCATGCAGATGGACATGAATACACAGTCTCATGGGTTATTGTTGCTTGAACGCCTCTCACAGCGAGCAGCCAGTCCTAGCTGGGCCAGATATGGGACACAGTGAAGTCCATGGACTCGATGAGCATGTACGTGCACGTACGTAGCAATACAGCGCGCTCAGAAACGTTGCTGAAACACTCGGCTTTCTTTGCCTTGGCAATGCTCTCCACCTTCCACCTCCAACGTCTTCGACGCTCTCAAATGTGTAATGACTTCTCAGTCCTCAGCTTCGCTCCTGTATCTTTGCATTTCTAATTTTTTTTTTTCACTTGTTTGTTGCTTTTTGTCAGTGATGGTTTTATGTAAAGATTTTTTTTTTTTCATTTTGAATGTTCTAATAAAAAAATTCCAGTAAACTGTATTTTGTTTAATGATGTATGTATCAACAAACCTGGGGCGCATTTCACATTTCCTAACATACAATAATTTAAAGTCCTTTCGGTTCAGTCTTTCATTTTCAATCTGTTTTGAAGAGATGTTCATCTTTTAACACTCACTGTTTTCAGTACCAGTGAGGCTCCTTTTACAACATGACAATGTCATCGTGACTGAAATGAGCGAATAAATGTGGAACTAATGGGATATGAAAAGCAACTTTATCTTCAAGTCACATCATTTCGATCTGAATCTTCAGTCATGATGGGAAATAACAGCTGAATGTTTCCCTTCGCTGAGAAAAAGGCCACTTGTTTCCTCTTTTAAAAGACAATTCTGATAAAAGACAAACCTTCAAAACAGCTGATGATGATACCTTTGGTCATAACCATAACTTCTTCTGGATTCTCAGTGATTTCTTTTAAGTAAAAAAACGGGTTAAAAGGTTTTGTTAAGAAGATTAATGATGCAGGGGATCCAGGGCTTAACGGAGAAAAGAAAAATCACTCCTGTGAGAATCCAGTGTGCTTTCTGGCATATTTTAATTCTTGTGCATTTATTTAGTGCGTGGGAGTGCAGAGGAGCACTTTGAATAAAGATGGAAGATGAAGAGTTGACCTTTAAGGCTTTGCTGAAAGCCGTTGTAAAACAACGATAACATTGTTGTACCAAGAATTCAATTACAGCGATTATGGGAAGCAAAACGTGTTAAATGCTCAGCAAGCCAAAGGTAATATCAAAATTATTCAGCTGAATAACAAAACAAAGAACTTCTCAGAAATATGAAGCAACTTCAAAATGGCGAGTCAGGTAATAAGATATTTACTACACAGCAATCAGTGACCAACAGATACATGATATTCACCTGGAAGTAAATTAGACTGCCTGCTTATGCTTAGCCAGGCCAATCACAAACACCGATACTCCGGTTTCTTATGGTGATTATTTTCCTATTTCAGTCGTCTTTCTTGTGTTTGGTATAACAAAAGCGTGTTTATTGACGCTCACGCTGCTTTAAATGCTCTTTATTTTCACGTCGGAGGTTGAGATGTGTTCAGAGGACGGCTGCTGGTTTGACCCAGTTCATTTAAGAGTTTAGATCAAGAACAAGAAATAATAAGTCTTTTTCTTTGTTATAATTTGGGGTAAAATACCTTTAACTCCTCTTTCGATCCACAGATGCTCAGGATTCTCTTAAATAGCTCAATTCTGGTTCAATTCCTGTAAATTCATTAACAAAACTTTCCAAATACTATTCATTTTTAATATTTATTCTAGGGAACAACGTTTTTAACCCTAATATCAAACCAACACTTCAATAGAAGTAGCAGAACAGCAGAAATTCACACCGATGAAATCACTTTATATTTACAAACATAAGAGAGTGTGAGCCGAGGGAGTTTCACATTTGTTGATTCACTTTTTTTTTTCAGGCGTGAGGAAAATTCAACAACACAGACAAAATCTGTTCGATCTGCCTCTTCTGCACACCTGCAGGGTGTCAGACGCCACAAAGCCCCGAGGTGAGAGATTAGACAGCGTGAGCCCAGCTCCTCCATCCATGTGCACCGAGGAGTCGGCGTCTCATCTGCTCCGTCGGCGTGTGACACCGGGAGAAATCCTCACCCCTAAATATATCTGAGAGAGGCTGCCTGCAGCTGCCGACAAAGTCATACCGATCACACACACACACACACACACACACTGAAGCTGGGACTCCCTCTTGTGGTTCGAGCGTCAGTCGCTGCTGATGCTGTCAACAGGAGTCACAGCTGATCATTTCAGGACTAACAATAGACCACGCTGTCAAACTGATTAGCAAACACCCTCGACACCTCCTGGCTGTCATTAGGTGTTAAAGTGGGTCATTTACAGCAACACATGCAACGCCGGAGAAACGGAGCAAATGATTCCACTGCAGCTTGTGTTGAAGATGTTTACGAAAAGCAGCGGCTGTAAAGAATCGTCACTTCGTATTCGGACGTGTGAAATGGAAATTTACTTATAGCCTTGTAAATTTAAATATATTCATCGAATTTAAAAGGATAAAAGCTGTATCGGCTCCAAAAAGGGAGCATAAAGTGAAGCCTGTCTGCCAGATGGATGGAAAGAAATGAGTGGAAATGCCAGCATGAGGCCTCACCTGGAGAACGGCGTTTCATCAGTCACCTCATGTTAAGTTCAGTGGAATAAAAAGCGTTGGGGGTGGTCCGCCTCTCATTCTTTTTCCAATTAGTGACTGGCAGGAGGAGCGGTGGGAGACGGCCGATCAAGAAAAAAGAGAAAGGAACCGGGAGGCCGGAGAAGTAAGACGAAGAGGAGAAGGTTCAAGAGAGAGAGAGAGCAGCTCAGCAGGCCAGAAACCTGCCAGGTCTCCATGTGCAGCAGCATTTCCAGCTGATGATATGAGGAAGAGGCCGTTTCAAAACTGAACTTCCCTTTTCCAGTGAGACTGTCTGTGAAATCCACAAATCCAGCACAAATTTTTCAGCAACATTATCATCTTAAAAGACTTAGATTGTTTGTTCTTCTGAGATTTATTACAGTAGTTGTGAAATCCGCTGCTGTTCAGTTTCACGCGTTATTGGTTCCCAAAAGGAAATCTGAAAGGAACTTAAAAGTGGTGTGTGTTTGTTTTTGCTTTGTTTATTTCCCTTGAGTTTGTCTTGTCGTCTTGTCGTCTTTTGTCTCCGTCACGGTTTGAGTTGTTTCACTGCTGATACAGGTCGATTCCCATGCGCCGTCGTCTGTTTATGTATTTTATTGCTAATGTCAGGTCATAGTCTAGACTCAAGTGATTTCATGCATCATGCATGAACAGTTCACCTTGATTGGTTCCACTTTTGTCTCACCACCTGTGTGTGTTTGTGGCCATGCAGGTGTGTGTGTGTGTGTGTGTGTGTGTGTCTGCTAAACTGTGCAATGTGGGCGCAACATTAAGTTTGACTTCACAATGTCTCTCTCCACTGAATCGAACATGACAAATTCTAAGGAGGATCATTACTCAGGAATAAGAAGATGATCTTGTAAATCACCTGTGATGCCAGTTCTGTAATCCAGTGAACTGAGGAGTTGCTGTTCTGGTAGGATTTATGTGCAGGGGAAAAGTTCGGTGTAGAAGTAAAGGCAAAACGTGAACACAAAGCATCATTCCACCTCTGCTGATGATTGTTCTGGTGTCACTTTGATTTTCACGTCATTATGTGCCTCATTCACTAGATTTCTAAATTTCACTTGTTGATTATTTATTCCTGTCCGAATCTGTTTTAATGGCCATTTTCTGGTGGAGGATCTCAGGGATGACGGTGTTGAACGCCGAGCTCAAGTCCACCGACAGGATCCTTGCGTTCGTCCCTGGGGGGTCGAGGTGATGCAGGATGTAGTGAAGGACGGGAACCCAATCTGCCTTTAGGTCCTCCATCCACTCACTCTGTCCACGGATGTTTACACACATTCAAATACTGATTCAATTGCTTTTGATTGACAGTGTATTTGACGTTGCTTGATCTGATTTTAAAATGTACCTCTGCATTGTCAGATGCATATTGTCTGTCGTCCCACATCACCTCACATAAAGTGTGTGTTTCCGGGCGTTCCAGAATGTGAGAAAGCCCCACGCTGACATGGCGAGCGCGCTCACATCAGATAAGAGAGGTCAGAGGAAGGCTGAGTCAGCAGATCTTTGCAGGGCCTATATCTGCAGGATTAGATCCGAGAAGAGTCCACAATATTAATAGAAAGGGATTTTTTTTTTTTTTCACCTCACGTTATTCACTGTTTTCTCTCATTCCGTGTTGTCCTTTAGCAAACCTTCACGTAGCTTTAGTCAAGGTTATCAGAAATCTGACGCGTGCATTTGGTTTCTCTTAGCAGCAATTCAGGAAGATCGTCTTTGTTAACGCCGCTTTCTGTCTCGTTTCCTGAGAATCTTCTATTCCCAAGGTCAGCAGTGAGCCTGCAGTAAATGGCTCGACATGAATAAATGTATAGCGGCGTGGTTTGATTATGCTGTCTGTTTGCAGTGAGGGCAGTGGATCACTTCTCTTTCTAGTTCAGTCAATAAGGTTCCTGGCGTTTTTCCCCCCGAGGAGCCGGGAAGACGTCTTAACGAGGACGAGGAGGAGGAAGAGCGAGCGGGAGATACCGAGACGAGGCGGGGCGGGGCTGTCTTATCGTTGTGGAGCAGGGTCGCTCAGAGACTAAAAACCATGAACTAATTTCATACCAAATTTACATGAAAATTACTATTAATTACTTGGAGATATTAGGTGTGTTGGAGACAATTATTCGATCCTCATGCAGACATTATTATGTAAATGTAATTTTGTTTCTGTCGCCATGTGAGGCGTGTAGGAAGCGGGCTTCATCTGCCTCTTGAAAAGCAAGCCGCGCCGCAGTCTGAAGGCCGGACGCGAGCCAGTCCCGGAGTTTCGTGGTCACTCTAAAAGTTCCCGTCACTTCGTTGTTCAACAACGATTAGTTGGGTTTCCGTATTGTTTGACGCTCGAGGGCCACGGCGCCTGGGCCGACGGGCGGGAAGCCGTCGCCCCGGCGACAAGCGGCGACAGGTTGTCGAGGCAACCTTGGCGTGATAGATGTCCCCGCCTCCCGCCGCCGTCCTGGCAGAGCTCCGGTGTTTATCTTGCTATCCTTCACCATGAGCTCTCATTCATCTTTTCGCCGCTGAAATGGAGGCACATCCCTCGCTAACGGCGAAACCTGATTAATTATTAATCACTTTTTAAAACACCGCCAGGCGTGTGTGTTCTTCGTTCCCCCCCTCTTCAGTTCCGCGGCTCCTCCGGGCAGAGCTTGTTTTTCTAAACGTGCCTCCGTCTCGCAGCGAACCGAGGGAGTGTTTGCTCGGCTCCGGACACCTTTTACAAATTTAATTAAAGTTTAAAATCTGAAGGGAGCCTGTGAAGCTGCAGCTCAGCGTTACAGAGTCTGCTTGAGGACGGAGCTTGACTGAACATGCAGCCGCACATGTCTGTAAATTATGCTGGCCGGCCTCATTCCTGTGTACGTTTCCCAAAGTTTCCATGTTTGGCCATGAAGCCTCACCATCTGGAGCCGCGGCACCTCAGGTTCGTGTTTGTGTGTGTGTGTGTGTGTGTGTGTGTGTGTGTGTGTGCACATCTGAAGTGGAGAGCAGCTGTTTAAAACCACAACAGATGGCTCCTCCTCTTCTCCCCTGAAGCCCGCCACATTTAACCCTTGAAGGAGAAGAAGTCCTTCACATAAAGGACTTCGACGTCCGTGTTCATGCATGCCTTTTGAATTAATCGGCATTTTTCATGTCGTGGTCTGCAGGTCGGTCTTCAGTTGCAGTTGGACTCAATTTACTGATAATTCTGTGCAACAAAGCAAGGAAACTATTGCGTGAGTGACTGAGCTTGTTACACAGAAAACAGATTGTTAATAGTTGGATTGTCTGACATGTATAAGCGAATTGAGAAATTGTTAACATCATTTAAGATATAAGCTCACACACTGACTTACGGAGGCATGGCTGTGTCGACGTGGAGCATGCTGTGCAAAAAAACAACTTCACGAGGACGCTAATCAGCTCAAGAGACGCGGTGGACGTGCATCACACAGAGCTTCATTTACATAACGTGCATCTGATACGTCACCTTCAGGGTAAATTCAACAACACACTTCAGTTTGACGTCGGTGCCTTTTATTCATGCAGAAGTGGCAACAATGTGTGAAATACAGTGCGAGGAACGGTAAAGTCCACGAGTGCCTGAAAACCCAGACTGTGATCAGGTGAAGCTGGCATGCTGATTAGGATGCAAACCGTCGACCCAGAGCTGATGCCCAAACAGGGGCTGCAGGAAAACCCATGACTCATAAACCAGGAAAACCACCAGCGCACTGCGTTTGCTGCACTTCTTTTTTACTTTTATGTGTGTTTTCTATCACCTCTTCCACCGACTTTTCTGACTGTGAGGCAATTCATCATGGTGTTCTCTCGTTATCGTAGGTTAATGGCTCCTGACTGGACAATTAGCAACACTTCCTCTCTGCTTCTGTGATAAATCTGCACTCTGGTCGCAGACTTCCAAGAAATTCACGCTACACCCAAACTCTAACTCACTCAGTTTGTTTTCGTCCCCCTGAGTTTGCTGACTGTACTGGTGTCATCACAAACCAGCAGTAAATGGAAAAACTCATAAGGCTTAAATTTGGAGATCGTAGAAAATGGTGGAGATCCCTACTTTTTTTCCCCTCTCTCTTGCTTTGGCTCGCTCATGTTTTTAGTCCCAAATGAGCTGACAAGAAATATCACAAAGTTTAGGACTCAGCAGGAAGAAAAAAAAAAGAAAAAAAGAAGTGAGACCTATTAGCAAGCAAAGCAGGAGCGCTGGCCATGCTCGAGCTGGAGACAAAGTTCTCAGGTGAAGAGGAGGAGAGAAGTGTTAAAAACACTAATCTTTGGGTTTTTCATGCCCAAAGCGGTGAACAGAAATGGGTTTGTTAGCAGAACAACAGATCATCTGTGCTGATCTGCAGCCAGGAGAGACAGAATGTCTTGAGATGGTCACGCTTGTGTCTCGACGACTCCCGCTGCAAATCGTTAAATGTTTAACGATGTTTTCACAAAGTTCTCCTGACTTATTTTTTTCAGTTCCTCACTGTTGCTGGCATCTTTCCCAATGCTGAAAGGAAATAAGCAGTGCAGGATCGTCTCTGGCGCTAATTATTGCTTCTTTTTCCCCGTCTGATTCATTTTGGACGGCCTCGTCTCGACGGCTCCGACGAGGTCGAGCTCGGTCCTGATTAGGGTTGCCAACTCCCAGAGATTGAAATAAGGAACGCCTCTTGCGGGCATCTGAAAAAAACTGGGTTTTTTGGGGGGTGAAAAACGCATATATAACAGCATTTTGCCACAGTTATACCTATTACAGACTGTAAAAACACATTAGGCTACTGCATTACACCTACAGTAGCAAGATTACAATAACTCATGATCAGCTTGATCAGTTTGTATTTGAGGCCTACAGTGAGACGGTTATCATTCCAGTATCATCATCATCATGGACAGCAGCTCTCAGCCACTGCACCGGACGCTAGAGCAGCTCAGCAGCTCCTTCAGAGGCCGACTGAGACCCTCAGTGCAGGAAGGAGCTACCACAGGCCTCTCATCCCCACCGCTGTCAGACTGTACAATTCTACTGTGTAGAATATGTGCAATAATCCTGGACATTATAATATCCTGCACCACTCCTTAAGAAATTCAGCGACACTTTATCATCCATTCACTCTGCTAAAACATATTGTACATATTATATCTCATACTGTATAGTTATATATTGCATCATATGTTGCATATTGTATTGTCTATATTGTATATTTTATATATTTCCTGTTATATTTTTAAGATTCAGGTTGTACATACGGTTAAATCTTCATTGTCTTGAGCTTCTATTATCAATCCTACTATGATTTGCACTATAACTTGTTAATTATTGCACCATTCATTAGTTTTGCACCCCGCTGTGGGTTCTATGAGCCTATACACCTGTACATTTCTCCACCGTGAGATTAATAAAGTCTTCTATTCCTCTTCTATTCTATATTTATTGCTAAATGTGCAAAATAACATCAAACAGCTGCTGTCTCTTCTGGATTTTAACATGTTCTTTTTTTATTTTCAACTAAAAAAGTGTAAAATCAAAACTGAAAAACCTTCTGAACAAAAAAAACAACAAGGTGTAATTTCTAAAGTGAAAACACTCCACAGTCTGCAGCAGCAGACACAAATCAATGAACTAAACATGATATATCCGATATGGAAACGGCACAAACTTACGTGTCTCTGGAAGCCATGCTGCGCTGCTTTAATGTTGTGATTTACTTCCTCCCATGCCAAACTGACTACTGGCCAATGAGCTGCCGTAGCCTACTCGGAACCGTCTTTTTTTGACCAATGAGATAACAGTGATTCTGCGTTGTCGAGCCATCTCTGTCCGCTCATTGGTCACAGAACGTCAGAGAGGCGGTGAACAATTTACCGTAAGTTTTAAAAAAAAAGCGCAAGTTCCATTGCTCACGTTTTGACTCTCACAAAAATACGGAACAAAGTGCGTTCCTTTTCAGCTCAATACGGAACGCACACTTTTACATCCAAATACGGAACGATTCCGTTTTTCAAGGAACGGTTGGCAACTCTAGTCCTGATTCTTCGCGGCTGAAATTTGCAGTCCTCTCGCAGCGTAACCGCTAAGTGCTGTACTGACAGTTTCACTGCAGCGCAGCATAAAAGCATCCTCAGAAGCAAAAAAAAGCTGCCATAAAGACACAAATTGACCGTGTAGGGCGTCGGAATCATCGGCAGCACAAAAGTTCAAATTGTGTTTGATTAAATGAGTTTTCAGTCAAGAAGTACTTTGTGGAAAACGTTGACAGTGACAGACAGAAATTCTTCCATCTCCACTTTGGCTCTATTCATACGCGGACATGTATGGACCCTCAGCCGCATCGCTCCTTTCATGAAAAAAGTCACTTTTATAAAAGACATGGGGACTTTTTTAACATTAAGTGAAAATTTAATGACAAGCTTGGTGACATTTAAAAGAGCTGAACTCATCATTCTGAGGCAGCATCTTCGCAAAATTGTGCTAACTGGTCCGAGGCAGAGATTAGAGACTGATGGCTTGTTGTCACTTACATCCTCTGCTCCTCGAAAAGGCCACGGGCGGTAGCGGGAGCGCCACGCTGCTCGTTGGTGGGGGTGCGTTCCGTGGAGAAACTCTGATATATACGCCGTCGTCCACGACAAAGAACACACAAGCATCGTCTATTTACCATTTTGCTAAAATGAAAAACAAGATGCTTCATGAAGGCCCGTGAGGGACGCTGCCGCCTCAGATTAAGAGACTGAATTAAAAGCCTCTCAAAGAAAAGGACTCCGCTATTAAAGGTCAGTGCAGAGGAAATGTAGAGTGGAGCAGCTACTTCGTCTTGTTAATGAGGAGAGACGGCAGGATTTCAGGGACAAAGTTACCAGACTTTGCTCCATTACAGGAACTGGAGAGTCTTCTAAGATGTGGGGTGTTGGTTGAACCGGAAAAATGCAAAAGCGATGCGTTTTCACTTGAAACACTGTGTAAATATAGCCTGAATGTACAATTCGATATATCTCAAGCACTTTTTCCAACAACCTCTACAACATTCTCCGTACGTTCTGACATGTCTGCTCATTTCTGCAACACGACGGCAAAGCATGCGCCGCCGCCGCCTTAAGAACTCTCCTCCGCAATCTGCCGTCATCTCTCAGCTCATCAGCGTAGCGACGCAGGCAGGGTGCTCGTGAGCTGAAGGGCAGACGACTCGGTGGGGAAACAAGGAGTTGAAGGGCAGAGGAGGAACTTCTCGGTGCTTTAAGACTCACATGGTTCGTATATTTAAGAGCATTTTCTATCCTGAAGAAACCAGAATGGTGCACTGCTCGGTCTTGCGGTACAATATGAAGCTACCAGACTGGGTAATTGTTGGTTTTCATTTCTCGAAAGCACAACTCTCACATTCCTGACACTCTGCCTCCACGCCGACAATATTAGATAAAGCAGTTTTGTGGATGGATGGACAGATGTGTCTTTTTATAGCATCCATGTTGGGAAGAGAACAAATCTGGTTCACTGCAGGAGCGACTGGTGGCTGAAGTGTTGGCTGTGTTCTTCGTGTTTACGGAGGGATTCAGCATGTCTTCGGTTAGAGGAATAAAAATGCTTTTATAAATAAAAAGATCTTGTTGTGTCCCTGATTGTGTTGCTGAAGCTCACAAAACCCCACAAGCAGTCAGAGGAGAGAAAGCCAATTGAACTCTCATCCCAGTCTCTTGGTTATTCAATAATCATTTAGAATATTTAAACTAAACATAGTGTACCTTTAAAATTTTAGGAGAAAGGCTAATTACTCTGTGCAGAAAGTTAAAAAACCCAAGAATGTCTTTCAAGCTAACCAGATATGGATGATTACCACATGGTGGAATATATTGTACTTTGTTGCATTTATAAAATAAGTAAATAAAGCGTTTGCATGTATTCCATTTGCAGTTGATCACAGAAATTGCATATCCCATGTTTCCCAGTGCAGAGTGATCACAGTGATCATAACACCAGCTTCTGTTTGACGTGTCTTCAGGGTGGAGAAGCTTGAGGGATGAAGCGGCGCGGGGGGGGGGGGGGGGGGGGGGGGGGGGGGTGTTTGAATCCAGCCTGACGAGGCCTGCAGCTCTGCGTCTCCCTCCTGTTTGCTCGGCTGCAGGGTCTCCCGGCTCCGTGTGAATGGCCAGATTGACAGTGTTTACCTTTCCTGCTCGTCCAGCAAATGCCATACGACCAGCTGAGCTTATATCTTGCTTGAAGCCTTCTAACGCACGTTTGTATGCTATGTTTTTCTTCTTTTTTTTTTTGTGTTTTCATCAGCTTTGTCTGTGTCCTTCCAGGTGCAAAGGCGACTTTCATCTGCATGAAGTCTCGAGTTGTGAGCACAGTACAGTTTGTCTTCTTAGCAAACAACTGCACTGAAACACCAGATGTTTTAGCGGAGAAGATGTTCCACAACGCCAGACTGTCTTAAAAGAAAACAAAAAACATCTCACTTCCAGAAGTGAGAAAGAATCTTCTCCACCAGACGTGAGAAGAGGCACAATTAGTGCGACAGCTTTCCCCACGGGATCCGTGGCAGTCCAGCTGAGCTCGGCTCGCCTTGTCGTCTTCACTGTTTGGGTTTCCCAAGATGTTCGTAGCTGGGAAGCATCGATCCAGTGAATGCTGTCATTCTCCATTATATTATTCCCCCTAAAATGGGAAATTGCAAGAAAAAAGCTTCTCAACAGGAAAGTTACAAATCGTGAATCACCAGTATGTAAAGCGTAGATAGAAGGTTCAGGCTCCAGTATTAGTTATTCCTGCTGTATCACTTGGCAACCTTTGTGCCCTTCTTTACAAAAGAAGTAAAACCACATTTTGCTTTTCTGCCTTTCATGACTGTGACTTTTGTATCACCATGAGGTGAACAAACGAGGTGGAGAGTCGGAGACGGAGAGCGGCCAGAGGGGCCAAGGACACCGGACAACGCGCTTTTATGGAGATGAGGACGGGCGGAAGCGTTTTCCTTCAGAGAATGGACGGAAGGACAAAGGTGAGAGATGACGGATGGGAGTGAACTGAGCGGCGATAAACAAGCGTCACGCGCTCCTGTTGCATGTGTAAATCACACACACCATGTGCTTCGTGTGTGTGTGTGTGTGTGTGTGTGTGTGAGTGTGAGCCACTGTTTGATAGTAATTTGCTGTGATGAATATTCTCATTACTCAACTCGCCCTCAGACATTTCCTGCGAGGGCCCGTTCCTGGGAAGACGACAAACACACACAACGATATGCATGCGTGTGCGTCGCCTTTAAATTCGTGTTTACAGAAATCTCAGCTGACAGCTGTGACTGCAGATGGCCGCATGGCTACTCCACACAATGCAGGAGGACGGCTGGACGGCGAGGCAGGGGCGATCCGATCAGTGATAAACAACGTGATTAACAATGCAAGCATGTCACGAACGATCTACAAACGCATTGTGGAATTATGTACACTCTCAAATGGACTATGATATTTAGTTTGCGTCTGAAAAACAAGCACAAGAAACATGAGCATCAGACGACACACAATAGATGCGCAGATGTTGTAAAGCGTAGCACAAGTATAAAAAGTATTGTACAAGACAACAAACTGGAGCGAACTGAGGGTGGAGAAACAGGAGGAAGGCAGGACGATGGAGGACCCGCTGTGACTGCATGAAGCCGTCAAACCGACGTGAGTTTACATTCTGCAAGAATAAATCACGTTTATTTTATATTTCTGCATGAAAACACTGTCGAGACGGTTTTTTAAAAAAAACAGATGAAGTTACTGAAGTTTGGGTTTTGATTAAAATGCTATTGATTGAGAATCAACGGGAGTTTTTCCAACTATCTGAACTTCAAACCGCCGCCTCATTTTTCCAAATATTTGAAAAGTTTTTTTCAAAGGGGTTCAGCGGTTTTCTTGATTCAAGCTTGTCATCAAGGGCCGATGGTTGCTCTTGAAGCCGGACCAGCTGGAAGCCGCAGTTTCAAAACTTCTGCAGCAACTTTCTGCGTGTTTACATAAACATTCACGTCTCATTTTCCACCATTATCTCCGGACGCCGCATCACAGAGGATTCTTCGCCGTGCCCTCACAAACGTTACCTCTTATTTGTGGGTTTCCAAGTGTGCTGAGACCTTTGTTGAGGCTTTCCACCGCACAGTGTCTCTGTTCACATGAACGCCATTATCAGATTGAGTCGGCTCGGCTTGATGGAAGGACTGAGGGAGGGGAAAAAAAAGACAGGCGGGGGAGAGGCAGCGGGAATATTTTAATCAGTGAGAGAGACAAATGTACGGAAGAAAGGGTAAAAGCTCGGGAGGCGGCGGAGCATGCTAAGTGCTAATGATCAGACTGGGAGGTGAGAAATAAGCTGTGAGCCGCCAGAGGAGTTTAAACAAGGTGAGGGCCGCGAGGCGAGCCTGCGCCGGGCGAACGGCCGCCCGGACTGCGAGTCAGCGCCGACCGACGCAGCAGAAAAACACACGGTGCTGCAGAGTTTGGCAATTTTGACATTTCATACAATTCATTCCGGATTAATGCGTCACTGCCGACCCCGGGAAGACACGCCATTTGCATAAAAATGTATGAATTAACCGGGCATGAGGTAAAAAAATCATTCACATCGTTTGCATGTATCAGCAGAAGAACAGGTAGTAGGCACAGACAGCAGCGGAGAAACGCCGGTTCGGCGGCGGCAGCGGTTTGGAAGCGGATCCCTGAAGAGCGCAGGTGGCTCACGTCGCAGTTTGGCTTTTATTGTCTGAGATTTCACAGCATTCGTTTAAGTAAATGAACAAACCAAACAGCAAGTGGTGTTTTGTGCAAATCTGCAACTTGTTAGAACCTCAGGCACCTGGTCGCCAGCTGAACTTCTCCACACACACACACACACACACACACACACACACACACACACACACACACACACACACCAACCACCAACCAGCCAGCTGAGCAGAAATATTCAAACAAAGCAGTTTGAGGCAGTAAAATGCAAAACAGAGAGTCTGTATTCATGGCAACACGTTAATTTGTTAGAAATGCTCGAAGAAAGCAAAACGTAAAACTGGAAAATCCAACATGAACGGTGCAGCTGAGGATCGTTTGGTGAAACAAGTCGTCTTCCAGTCATGATGCTGGTGGTTTGATTCCCATCTCATCCTGTCAAAGCATCTCTGCGTAAATCAGTCAACCCCAACGGACGATCATGTGAAGAACAGTGACACTGATAGTCTAGAAATGCTATTTAAAAAACGTGTTATACTTGAACAATATGGCTCTTTATTTTTTGGAACTTAACCAAAGGAGTCTAAGGAGCCAGTTTAAGAATGCAGAGAGGAGAAAGTACAGATATTTAGATCCATTTTGAGTGCATACACTGTAAATTTACTGCGAAAACTTAGTTTGATCCTCGTAATCATGCACAGATAAGCATTTTTCTCCATTTAAGAGGCTTTTGAGGTGAATTGTTGACTCTCATCTGGGCCTGGAGGTGTGTGTGTGTGTGTGTGTGTGTACACACTGATGCATCGTATCTTTGTGAGAGATGATCGACTGGAGGCTGCATTCTCATTTTTTGTGGCCGACAAATCAATATCCAGAAATCAATATGATATTGGTGTCACAAGTGAAGAGAAGAGGACAGTTCTCAGCAGATTCGTCACACTCTGGGTCAAGATTTCACGAAACAGTTTAACATAGCAGCACTCAAATAAAATTGAGTTCAAACCTTCAGAAAAGTTCATCTTTAAGTCTGATATATCCTTGTATTAGGAGTGCTCTGTCACATTATTCTGCCTGCTAGTGATGATTAACTTGTTCAGCCGACACAGAGATCGATGTGGTCTATATATAATCCGTGTGACGGACTGGTAGCCCCTCCGGGCTGCGATCTGCTTCTTACCTGGTGGGGAAACGCTCCTCCGTGATGAAGTGTGTGTGCAGGATGAATGGACGGACGCAGGTTGAACTTTAATTACTCAGAGAAAACTTAAGCTGCGCTTTTCCGGCAGAGCCAGTTTCTCAGAAAACCTCACTGAACGGGATTTACTGCGGCGCTCCTTCATTTTCAGACCGTTTTGAAATTAATGTGATTTGTTTTTCATGTCTCTTTTGCAAACGAGCTCCACAAATATAATTAAAACATCACTTCTATGTTTGTTTACGCTTCCCCGTCCTCTCTCTCACATACAAATCCATGTGTATTAATTTCATATCTTCTAAATAATTTGTTTACCATAAATAGCCCTATTTATCGTGCACTTTGGCAGATTTTCAGCGCCCATAATCCCACTTCCTCCAACAAGAGCTAATGCGCTCGGGGAGGAGAAATCCATTTTCTACCTTGACAGTATAAACCATCAATGCTTCAGCGCGAGCGAGCCGCAGCTTTGTGATGGATTCCTGCAGCATTAGCGGAGGAAACTGTGGTTGGTGTTTTCTTTGCATGTTCACCGGGATCTGTTGATCCGTTTCTGACGCGCAGCGTCGCATGAGGGTCTTTTCCTTCACTCCGCTCCATCCTTCAGCCTCACTGTGGATTAATGAATCAGGGGGAAAAGGCCTCCGTTTGGCAAATTAAAGCCGAAATCCCCTGAAAGATCTGAACGGTTTGCATGATGGACTTTTTCCAACAAATCCTCTCCTTGGGGTGTGAAGGGCTGATGGGATCTGATAAGACAAACCGTACTACAGACGGGTACTACAGACCAGGAAAAGCCAGCCACCAACCGTAAATCCCACATTTGTAAGAACAGGGGACAGTGGAAAGAAAAAAAAGAACTTTTTTCCTTTAATCGATGGGAAACTGCAGCGAATCCACATCCAGATGTGGCGGCCATCTGCTCGGACCAGTTGGGGTTGGGGGATAGAAGGAGAGAGAAAACAACAAACATGTGGACATCAGATGGTAAACTAATCAACACGTTGTTGACTGATGGTGATTGGAACAGAAGCTCCACCGCCAGGAACGTATAAACCCGATCATTAGACTCATTTCAGCTCCGATGAATTCAGAACAAATCAGTCTCAGATTAGAGAGAACAGTAAAATCACAGCGTGATGGTCAGTAAATACAAACAGCGACCAAAATATGCCTGGATTTCATTACAGAACACACACACACACATGAAAATGTCACGCAAAACTCAAAATATTCAGGGTGTTATTGTCTTCATGGCAGATTTTTCTGTGAGCTTAAAACAGTTTGATCAAATGTTGCTAACAACGTGATCAGGACTTCACTCGGTCATAAATCTTGCTTCTGTCTTGGCCATCAAATATCTCTTACATTTTAGCTTTTATTGTAGCCTTGAGGGCCAGTCCAGGCAACTAAAAGGCAAGTATAAGTCATTCTTTCAGGCATTTTATGACTTAATTACTTTTTTCTTAAATTACATACCATTTAGTGACAGAGGAGATATAAAAAAGATAGAAGATCCTTTTACACTTTATTCTGTTTTACTGGAGCCCTGAAGTCTGCAGCGGAGCCATCAGCTCAACTCTAATTCAGACACAGAAGAACCATTCAGAGAAAGAATATTCATGATAATACACTGAACTAAAATATAAAGACAATACATTTGTTTTTGCTCCCATTTTTCAAGAACTGAACTTAAAAATCTCTTTTAAGTCTTTTTCTATGGGAGCAAAACTAAAGTTCTACAGTCTTGTATATCAAACATCAAAATAAAAATGACAAAAAAAAAGAGAAGTTATTGAAATATTCTGCAAGCCATTGAGATTTAGAACTCCAGCGTGAGCCAGTTCACTCATTCACAGCAGCGTGCTCAATCGTCTCCAACGCGAAGCGATCAGGAAACCAATTTGAAACTCCCTCCTCTCTTTATCAGGCCGCTAATGAGGATGCATGTCGCGATTTAGCGGAGACACTTGCTCGCTCGTCTGATACGACTCCCACTGGGCCTGGCGTCAGTCCAGTCACAAATGAGATCGTGTTGTGATGAGAGAACGCTTCTGCTCAATCCAATTACAGCTGAGTCAGACCGGGGACAGGCTGAGGACATGTCAAACCGTTAACTGTTAATAATGGGGGTGGGTTTTGTACCGTTTACGCTTTGCTTTGAGATTTCTGGCCAGAAAAAGGATTCTTGAAAATGAGCTCATTTGTCTGGTGCGGCTTGTTTATTTGTGAGCAAACGTAATGATGTACATTTGTTGTAATCTCTGCGGTCGCATTTCACCACATCCTCAGACTCGGATGATGGAAGAGGTACTTTGCTTCTTGCGAAATGTACGACTGCTGAGAATTACCAGCGACAGGCGTTCGACATGCTAAGAAATGCCATCTGGATTGGAAGAGGCACGATAATTACTCGGTAATTTTGTTTAAAAGCTCTACTTTGGTTCACCAGAGTTTGGCAGGCTGACCCTGTGCGTGTTACTCACATGAAAACAAGTGGATGAACACTAAATAGTAATTTCTCCCACATAAGTGGAATTAATTAATGATGAAAAAAGTCTGCAAACCGTGGAATCCATCTCCACAGTCTGTGGTTGTTTTGTGTCTCTTTCAAGTTAAATCATTTTCAAGTGAAGCGCCAAGAGGCTTCTTGTTGTTTCACAATCCGCCCGTGATTGTAATTAGAAATTCTCCTTATGAATAAAGCTTTTTGAAAGCCGCGGCGTCCTAATTTACTCATAAACCTCCAAATGCAGGCATACATTTTTCATGTATGTGGAATCAGAGACTGGGAGTTAGGACTGCCTTAATGGAGCGATAATCATGCAAATCAACTGGTTTAATGTTTCTTATTCAAGTCCGGTTGATTTTGATTTTAAAAGAAGCTCTTCTCAGACACAGTCCTCACCAATTTAAAGGGAGAATAGTGTTTTTGTTTTTGTTTTTTCAAGAGTTCACAGTTTCCTGGTGATTTATTCCACTTCATTCATGAATCTCCTGATGCAGTGATGGAGTGTAGTCGTGTGTCGGTTCTGCTCCACAGAGCGGAGCGTCGTCTGCGAAGAGACGTTATATTGTCCCTTAATCCCGAGGGAGGGGGAGCAGCTGGATATGACACAGAGAAGGGTTCAAGAACGACGCTTCAAAGAAATCCAGTGGTGATTTGTGTTGGCATTAACACACAATAAGGACTGAAAGGATTTGGAAGGTTTTGACGGCTTTGGCTTGACTGTTTGTGCACCCTGCTTGAAAACAGCCGGTTGAATTAATTCAAGGACAACATGTATTAGCTGTTATAACACGACAGGCGTAAACAGGCTGAGGGCGTCCAGTGGTGAAGAGTCTCTTCAGCAGGATGAGAATGGAGGCCGTCTCGGCAGCCCAAAACTTTTATTGTCGTGTTTATAATTATCCTGCTGAGGAGGAGCCATCATATTTCTCTGTAACTTCATCAACGAGATCTCTCAAGCGGAAAGAAAAAGGTTCAGGGGTGAGTGACAAATCATTTTCTGCTGAAATTAAAGACGGCCGTGCTTCAAAAGACATGTAAATTATCCCGAGAGGACGCAGTCAAACACAGCCAGCAGTGTCTTGATAGATTTTACAGAATCATTTTTATTATAATGTCGTTATTAAGAAATTCATTATGAAAACGAGCCAAAGAATTCCAGGAAGTGAAGGAGTGTTTTACTGAATTAGTGAGTTAAACCTGAAGGGTCTTGTTTTCAGACAAGAAATCAAATCCTTACACAACCGCACACAGCTGAAGCGCCATGCCTGCTACTTCCATTCGCAACGCCGGCTGCCTGCGCATTCTCAGCATAATTTGATTAAAATGTGAGTACTTATGTACGTACTACATTACGACAGGGCAACAGTTTATTATGCACTCTGCCACAAAGGGCATCGCAGTTAGTTTCAGATGTCTGGCACTGATAATTGGTTTGTTTTTAATCTGTCTGATTATGTAATGGGTGTCAGTACAGCTGATAAGGCCGCGGCTGGCTTCGGTCTGCCGTGTTTTTAATCACAACCCAGACAGACAAACTCAAAATGTAAACTCATACACGGGCGCACAAAGCGGGCCGGCCCCCGAAACGCCGGGTTGAAAAGGCCACAGCCGACTGATGTAACACGAGTCAGTTCAGCCAAATTACACCCAATTTGTGTTCTCATTGTGAATGTGTTAATGCTTCGCAGTTGTCCGGGAGAGGATGTCTGAGGATAGCCGCAATACAAGGCTTAATTGTGATTCACAAATGCAGCCAAAGCAGCGCTTCTGCAGGGCAGTCGTTCGTTTTAGTGATACTCGAGACACACACAGCTATGCAGCAGCTAAAGCACTCCAAGCACGGGCAATGTATTGTATTTAAAACCAGTTTGTTAAAAGAAACGCAGGAGTTAGGAGGTGCTGTTCCTCTGGCAAACAGTCAAAAGTGTTTTTGAACGCTCGGGCTTTTCTGAACAGCAATAATTTTTGAGTGGTTTCATTGCAAAAACAAACAACAGCACCCACCAGTGGCCCGAAATGAAACTGCGTCATTTTCAGCATTTCTTCCATTTCTGTGTAAATGCACATTTTCATGCGCAACACAAAAAAGAAGATTGTTCTCTGTTTTTTTTTCCCCCATTGTTTTCTCTTTCAAAGTTACAGGTTAAATGTCGCCTCCGCCCACTTCACCAGCAAACTGGACGAAACACACTAAGCTGTAGCAGCGCTCCGCTCAGTTTAACCAGTAATCGGCTTTATTCACAGTCCTGCCTTCTCCATTCGGGCCAATGTGTATCTCATTCGGTCATGTCTTCAAGAAGGATCTTAAATGTTTCATCGATTGTTCACTAATGATGTTCTCCTGATAGGGTTTTCGTTTGAACAGATTACTTCAATGTTGGTTGGAAAAACTAAAAGTTTTTAGATTATTTTACTATCAGAGAGCGAGCTGGACTGAGCTCCGAGCGTGGGTCTGGGATCCACCAGAGACCGGAGCGGTTCTGTCTGTCTCATGTCGTCGCCGTCTTTCACATGGGGTATTTTATTCAAACAGGAAGTTCTGGATTAATATTGCATCGTATCAGTCGTACTCGACACATCGCAGCCCCCGCTGTCATGTAAGTGTTGGAAATTAGAGTTCCCCAGAGCGAACGGCGGCGTCCCAGAATCAAATGCCAATGAAATACTCTGCCGCTCCACTCCGTTTTTTTTCTTCTTGTCATCGCCTCACTCACTCTATCTGATGAAAGCCTGACAAGCCCCCCACCCCTCCCCCACCCCCCCCCAAAAAATAAAGGTTAATCTAATAGCACATTCAGCTCCTGTCGGAGTTACGGTAATTAGTTTCCAACCTGTAACTCTCGCTTTGCGACGGGACAGGCCGTGAGAGTTCAGAGGTGGAGATGATTTAGGATTTGCTGCTAAATAACGTGGAGGAACCTGGAAAGTGATCCGGTCCGGGTAATTAAAGTTAAACTTTCATGAGCGCGGCGACAAACTCTGCCGTCATTCCACCATTTCCAGGAATCCAGTGAATTGTTTCATCTGAAATTCTGTTCAACATAAAATTAATGTGGCTGAAAGCAGCTACTAGACTCAAACTGCATTTTCTAAACCGCTTCATCCAACCAAGGGTTACAGGGAGCTGATGGAGACCTTTTCACATCCATGAGATGAAGTCAAACTTTACAAATTCTGCTCCAGACACGCGGCTTTATTTCTGCCTCATCTCATTACGCTTTCATAGCTGCCAGTCGTAATATTCATGTGGAAAGCTCCAGAGGCTATTTGTTTGCTACTAAGACGAGAGTTGTAATTCGGAGCGTTAATCTGCTTTTCTCCCTGTAAAAAAGAAAAAGAAAAAAAAAACTGCCGTGTTAATAATTCATGGATTAATCAACATGTGTGAATATGGAGCAAAACTAACAGTGAGCTCCAGTTTCAAGGCGCTCAAACACACCCGCATACACACAGCGGGAGAGGGAAAAAACACTGCGACATCCGGAGCTGTTTGTGACATGATTTCTTTTTATGTTAAACTAAAGGGAAATACATTGGGAGACAACACAAAACCACATTTTGCACCGAACAAAGAAGAAGCAGCGGCTTCAGAAACACCGAGGCAACTGAAAACAGTGATGTCTTTTTACATGTTGAAGGAAACATGGTAAAACTTCCCTTTGAATGGCTTTCGCAGCAGTCCCAGCGCCGACGACGGGAGGCGAACACAGCCGTCACAGACAGACAGACAGACAGACAGACACGAGTTTGAAATTGCATAAAATTGCTCAACAGATCTTTAATAATCTGCATCGAATCCTCAAACATCGGGAAACGGGGTCGTGAAAAAGGCTTTACCCGCATCTTCAGCCAAATCACTGTGAAAATAATCCCACAACAAATCTGATCTGTTGTAGAAATACAAACAAAGGTCACAAAACTGTCTGTAAAGTTTCCTCCGAAGAACGCTGTGCTTCTCCAAAATGTTCCTGAAATTGTTCTCCGATTCAGTTACGCAACTAAAACACATCCGCACCGGCGCCGACCCACTTCTGTGGATTTTTGTGTTTGTAATTGAATTTCCGGGGCAGCAGTGAGCGTAATTCTACACCGTCGCCTTCGCCACGCTTCTTCTGAATCGGTAAAGTGCAATCGTGCTTATTTCCATGTCCATTACTAACAAGCTAACGGCAGCCTAATAAACATGTTAATTTGACGCTGCGAGCTAAAAACACACGTCCTCGTTTTCGAGACGCTCGTTTCTCAACCCCGTCAGAAAATATACACGTCTGATTTCACACAAGTAAACGGCTTTATTACAAAAAAAAAACACTTAATTTTTAATGATGACATCTGCTTTAATTTCCCCAAAGCAGCTTTTCAAGCAGCACATAAATATTTATTGGAATTTTTCACAAATATCCCAGTTTAAATTTACTCGAGAATGACTTTTTTTTTTTTTTTTTTTTTTCCAATCTGCTTACAGCTGTGTGTTTTAACCCAGCTGGAAAATGTTTATTGACTGCAAAAACCTACAGAATAAAGGGGGATTTGATCTCAAATCAACATTTCAATTTCAGTTTCAAGGTATGAACAGATCACGTTGTAAAAGTATTCACAATTTTCCCACACACTGAGCGCGTTGTTGAGTGATCGGCCTCTCCGCGCTTTGCTGCGACCCGACGGTGACTTTTGTGTTTTTTCCCCTCCGGGGCCGCGGCAGGTAGCGTGAGCGGCTGAGGTGTGTAATCCAACACAAAGCGCCGAGAGTAGCCCTAATCTCCACATCTCTGTACACGGAGACGTGCGTCCCTGTTTGCCGACCTCGCCGGGAAACGATAACCCGTCCGGGGATTAAAACGTCCCGGCGTGCATGCGAGACTCCCACTGAGCGCTTTTCTCGCTCTATTAAGAGGATTTGCTTGTTAATTGGAGACCTGCGCCTCTAA
Source organism: Salarias fasciatus (assembly GCF_902148845.1). NCBI lineage: Eukaryota > Metazoa > Chordata > Actinopteri > Blenniiformes > Blenniidae > Salarias > Salarias fasciatus. The sequence goes on along the minus strand of NC_043753.1, from coordinate 22,554,897 downwards.
TCGCTTGCCCCCCTCCTTTCTTTTATTTCCATAAGCGTTCAGCCCCCATTGTTCTCAGAGTCACTCCCTGTAGTACGCCACCAGGATCAGCGTGGGTTTGGGCCCGGCGGCGGCGGCGGCGGCGGCGGCGGGAGCCTGAGTGGGACCGCAGCAGTCCGGACTGAACGGCGGCGGCGCCGCCGTGTGATTGGCGCCCTGCGTGGACTCGCGGTGGGAGTCCGGCGTGGGCATGGCCGTGGACGGGGCGGCGGCGGACACGTGGATGTCCTTCTCCTGGCGGGCGGTCCGCAGCGTCTTGGTCGCTCGAGAGAAGGTCTTCATGGTGGAGCCTCGCTCGGGGGTGGAGCAGCGCAGGAACGCCCTGAAACACCTGTAAAACTACACAAACACACACACGTCTCACTGACGGTGTACTTTACCACCTCAACCTGAAACTACATCACACTGGAAGCACCAATATGAAAGACTTGATGATCGAAAACCATAAAACAGCAACAGTCTGTCAGAATTCAACGGACGTAAACGGACACGAAACCATCAGACCCGACTCCACCAGAGGCTTTGTGGCTTTGTGGCTTTGTCGTCACTGCTCCTGGAATCACTTGTAAACTTCTGTGTGGCGCCTCTTCAGCGGAGCGATGGCATGAGTGGTGCTGAGTGACTTCCACGCGTTACGCTGCTCATGCAAATGGTGTCTAATGCAGCTGGAGTGTGCTCTTTTGACACGGTGAGGGGGAAAAAAAAAAAAGAAACTGCACGCGGCAGACGTCGCTCTTTCTCCGGCAAACTTTGCTTAGAAAGCACACTGATCGTTCACATCAGTCCGTTACCGACTAAATGTATCACACTAGAAGTGGTTCCAGCTGTAGTACAGTGAACGTAATCGTGTTATATGACCATCCAGGGCAGCGAGAGCAGGTCAGTGTCGTGAGAACAGCGGCGGTCGTACATAACGTCACTGAAAGGAAGAAAAGCGGACGGCTCATGTTCCAGCGGAGTCCTGGCTCTCCCGCGTCGGGTTGCGTCCAGCAGGCATCCCCTGGATAAACGTAGTGTACTTAGTATACTCTCTGGTTGCACACGTATACTTAAAGTCTACTACATTTCCCCAGGGCGCCGCAGATCAAGCCGCCGCGTGCTCGGGGGAAAGATTACAGCGTCGCACATCTAATTACATCATCACAGTGCACAGTTTCCGCCCAGCAGGTTCCCCCTCTTTCAAACAAAACAAAAAAAAAAAAGACGTCCAGTGATTGATATGACAAAACGAGGCCCGTTTGTGGCGCTTTTTAACTGAGACACTTAAGCAGTCGGCCGACAATTTATCCTATATGAGCCAATTAATTTCTGCCACCCCGAGGAAATTATGCAGCTTTCAAAATTAGCTCTCTGTCTTGAAGCTTCTCGAGTTTTTAGATCCCTGCGTATTAATCTGCTGGAGAGAGCACGTCTGAGTGGAGCGGAGGAAGGAGATGCGAGTTTGAAAGCGGGAAAAAAAAAACCCCCGGGGGAAAGAGAAAAAGGAGACGTGTGAAGTGGCGAGGAGGAGAAAGCGGAGGGGAATCTGGGAAAACAGCAGGACGGGCTGACGTCAGGAGGGATTACAGCGCAGATCAGGCACAGATTGGGATCTTAAGTCTGAGGAGTGACCAAATCCTCACCTGCCACTCCAAAACCCCGGCGCACGTCTCCCTCCGGTTAACACCAACGAACACGAGGCACTACTGCCACGCTTCCTGCGCGTCGGAAGATAAGAGAGGGGATCTGTTTCATTCCTAAACAAACTTAGCCCAGTTTTTCACTGACCTGAACTCTGTGGAGACAGTTCGAGACGAGCTGGACTACAGCCTGAAGGAAAACCAGTCAGAACCAGTTCAGTGTGTTAAGAAACGAGTTGAAGGGTCCTTCCCGGGCAGATTTTCACAGAACTCTTTAGAACTTCTTGCACGGTTCTGCAGGTTTTCTTTCTGTTTAAGGGGAGCGCCTGCTTGGCACTATATTAATAAAACAGATGTGAACTTCCAGACCGAGGAAGAGTCCAATTCCTTCATTATAACAGTTATATTAGCCGTCATATTGTCAGAACTGTAGTTTTTAAACTGAGAATGGTTTTAGTTGGCGAGAGGAGGGCAGATCAGGCTCTTCTTGTTGTCAGGGTTACAATCCACAGCAGCGCTCCAAATTCCCACTCGTCCCCTCATTTGAGTGAGGAAAACGGCCCCCGGACGAGCTAAAAGCTGCCATCACTCGCCCAAAAATGACTTATCTGGACCGGTCGTGTCTGAATCTCAGCTAAAACCCACAATAACCAAAATTCATGAGTGACGTCATGATTCTCGGTTCACCTGTCAATATTTTGGGATGTTAGGGAGCAGATTAATGACTTTAGTTATAACATTTGTTTTAACATTATAAAACAAAATATTCTCTTTTGTAGTGTCTTGACCTGAAACTGCATAAAATATAAATATTGCTTTATTAAGAATGTCTGTTCGGCTTCAGGATCAGCCTCTTTCAGACGGTCACACAGAGCCAGAGCCCGTCTCAGGAAACACAGCAGCACTGACGCTCCTTCATTTCAAGCATGTTGTTTCATAGATTTTCTGTCTTCGGTTGGATGGATCCTCTTGACTGCAACAAAAAGCTGATATCGGAGATGGATGAACATCTTCAGGTAACAGCTGTGACTGAAAATGACCCGATACTTCTTTGTGGCGATCAACTGAATTGTTTTTTTAATGGCTTCAAAGCAGAAATTCTCAGTAAATTACTTGAAGGCTGGGATCCTTAAAATGACATGCAGTTAGTTTAGGATGTGAAATGATCTCTCAGTAGTTTCTTTTCCAGAATTCATCTATCTTTAGGAAAAGAAGAAAACAACTATTGTACTGTAACTGCAGTTTTTAACTATGTGTACTCTCTCCAGATCATTTCTAATTCAATAGGTTTTGGTACAGGCGGACTAATTGATTTTTTTTTCTTTGCTGAAACAACCAAAACAAAACTCTAATTGCCTTGTTGCACATAGTGTTGAAAGAAAGACTATTAATCAAAAGATAACTAAACTTTTCTCATTATGTTTCTAACTGAACAAAAGACAAGCAGGGTCGACTTCTCCCAAAACATATTTGGTTCTAATTAGCAGAGTAGCTGCAGCATGGAGCTCTGTTTGCACAGACAACAAAACCGCACACACAAATAATTCCCTCAAAAAAAAACGCTGTGTGCTTCAGCGATTTCACAGAGTCTAGAATAACGGCGTGACAGACGAGAATGCAAACTCCAAACGTGGACACACACTGTAAGCCCAGCAGCTGCTGATTGTTCTCCCGCTGGACGTCAGTCACGTCTCTGTGGCGGCCGGCGAAAAGGCCTCCAGGTACAGGTGTGCCACAGTGGACAAATTACTCCAAGAGAAAAAAAAAAACCACCGGTGACATTTAATCTGCGGAGAAGCAATGAAAAGCTGCAGACTGATTGTGATCAGGGACCTACTTTACATTTCTAAATATTGGGTTACAGATCGCAGGGTTATTAAAAAGGCAGAAACCAATATCTTCAACCATGTGTTTTTCTATTCTGACCTTTTTCAGACCAAAAAAACCCTGATTACCGTGGAGGGAGCTCTTTGGCTGTGTTCACATGCATTTGCATTTTTAGTTTAGTCAAGTTTGTTTTGTAGTTTGAACCCTGATCCAGGGAAGCAGGTTCGCTGAAGTGTGAATGCTGGACATTAAAACTGGGATCGTCTCTGTGTCTCCACTCACCAAAGTGGTGAACAGATCACAAATATCCACCACAGTGTGCTTTCAACTGCATTTAGCTCAAAACAGAGAGACACAACTCCATCTCGGAGGTTTTTGAAGTGTATTAGGACCACAGCAACAGATCAATGAACCTGAATCAATCCTAAAATCCTAAAATAGCTCCGATGTGGCTTCTTTGTCAGAAGTGATTCAGCATCATAGCAAAATAAGAGTTACAGTAAGTCAGAAAACTTTATGAATGAGCTTGTTTATCTGCTAACACTTCACCCGTGACTGTTTACCAGTCTTTAAAACAGTCCAGAAAATGTCTCCACGCTGGTGAAAACAACATGAACACAATGTTTATACTGACAGGGCGGCCATCTTGAAAACGATGCCAGTTGCCCCACAGGATGCAGACTGGGGTTTTTCAGTATTTGAACTTCACGATACTGAAAACACTTTGAGCAGCATCACTCCTCCTGCCGTCAGAGATGTGTGATTGTTCATTGAGCGAAGATGAAGCTAAACTAATTCTCACCTCCAAAACCATCTACTGCAAACAGGCTTCATCTGGAGTGGGTCAGACTGGCAAAATAGATCCATAATAACCTTTAATTTCAAACTTTAAAGTTTTTCTTTGTTGTAACACAAAGTAAACACAATGAAAATGTCTAAATTTTCAGAAAATCAAACAATTACTCTGGAAAATCACTACAACCTCAACATAGAGCCAATTTTGATGAAAACGTCTGATGCAAAAGACAGTGAAATAACAAAAAAATAAAAAATAAAAAAAACTTCTTCTATAGCCGCTGAATTTTACAAACTCCCCCCGACAGCACGGTTTAACCCGCTGGTCTCATGCTTGACACCCTGGATCTAATGAGAAAATTACTGTCTTGAGTGGAATACCCCATCTCAAGACTTCATTATTAGAAACATTTTCTTTGAGAGTTGGAATGGGCAAATAAAAAAATGGAAAGGAAATCCATCAACCTTCACCCTGAGAGGCCCATAAAGCCGACTTTGAGGAACCTGTGCAGCCCTGTGACTTAATAATCCATTTATCTTCTAAGTGGAAAACCACATAAACAGTGTGAACCCGTCTTTACGAACGCCACAACACTAATATTGCAGAAGCATTTTTTTCCCCCCATAACCATCTAATTTTCTGCACCTGTGAAAGCAGCGAAGTGAGACAGTTCACTTTTAAATCTATAATAAGTGCGTCACGGTAATGAGAGCCTGTGCAGGAAATGAGCCGGTGACAGGTGCACGGCTGTAATTTGTTGGATGACAGCTGAGGCCCGGGGCGTGAATCTGCGCAGCGCTTGAAGTCTTCAACTCGCCTCAACACACTGCTGCCATAGTCATGGGCTGGGAGGAACTGAAGACTGAAAGCGCCACACAGCGAGGCCTCGTGCGCGCGTCCGCCTGGAAAGTTCGGTTAAACGTCACTTCAACAACTCTGCTGTCGCAACAGATCTGTGATAACACAGAAAGAAAAGTTAAATGTCTCACAATTCCAAAATGACAACCTGTAAAGCGGAGCGGCAGACGGAGGGAGGAGCAGATAAAAGCAGGCAGGAGCAGATTAAAGTGTGTGTGTGTGTGTGTGTGTGTGTGTGTGTGAATGAGTGAGCCGGGGAGGAAAGGTCGCCGCCGCGGTGTGTCGCTCCCTGATAATAACCTCGTGTGCTAATCAAAATCAAAGCCGCGTTTACTTTTTGGAGATTGAAAAAAACAACTTTCATCCCTCACTCCGGCGGCCCCTCACCTTTCTCTTCCCCACCCGTCTTTCATCTCTCGCGTCCTGCGTTCACTTCCAACACTTCCCGCCTTGAAGAATTCACATTTTCACTCCGTCTTTTCCTCCTTTCATCTGTTGCTTAAGGTCCCGTCTGTCATCCCTTCCTGCCAACCTTCACCTTTTTACATTTGATGTCCTGACGTTTCTCTTTCGATCACAAATGGGATTTACTTTGCTTACCTTTTTATTTATTTATTATTATTATTATTATTTCCGTTTTCTACTATATCAATTCCCAGCAGCCTGAAAGCTCCAGCGATACTGGAGGAAACCCGGCTCAGGAGGTTTCTCTGGAAGCAGTGTGTCTGCTGCGCTTACTGTTAACACTAATCTAATATTGACAGCTTTAACGATTCGCCGATGGAACAGCGCTGGACGGCCCACCTTGAAGTTTGCTCGGCCACATCACGTCCCGGTTCGTTTTAATTCTCTCTCTCTCGCTCTCTCTGCTCGTGTCCTTGAGCGCCAGCGATGTGCATCGCCGCGGCGCAGAGGGCGGACCGACGTTTTACGAGTGTAACGGCGTTGTGATCATGTCGCAGCCCGATCTCTTATCGGTGCCCGTGCGTTTGCACGTGGCGGTGTGCTCGGGCCCGGGTGGGAATCACTTATGAGTTCAGTTATCGACCGCGTTCGCAGGTTGTTTTTACTGAGTTGATCTGTTGTCAGGACACAGGAAAGACGCTTTGTGGGTCATTGCTGTTGACGCTTTGTTTCATTATCGCGGTTTTCTTCAGTTCTCCTTTCTTCTCTGTGCGTATTCACACTTCGCTGTGGTCAGTTCCGCTTCATTTAGCACTGATATCCCCTCATTCATTCTCTTAACTAGCAATACAACAACACAATTTCCACAAGGTTTTTCTTCTCTTTTGTTGACAAGGTTCTCGTGCCTGGATATAAATCATTCCGGTAGAGGAAACACGAAAAAGAGAGAGAAAAAACGTGGTAAGAAGGGTGTGCAGAATTCATGTCCAGTGTCTGCTTTTGCCCTCCACTCTTCAGCTTTGACCGTGTGAGAATAAACTGTAGAACACTGTAAAAGAGACGTCTGCTCACTCTGAAGGTCACTTCATTTGTCTTCGCCGTTGAAATATTAAAATGTTCTTTCATTTCACTTTAAAATGTATCACCCCTGAATGCAGAACAACAGGAGTGTGTGTGTGTGTGTGTGTGTGTGTGTGTGTGTGTGTGTGTTTGCTGTGCGCGGCGGCGGCGGCGTCACCGCTCACACAAACGCTCACCTGTTTGTTCATGAATATGTAGATGAAAGGATTAATGACGGTGGAGAACTTGGCGAGCAGCGACGGCGTGATGCTGGCCTCCGGCGTCAGGAGGTCGCGGGGGCCGAAGGTCGCCAGCAGAGCCGCCACGCCGTACGGCAGCCAGCAGACCAGGTAGCAGACCACCATGGTGACCACCATGACCAGGACCCGCTGCTCCCGGCGCCGCGTGACCACCGAGCTGACGCTGCGGACCTGCGAGGAGGAGGAGGAGGAGGAGGAGGAGGAGGAGGAGGAGGAGGAGGAGACGGGCTGATTTCAGTCACAACGGCCGGAATGACTCCATGATTAGAACCAAGCGACGCTGGATTCCTGCTCGACTCCAGTGAAACACAGTAAAGAGTGAAAACAGAAGGCGAAGCCTTTTCTCTACTATTCAAACTTGTCGACAACATGATGAATTGGTTTTTCTCTGCATTCCCCACAGGGTGCTGTAACTTCTGATATTGGATCAAGTGTTTTGGAGTGTTTTATTTGTCCGCCGCCCACCTGTCTGTGTCACAATCAACCACAGCCTCACCCAAAACGACCCACACACACCCGGCGTGCCGCTGTTTATTTTTTTTTCCCCCCCGACTGCGAGCGAAGCCAGACTCTGCCTGATAAGCTCCCAGAATAATTAGACCGAGTCCAAAACCGCGGCCGTCCTCGGCGGACCCCGGCGCAGCGGCCCAGTGTGATGAGCTGTCAATTTACTGAATGAACTGGCAGCCGCAGCGGCAGCGACTTTCAATAAAATGATTGTAATAATAACAATAATACAATAATAAAGCCCCAACGGCAACAAATTGAATTAATTCATTTGCTCATGATAAACTGCTGGACCAACAAGAAGAGCTGGAGGAGTGGATGAAGTGTTTTCCAGTCCAGCTGTACGGACATGGAGGCCTCAGACTGAGTGGACCAGTGAGGACCTCGACCCCCATCAGAGGGGGGAGGGGGGCCTGCAGGGCTCCATCAGCTGACTGATTAAAACAGACAGGCCAGAAAATGAACCACTTCAGAAAAAGAATAACTTCCAGAGGCAGGAAGCGGACGTCCAAATTACTTCGCTTGGTTTAACGTCCTCTCAAAAAAATAATCTGCTGGGTTAATGGAATTTAATCACACCACGCATTTCCATCTATTCAGATTAATTATTTTATCTGAACAACACGTATATTTGTAGGTGCAACATCCTTCAGATTCAGTTCAGCAGATTTACGTTTTATGGAAGTACAAGTACTTTTTTTTAAATTGTTAATCTAATTACAGTGTAATCCACAAACACTGGTCGACCATGTCAACATGCTGGGTCAACTCTTTCTACTGAAACTAATCCTGTTGAACGAATTCAATTACAATAAGTGTTTGTGTGCTTCACATTTCAGATCCTCCTTCATTCGTCTTCTGTACGGTCCAGGGTCACAGGGTGCTGGAGCCAATCCCAGCTGCTCATGAGCAACGGCAGGACGCACCCTGGACGGTCCTCCAGTCTGTCACAGGGTCAGCACACAGAGACAACCACACACACCTAGGGGCCGTTTAATTAACCTCAGGGAGGAAACGCAGGAAGAACATGCAAACTCTGTACAGAACCTCCTGGTGTTTGAACCCAGGAACGTCTCGCTGGGAGCCGAGAGCAGCGACCGCTGTTAGTATAGATTTGAAATGGACACTAATTTGAATAAAGTCCCCAGAAAATCACGATTATTTCTGATGAACACCAAGATGTTGACAAGTTGATATAAAAACCCAGTAAGTACAAACACACCTAACTCAACATCCGGGTGATCGGGTCAAAAGGTGAGCGGGACGCTTCTCCGTGAGCCGGAGAACATTACAGTATTGGTTCAACCAAATGTCAAAGCCTTTTCATTTCACCACTTCCTCGGTCTCGGGGCTACGAGGCTCACACACTCTAATCAAAGCAGCAACAATAACGCCAGGAGTTTCCTCCTGAAATGAGCCCCGCAGCACAGAGCCGCCGCCTCCTCCTCTTATCTTGTTCTCTGCTCCAAAGTGAAGCCCGGATTATGAAACGGCCCGGGCAGCCGCGGCAGATCCTTGTTTAAGGAACTCGAGCACGAGCGAGCCGGTGACTGACAGCCAGGGAGGCGTTTGATGGATCAATTAAAGTGCAGACGGGTCACCTGTGATCACAGCTGAGCAGGGTTTTCTTTTTCTATTTTTTATTGCCAGGAGCTGAAAAGGCTTAAAGACATGTGAACTGTGGCAATCGCGCTCGCCGCTGCCATGAATGTTGCATGTCGAACCTCTAAATAGTCATATGTATCCAGAAAGGTTGAACGGTGTGTGTACAGTCATTAAAATCTGGACGCTGTTCCCAGTGGACATCAAGTGTTTCATTACATCTGACAGCAGTGAGGTAGTTGTGCAGTATCACTTCTCAATCGAAAGGTTGCTGGTTCGATTCCCCGTGCTCAGAAAAGACGTTGAACTCCAAACTGCTCTCAGCGGACAGACTGAGGGCCTTTCTTGGCAGCTGCCTGGTGTACGAGTGCGTTAATTTGTGAATGTGATTAACAGAGCAGAGAGCTGCAGAGGTGGAAACGAGCTCTGAGTTAAATCCACTCGGCGGACGCCAGCTCAGTGCCAGGACACAGTCACGTGAGGAACTTCTGACGCGCTGCTCATCGGCGCCTATTTCTGAACAGAAATGAAGATCCAGCTGTTTTTCCTCATGTGAAGAAATTCAGCTCAATTCATCCAATAGTCTTGGATTAGCCGCCCCGGCTACCGCTGGGCGACAAACAGGGTCATTTATTCACAAGCAGGTCTGTGGACTGGATACTGAGTGTAAGCTAGTACGGAGCTAAAAGAGCCCGACGTCCACCTTCACTTAAAACTCTTATTTCCCTGGAATAATCTCCTTTGCTTAAGCCATTCAAGACCTGCAGCCACATTTTGCATATCACACAAGTTTGGGCCAAAAAGGTCACGAGATCTTTTTATAATGATGCTTCAATTTTTAAAGCTTTTGTCCGACACTTTGCATTTCAATTCCCTCAAACACATGTGGTGACACTGTGGAGCGGAGCCTCGCAGCGACGCCTGGAAATGGAAAACGTTCGTACGACCGGGGCTGCGCACTTTAAACATCTGAAGTAATTTTCCGTTTTGATTGATTTTCTGTCAGAGACAGACAGATGTCATTTTCACTGGCTGCCAGACGCGAACGGGGTGAGAAAATGATTTACAGCAATAGCCGAGTGACGCCGATCGCAACGAAATTAACTGCAAAATCCAGGAAATCTGAAGAAACAGAGCTCAGCAAACGGCGCTTCCAGTGCAGCAGCGGTGAAGGAAGCGAGGACAGGCGGTGTTTTGACGACTCCTCCAGCCTGGACGCTGCAGGACGGCGGCTGTTCACCGCTCAGGTTCAGCTTCTGTTTCCTCCGGTTCGTTAGAACCGGGCGCCGAGCGGCTGCAGACCGAAGGCGGCCAGCGAGACACACTGCCCACTTCACCCACGCCTGGTGGCTGCTGTGTGTGTGTGTGGGTGTGTGTGTGTGTCTACACGCCGCTTTGACATAACCTTTCACTGTGGCTATTAATAACAGCAGTGTGATCCTTTTTATTTAACAAGAGTGGCATTTATCCACCAAAGCAGGGAGGGAAAAAAAAAAAAAAAAAAAAAAACAAGACTCACATTTTTTAAGACCACAGGTGTCAAAATAAATGTTTTATTAAAGTTGATTCTTCAAGCCAAAATGGAAGTTTATTATCAGACAATCTGCTCACACTGTTTTATTGAAAATTGTCCATTTTCAATCCAATCTCTGATGCACACTGCTGTTTTAAAAGTGCGCTTGTTCGTGCTGATAATCTTAACTTTGGGTAATGAGCAATCCGGTTAAATAAAGATTAAATAAAAGTTAAGAAGCAGACATGAATACGGATTCTGGTGGCCTGATTGGTCCATAGCTGCGGTAAGTGGGGGGAATTAGTTTGTTTTATTGGTGCATTTAATAATCATGTTCAGGTTTACTGATTCAACATGGTTATTCATTTATTATTAATTTATTTGACATTTTTTCAGGGATCCCAACCTATGGCTCACGGACTCCTGGGGGTCCGGGGACGCCAGTTTGAGAACTGCTGCTGTAAACATGCTCTTACTGCGCAAATCTAGATGTGTTTTTTTTTTTTATGGAAAAAATAATGAATAATTCCTCAGTCTTTTTCAGTGTGTGAAGTTTTGTGCTGGTGCGTCATGTTTCCTCACATCTCATTCATCTCCCGGGGGCTAAGCCCCCCTGACCAGACCCTGGCGACGCCCCTGCTGAACTGTAACATTCAGTTTCCAATTGAAATATGCTTATTGCAACAACAGACTACATAAAGTGTCAAATATATGTATAAAAAACAAACAAAAACAGTACAAAAACAGTCAAATATATCACAGTAAAAATAACAAAATCCTCTTTGCAATATGAAAAAACCAACATGTTGTAGAAAAGCACAATGAAGTCAAATGTGCATTTTCAGAATCCAAATTGTCAAATAAATCACAGAAAAAACATGTAATTGCCACTGGCGTGCGTCTCCGTGTGTCACTGATCCACGATGGCGGCAGCGCACCTGTGTTTACCCTCAACGATATCTCCCCGCCCCGTGAGCTCCGCTTTCAACCAGTCATCGAGCTGATTTCACTGCATCTTTAGGAAAGTCTGCGACGGCGACGGCGGCAGGGACGTCCACGGCACAGGTAAGCAGTGGCGGGTGGGACGGTCTGGCGGACGTGCATCATTCAAATAGGCACGAACAGTCGCTGGTCTCTAAATTCCAGGAAAATTGTGGCCCTTTAAGTCTCATTCCAGGGTAATTTATCATCATTTATCAAGCTGAAGAGATGAAGAACGTCAACAAAAACTTTATTTAAATTCCCAAGATTGCCAACAACCCACCGAGATGGCGCCTTTTTAATATTACAGAGGAAAACACTGAATTCTGGTCAGAGAATAGCGTGGGTTTGAAAATGACCACAAAACGGTAAGGAAATAAAATATACTGCTTTTAGTGTGTGAGAAACAACTGAAAGAAATCCTCCCCACGGCACTTTCCTAATATTGAACACACACACGAAGCAGTTCCATGTTCCCAGTTTTAGCGAAGCCGCCTTGCTGTGCGATGCCGGCCAGGTCGAGTGTGTCTTCACAGGTAACCTGCACACACGGGGATTTGTTACGGCCTCCTCGCTGTGACTCATGTCTGACATGAAGCCGATAGGCTGCAACTTCCAATCCTGCTGAGATCGCCACTTCTTCTGGGTGGAAGTTAATGAACGAGACATTCAGCAACATGAGCTCCTCCAGTGTTCCTGTCTCTCTACGTCACGTACCGACATGGTTTACAGCAGGATGAAGGTTCCAGCTGCACTAGTGTCAGTCAAGTCGTTCTGTTTATTCAGAGGAAAAGGAGGTTTTTTTTTAATGAGGCTCGTCTCACCTCTGTTACATCTTTCACACAAACCAGCCTTTAAACACTGAGTCACTGAATTCAGTGTTTTTTCAACATGAAGCTGATCTAAACCTGTGATTTAAGTATAGCCGGATCCACAAATGCAGTTCAGTCATTTCTTCTGGTCTTGAGGATCCCAGCGGGAGCGGAGGAGTCAGCGTTTTCCATCATGTGTCAATCTCCGACGAGCCTTTCCCGTCTGAGCAGAGCTGCCGCCGCATCGATCCTCCTCCTCCATGTTACCATGAGGAAACCGAAGGCTCTCCATCCAGGCGACAGCTGCTGCGTCAGCTGGATGTCCGGGATGTTTTAGAGGCCCAGGAAAAACTACAACACGCTAACGGGTCAATAACGGAGCGGGAGACGTCACATGACCAAGGACGTGCTCCATCTTCAGAGCTGCACAGGCGAGCAGATAAGCTGGGGTACGGAGTATCAGAGAAGAAGCTGATCATCTAAATTCAACAATCAATACATGAGAGTGTAAATGAGAGCAACGCAACAAACTAAATGCTGATCCAAGCTGTCATCACACAGAGTCGTTCCACTCAGCTTTGGGTTTTTTTGGACAAAGTTTCTTTCCCCTAAAGTACATCTACTTATTTGTTTTTAACAAACACCTTTCACCTGGGTTGTGACAATGTACGGGGAAAGAGTCACAGTCAGCGATTTTCTTTAAAGATTGGCGTAAACCTGAGGGACAGACGCCGGGCGGAGTGAGACTGTCCCGAGATGAGGTGTCAGTCAGACTGCCAGGAAAAAACAAGAGTCAGAACTTCACAGTTCTGCAGCGTTAAACCCCCTAAAGCGAGCCGTGTGCTGCCCGGACTGCTCCCAGCCCGGCTGGACTCTCTGCTCCGTCCTGTTCAAACACTGACCAGCAAATAAACATCCGATTTCTAACTTTTGCTGCAGCTTTTATCAAGTGCAGAAAAACGAAACGCCAGACTTGCTTCCACATTTGCAGCCAAATGAAGACTTCTTGATGAAAGCTGAATTTTAAAAGCTAATTTCTTGAAGATGAGGCAAATTGAACCTCCTCAGGCTGTTTGTTCCGCTGCCATGTTCACCCAGCCGTAGAAACTCTCCTGCGGAGATACCCGTAGGCGGGTTTCCTCCTGACGAGCTGCAGGCTGGGGGGCGGACAGCAGCTCTGATGAACACCCTTGAGCCAGGCCAAGCAGGGCTTTCAACGTAATGAGCAGAACCCCAAAAAGCAACTCGTTAAAACGCATGCAGACGCAGCGAGTTCAAACTGAACTCAAATGTGGCGTTTTTCTTTGTTTTGGTTGGATTTTGCACATCCTGAGGCCTGCCAAACCGGAGAAAAATTAAAACACGGCGTCTTTAAAGTTCATCACCGAGCGAATTTGAGAGATTTTCCACAGATGGGACGAGACTGTTTGTTTAACCGGACGTAAGACGGAGTCAAAGTGCAGAGCCAAGACTCTGAGAAGCAGCCCGGTATGTACTGCAGGGGGTTCAGAGACGCTCTCAGGATGCTGTGTGTGAAGTTTACAGAGCTGGGCGTGTGTCATTTGTGTTGAGTACTTTCAACCATGCTGTTATTCTAGACTTTTTTCCTTGGAAACTTGCAGAAATCCGTCAGGTAGCGTCCCCTGCTGATGCACACATGACTGTTCCTGCAAATAATAATGAGTCGCCTGATATTCCCAATCGTCAAGCGGGAACGAATCACACAAAGAGGTTTGCAGGTGGCTGCACAGCTGCAGCGTAATGTGCACCGTCATTAAAATGTGTAAATAAAGTGATTCTGCGGGAAATAAAATGAATATATATCGCAGCGTTCACTCGGGGTTGGCTCTCGCCCCGCGTCTCGGGTTTCAGGGAAAACCGGGGAGATTAAATCACACCCTGCAGAACTCTGAGAGTGATCCGAAGCGTGCTTTTGACCAGCGAGTGAGAAAATACATGCTGTGTAAGCAAGCGATTATCGTCCCCTCAGGTAACCTTGCACCTATTCTGTTGCGACACCACAGAACCAACACACACACACACACACACACACACACACACACACGAGCACGAGGTTTATCACCATGAGCCTTTTTTCTGTGCATATAAAGTTGCATTTAGTTGTGGTTAACTAACAGCTTCACACAACCTTTTGGTTGTAAAACCACCACTCCACATCAGCTCATTAAACAACACGGTTTTCTGCGCTATTCTTATTTTCGGATTCCGGCAGCATGTCTGTTTTAATGAGTCACTTCTCATTTCGTAGTATGGATGATATCTCAGTAAGTTGCTGTGGACCGCCGGCCTTCAGGCTTCGCCCACAACGGCGCTTTATTAAGCAACAAAACAGCAAACAAAATAACAAAAGCGGCTCTCGATGTCATTACGAGCCAGAGAAACCGGATTTTAATTAGTTTAGTGTACTCAGCAGATTGTATGATGGGCTGAAGAGAAAGCGTGAGCGAGTGGGTCTAATCTGACTGCTCGGCTCACATGCAAAAGAAAACATTCACAACGTGAAACGCGTTTGCCTCCACGGGACAGTTTATTACTTCTCACATCTCCTGATATAGAACAAAACTAATGTGAGCAGACGTGAAATAACCGCTTCCCAAAGTAACGAACACAGTCCCCGATATTCCAGACGTGCCTCGTGCAGAACAGCAACGTTAGAAAAAGAGTCAGCAGCAGGTACAAGATCACTATTGGGCTTTTTTAAAACATATTTCTTAAGCGTGACACAACACTGAGACCCGAGCTGAGATATCGGCACGAAAGTTGCGACTTCGTTGCAGTTGTATTGAGCTGCTGAGAAGAAAAGCGATACTGTCTGAGCATCACATAGGAGCAATAAACGGCTTACTTTCTTTACCACAAAGACTCAAAATGACAAAACTCTGTCTTTGCCTGGTGGCGAAGGAGCTTCTGAACACAATAGAGCAGCCGAAATTGAGGAGATCAAGAGGAGACAATACTCCGTCTGTCCAAACAGACCTGAACGCTGCAGCTCGCTGCAATGTTCTGAACTATCAAAGAATGTGAATTGTATAGATCTGGTTCAAATGTTTTAGAGACACTAATCGGGCTGTGTTTTTTGACTTAAAGCCAAGAAGAACAATGAATCTTGTTTGAAGACGGGTGTCTGTAAGAGCGATCACTGAGCTACAGTAACCGTCTCTTATCAGTGTTTTTTTTCCCCCGGAGGTAAAAATGTGGCTCCTGTGACGCTGAACGCTCCACTGTGTTCACGCGCATGAAAATCCTGCGGTTTGTTGAAAGGAGAAAAGAAATCTGCCGCCTTGAGAGGAAGCGGTTTGTCCTGCATTTGATAATATTAATCATAATGTTCATATCCACATAGCAGACTAATACTTCGGCATAAAAGTCGGATAATTACCATGAGAGGAAGAGATTATTTTGTAAGATGTGTCATCCTGAAAAGAATCTCAATTAACTCGGCGTTGAAGGATCCGACGCCCTGACAGAGAGCGCATCAACAGGAAGCCATTTATCTCCAGTCCCAGTGTTGTTAAAAAGGTGTTCTGTGTTTTGACAAGAAGACAAAGTGACTGATAGCGGGCGTATCGAATGGCAGCGTGCGGCTAAAAGCAGAGGGACGGAAGTGTGACGGACTGGAGGGACGTCTGCCGTCACTCCCGCTCGCCATCCTTCATCCCCTCCTCTTTTCTAGACCTGCGATGATCCTTCAGCGTCTCTGCCACCGCTGACAAACCTCTCACTGCATCTGGCTCTTATTTTTTTTCCCCCCATCGGTTTAATTAATTCATGTGGCGTCAGACTCGGCAGCATCGCCGCCTCTGTCAGACCTGACTCCGTTTCACCAACTCTGAAGGCATTTAGTGATGATTTAGTTCATCCGCTGCCCCGATCGCCGCGCCGAATGAGGAAATGCGTTCGCTTTGCATCGCTCTGACAGGCCGCGCTGCGATGGACAAAAGCGTCTCATCACCTCTGAGTGAAAATTGCAAGTCAATTTCAGGTGGCCGGACATGATCACATATGGGAAATTATCTGGCGCGGGAGTGGAGAGGAAGTCATTTCCTTCCCCGCTGGAAGCTGCTGCTTTCCTCCAACATAAAGGAAAGTCCCATCACAGGTTAAATCTGCAGCGGAGGGCTCGCTCCTCTGTTATTACCACTCATCAGTCACATGACCGTTTCCACAGCTCGGCCATCTCGCTTTCCCTGCAAATGTTTCCATTGAGGGGATTTTTCTATTTTTTTCATAATCGTGTTTTATCTTGATTGACAGATTTCACTGCATGAAAACGGTGAATTTGAATGTTTCCATCAACTGAGTGTCATTTGTGGGAAGCAGGGTGGACGGGAATGAGCTTCCCTCCATTATTATCTGACTCTGCTGTCGTTTCTGTGCTGAATGGCTGCATAAAATACCTTCAAAGTGTTGGTATCATGACTTGGACATGCAGAAAACTCAGCTGCAGCGTGGCGTCGTGTCTGTGTTTCATTTTGAGATATTTCTACTAAAACAAGTCGACGGTTGTTTGTTTTTTTATTATTCATTTGAACGTTTTATCTGCCACTGAGAAAGATAATCAGATGAAACGATCTGAAAATGAATTCTTCATAAATTGAATCCAATAAAGTGAGAGTGCTTGTCGAGACTGTGAGGGATTGATAATATTGCACCACAAATAAATCTTACATTGGGATGACAGGTGTATCAACAAGACCTCTTTTCACACGTTCTTTGAGCGCTCCTGACGGTGAAATGGAAATCACACTTAAACCAGAAAAACTCCCAGAAACAAGCAGGAAAGAGAAAAAGTCCCGTGCGCTCGAGAGCGGGGCAGGAACCCACCGCGGCATGGCACATGAGCCAGCAAATGGGCTGGGAAATTAACAGCATCAACACAACAACAGCACCCAGGGCTCCGGGAGGGCAGGAGCTCCAGCACGCCTGAGCGGGTGTGTGTGTGTGTGTGTGTGTGCGCACAGCTGGCAAAAAAGATTAGCATAAAAAAAAAATAAAAAAGTGTCATCAGAGAAAAGGTGCAAATCAAGGAAAGACAAAACCCTGAGTGACGGAACGATCAATCACAGAAACCACCGTTCAACGTTTCATACGCTTCACATTCATGAATTCATTATAAACTCGTTTTAGTTAAATCTGCGGTCCAGTTTGACCTTCATGATGCAGGTAGCTAGCCGTTAGTCCAGTCTGGGCACTGCTGCCACCTACTGGCCACTGTCAGCAAATCGGTGTTGAGTTATTTCGAAACCTCCGGTGGAACAATGAAAAGAAATGACTTTTATTTAAAGGTGCATTAAGGAGTTTGCACGTTTTATGCGAAACAGCGCCCCCTGCAGGCCTTGGGCGTAATGCAGCTTAGTGAAAAACTCGTGCCTGTGGCTCGCGTGCACGGAATAGAGGAACTCCTTCCTCGCTCTTTTAGTAGCACTCGAGTAAAATTTAAGTTTCTTTCACCTGGTGGGGTCTGTGCTGGAGCTGTGGCAGTGCTAGAAGCCAGTCTGTTCTTACTTTCTGGAAGATCCTGCTCAGTTGCTGCTCACTAAGCATCTGGCGGAGTAATGGCGGACAAGACGAAACTTAAGGAAATCAGGCCAGCCGGAGCGCGCATTACGTCATTCCTTTCAATTTCTCCCCCCAAAAAACTCTGGTGCCGGACCGGCACTGCAACTTTCAAGGGACAATTTAGCGCTGTTAGCTTTACTTTCAATGAATATGTCAGGACACATTGTACACATCATTAAAAATGTGTAACATATTTATGATGGAAAATAAGCATTTTTAAAGTTGAAAAACTCCTTAATGCACCTTTAAGAATTGCCGTCAAAGACGTGACCGTTTTTCGATATTTCAGTCGATGGACTTAGTTTACGAACGCAATGACGGAAAGTGTCACACTTCCCATTATTTTCACTTGATCTGCTCGTCTTCTGTTCTTCATGGTAACACCGACTGTCCTTTTTTATTTCAACATCACATCAGCTCTATGTCAGTTTTCCGCTTCTGCACGTCACATTTTTTTATCTTCTCTTCTGACACTTCTGATTTCTCCCAGGTTTTTACCACAAAAAAACTCAGATTAACAATTTTTTCCCATCAAGCCTCAAGTTTTACACCTACTTTTACAAAACCTGTTTCCTCAAAAACTGTCAAATCTACTGACTTTTATTGTTGTAACATTCTTCTTGAAAATATCACCAAAATAATCTTATCATTAATCACATTACTTCAGCTAATTAATCTCACATATACAACCAACAGTTTTCTAAAGTTTTCTAACTCCACTCCCCTTCCATAAGTATATGACGTGTGATTGAAGAGTGAAAAGTACTGAGTAAGTGAGGCACGCAATCATGTTCAAATCAGTGGATGGGGCACAATTGTGCTAATTACCGAGCAATAGGAGCTAATTCCACCTGTTAATTGCTCATATAACAAAGTGAAATTCTCGCATATTAATCGAGCTGTCGAAGTGTCTGAAAACCGTCATCAGGACTATTTTTCTTCTCGTCAAAACAGCGATCAGCAGCGACGTGTCCCCAGCGAGGCTGCATTTTTTTTATATAATAATTTACGCCTTGGAACATACGTTCAGAAGAACTGCAATGTGAATGGATGATTTTTTTTTTAATTTTATTACGACTTCTCTTAAACAAATCTGCTTTCTTTCTTTCTTAGTTCCAAATACTCGATTTTGTCTGTTTGGCTACTTTGAGAAGCGCGGAGTCACTCCTGAATACGCCCACAGTTTGAATTAATATTTCAGGCTTTGTTTTGCATGTTTGTCGCCAAAAGGTTTCTTCTTTTAATAGAGAATATTCATGCTTCGTATCAACGTTTGCAAAACATTTAGCAAAACAAAACTCGCAGCCACAGGCGGATTTTTATACGCTTTGTGTTTGTCCCAGAAATGTGCTCCAACATAAATATTCTGTACAGGTGGAATGAATCAACACTAATGGGATTCTTTATCTCAGGACCACAGTTTCTAGACTGTTTATGATCTAGAATATTTAAAAAAACAACAGTAAGAAGAGAAAGGGAGGTTTACTTTGTAACCACAAATTGAATCAACAGTGTGTCAGGACTGCACAAAATTCATAATATGTTTTATTCCAAGAAACACAACAGTACTAAAATCTACTAAATGTTCACGGGTTTCTTGGAAAAGGGACAGAAACACTCACTTTTTGTGCATTTTTCATAATTCTACTGCCACCAAATCTAATAAGAGGATCTAGTCATTAAAAAGTAGTGGTTTCTAGTGCTTTTACTTGCAATTTAATACAGTGCAGGCAATGCAAGTGTAGCTGTTTACTGCAGAGCCAGCCAGGCGCTGATAATCGATCGCTGCACAGTTTCACCTGCAACCTCAGACCACAACAATCATTTTAAAGCAATTGTTGCTCATCATTGGGGGATTAACGTCATTTCAAATCCATTTCAGGTCAACACCGCTGCTCGATCGGGGACTGCTTCAGAAAATAACCCCCTGGATTCTCCCGGAAGGTGACGAGTTTGGCCATAAAACTCTTGTTTAACCTGCCGAATGAGCACAGGGCTGTTCGCACAATCAGCTGTCGCAAATATCAGCTGACGTCCAACAACGACTGGGTCTAATTCACCTGAATGTGTCGGATATAAAGTCCTTTTCAGGCCCCTCATGACCAGAAACTATATGAAGGGGTGCTCGACATAGCCATCAGCACTCACCACACACACACACACACACACACACACACACACACACACATGCAGGCGCAGCTCCATGCAGAGTTCTGTTTGCTATGATTAGCTGACAGTGGGTGTGAAGGTCTGCAGCTCGCAGGTTTAATGAAGCGCCTCGGCAGTGTGTAATGAAGACAGTTGTCTGTAATCCTGTCATTAACAGCAGCCTGCAGACTGAACTTCTGCGCTGCTCTCTTTCCGGCACATCTCTTCCTCCTCTAACTCTCCCGGGAGCCGGAGGAACCTCTCAACTTTGCTCCAACCCGCTCCACGCCAGTTTATCTCAATTTGTTTTCCTCCTGATGTTACAGCAGACTGAAACATTTCAAGCAAAAAAAAGAGCTTTTCTCCCTGTTTTTATGCACAGAACCTTCAGATTAAATTGCTAAACACACACACAAGCCAGGGGTAAAGAGAAAGATGATATCTAAGCCCAAACAGTGTGTTAAAGCAAAGAAAATCCTGAAATCTGACACGTCTCATTCAGTCTCGCCTCTAACTCTCACTCTCCATCCTCTGTGTTATTGTCAAGGTAACCATTAAATCGTCAGATGCATCGTTTTACGGGTTCAGCGGCAGGACGAACCACGACTGTCGTCCAGGATTCAGATCACGCCTGAGCGTTTCGTACGTCTGCTGTGCTCCTCCGAACACGACGCGGCCTCAAAAAAGAAAAGCAAAAACCTGCGACGGGGCCGAGCAGAGGCCAGATGCTGGAAAGCTGCAGACAAGAGGAGAAATTAACGGCGGCACCTCTAATCGAGTGTGTTGTTCGGATGTCAGGCCTGATGGCAGATTGGACTTTTGCAGCTTTCAAGCGAAATCCTTTGAAACGTTTGAACTCTTGTTCTGTTGCTCTCTTGTCAAACGCGCAGCCCGAGGCGGAGCGCCGAGGCCGGACGGGGGCTTCTGATGCCGTCACGGATCAGTTCAGGTCGCAGATAAGCGAGTGCGCCGCATTCGAATCACATAATAATGAACTTTTTTCTTTTTTTTTTTTTTGGTGTCTTATCTCAAATTTACCTTGAAGTCATTTCGCTGGCTCGTACCCAGACACCTGGAGTACAAAAGAAGAAAGCTTTAAATTCGCAACTAATCACAGAGTCAGCGTAATGTTTCCCCCGGAGGCTGTTATTCTCACTTTGGGAAAATACAAAAAAAAAAAAAAATGTAAAAATCTGGCGCAGCGTCCACGTCTGCACGGCCTCACCTGTCGGATGGCGTGCAGCAGCTTGCCGTAGGAGTAGAGGATGACGCTGAAGGGCAGCAGCAGGCAGAAGGTGAACAGGCAGATGATGTAGGAGATGTTGTTGGGCGTCTGCGTCCTCCAGTCCACCGAGCAGGTGGTGCCGGGGCCCTCGGGCCCGTACCGGCTCCAGCCCAGCAGCGGCGGCACGGTCCAGGCCACCGAGTAGAGCCAGGAGAAGCAGATCCCCGCCAGCGCCGGGCGGAAGTCCCGGCCGTCGGCGATGGTGGGGACCATCATGGTGCAGTAGCGCTCGTACGACAGGACGGCCAAGGAAATCAGGGACACGATGCCTGCAGGACAGAAGGTCACCAGGTCATGCTTTCATCTCATTCTCTCAGTCACAGCAGCCGTGCTGCTACTCGTGATAATTTATGTGAAAATAGATGGATTAAAAGCAACAGGGACAAATCTAAATGACAGTCAGACTTTGTTTAAAGCGTCGCCGTGCGCCGCCGCGTCCTCCGTCATCATTACACGTCGATCTCAGCTGTTCACAGACGTCTCTGGCGCTCCGGGATCGTTAAAGAGCAGCCCTACTCGCCGTGTTAATTGCTAATTGTGAACGTGCTCCACTGGAGTAAATAGCTGCTGAAGTGACTTCAGTCTTAAATCAGGGCCAATCAACACATGCGGGCTAAAGTGGCGGTTCAGAGGCACTTCACATCCATTACGCCGTCTGTTCCGGGGACGGAGACTCTGACTGCAGAAAATCACGCCGTCTCCGTGCATAATTAAGGCCGCTGATTGACTGAAGCGAGTTTGTTGTGGACAGCAGGCTGCAGGTCTGAGAGGCTCTACTGGCAGAGTGAGAGTCTTCAGGCTGATGGAGATGATTTTGCAGGTGTGTGTGTGTGTGTGGGTGTGAGAAAGCGTGCACGTGCGTGTGCACGGAAGCTGGATGTAAGTGTGAGAGCTGTGCATCTATGCTTGTTGTGTCACAGTAGCGGCTGCGTTGTCCACAGGCTGCAGACGGTCGCAGCGGCGATCGATCACACGATGCAATGAAGTGCCTGACAGACGAGGCCGAGGACAAACGGACCCTTATCTACCCTCTGAACCCGAGCGCCACGACAACTGCAGATCCGATGTATTGACTGACGGAGAGCTGATATAGGAGGCCGCGCCGGGATTTAGCGCTCGGTGTGTTATGTGCACATGTGGAAACACACACAACTGTGTTCGTCTGTGTTAATAAAACAGATTCATCAACAGAAATATCATGATTCATTCATAGTTCTGAGTCAGAAACTGCATCTCTGTTGAGAAATCTAAAAGAAAAGGAAATATTAACCTGGACGAACTAAAATATGAATTCCATTCCCTCTGGGAGGACTTGAGTTTATAAAGGAAAACAGGAAATTTTGGTACGAAGCTTCCTCACTGCTGAATCTGTTCACTTCTGCAGCTTCAGTATCAATAAATGTTAACATCAGCTGCTTCGTTCCTTTTATTGCTGCTGTCGATTTAGTTTAAAGGAGAATAAAATACAGATATCTGTGCTCCAGTGTTGGGAATAAAAGTAAAATGCTGTTGAAAATAATATTAGTCAAGTACATCTGGTAAGAAAATGTTCATTAAATTCACAGTATGACTCTAGAAGACATGATGTCACATAAAGCAGTGACATTCAGAACAGTAACTTAAAGGATGAATCATCCTTAAGAAAACATGATCTGAAAAAACAACTTTTGCCTTTGAATTATACTGAAATCAAGCTGTTGGCGGACATTAAACGCAATGAACTGAACGCGCATATTCTGTGATTCACACCACAAACAAACTCTATTGCCGTCACCGTGCTGTCACTCAATACACTCACAGACTGGACGTACACACAAGGAATATCCACAAAGCGGCAGCAAGTAAGATTAAAAGACTGAAGAATGATCTATAAAGTAAGAAAATGTCAACAGCTCACAGAGATCCCTGCACAAGGAGGGTCAAATGAGAACGATCTCTTCATTTCTGATGAAAAACGCCTCAGGTCAGGTTTACGTAACAAAATCAAATGTATGATTCTAGTCGATCAATTAAGTGCAAGAGGTACGATTCTGTCATAACCGTCCATGGAGCAGAGAAATCTGAATCTTCCTGAACAGATGTTTTGCTGTTGAGGATTTGTGTCGTACAAATTAACTGCTGCTTCACTATAAAAGGGCAACTTCACTTAAAAGCAGGCGTTTCCGCTGGTTTCCGTCTGCTCTCTGAGCCGGGTGGGAATCTGAGTCCCGGACGCCGGTTTGGAATCATTCGGCAGGTTTTCCACCTGAGGTCTGAGTCGTCTTCGTGGTCAGAGCGAGCGAGCCGCCACGCAGCTCAGGAGCTGATCGTCCCTCATTGTCTCCTGCTTTAACGCTCCTTCCCAGCTCCCCCTCTCCTCTTTCTCTGCCTTTGTGCCGTTCTTCTTCTGTGCTTCACCCCCCGCTACGTCCCAACGAGCCTCTATTCTTCTGCTCCTCCTCCATGTTATTTCTGGCCTCAGATCTTGACGCTGATGGGAAAGAAAAAAAAAAAAAAAAAAGCGTTTCCTCGTGCCAAATCAGACCGCCGAAGACGCCACCAGCGTGCGGACTGGAATTCACTGTAAGCAACTGGGCTGCTGCAACCTGACTCGTAAATGTAAAATCTTGCTTCTGCGATCGGGTTAAGAGATTAGTGATTTCTACGTTTAGGCAAAGAAAGATCGACCACCAAGAGATCCAGCACGGGAGCAGGTTACAGGAGGGTGTCGACTGGCGACTAAAGGAATGAACAGTGATTGTTTTTGCTGAACGTTTTCAGGGACTTCGACCACCGGTGTCGTGTAAACAGGCACTCAAAACGCAACGAAAGTTTTCCATTTTCCATTTTCCAAAATGGAAAACTTTCGTTTCGTTTTGAGTTGAGCTTTCTCTTGGAGACACACTGGACTGAGGTTCATTGAGCAAACATACAATTCAAATCTTGAAAAACTCTGCTCCCGACTGCTTCCTGCATGACGCCTGAGCGAAATCATGTCGGCGGTCACAGCAGATCAGACAGATCAGGAATCAAAGATCACAGTTTGCTGATTGGATTAAGGGGCGGGTTGTTAAATTCCAGCAGATCATCAGATAGGACCAGCTGCAGCTGAAGCATTTTCCTCTTTAAATAAAGTTATTTTCTAACTCCAAAGAGTCACAACTCCAAGGTTTTTTTCCATCTTCTTCAATAAAAACGTCTCACTCTGGATCAAACTGACACAGCTCTCGAGGAAATTAGATTTGTTTCCTGAAGTCACGGCTCAGGCAGACAAACCGTTCGCAGTGCTTGCTGGGATTAGACTGGAGTCCCACATGTAGACGTTATCGGCGTGTCTGCACGAGCGGCTGTGGTGACGATGCAGATGCGTGTGTGCGACACGACTTTGTGGCGGCGTCTGTCTCGGACTTGTTCGCGTCTCTCCGACAGAGCGCAGAGGGATTCAGTCTAATTCAATGTTCCGCCCGTCAGTGTGTGGGCCCGATGCAGGAGACTCTGACTGTAATCCGGTTTGACCGTCCGCTCTGGGAACGCGTGAAGCCGGAATTCGATTTGCGGAAACGGAAACCGAGTGTTTTTATCATCCTCAGTCTGACCGAGGAATCAACGGCTACAGCTCGTCGGATGAAAAGTGAAAAAATGCGCCAACCAGCCATAACATTAGGACCACTGATGGTGAAAAATAGCGTTTCTCTTCAGCACAGTCGTTCACTGCTGTTTGGTCTGCTTTAAAGTGACCCAGCACCCAATTTAATGCACATCCACGGTCAATTTCTGATAAAAGTCGTGAATGAGCAGCCTTGACAGAGCCACTTTTCCTGCATTTGCACTTTTGGGAAGCCTTTTTGAGTTAGGTAATTTTTCATTTTTACAGCTGGGATCACTTCTAAGAGTCTTTGGCTTTCCTGAAGCATCACTCAGAGAAAGCAGGCTTCACTTTGTCCCCTTCACATCAACAAAAGCAACACTGAGTCCATCTGCATGCAGATGCATTGCTCTCAGTTGTGAAGTTAATGTCCTTAGCATGAGAATATTGTGTGTTTTTTTAATGGTTTCATAAAAGCAAAGCAATTCGAGCACAGTCTCCTCCTCAGGCTGAAATGTATTCCACTTAGCACACTTTCTGGTTTGCACTCTCTCTCCCTCCTCTCAGAAATTAATACTTCTACCTCAACTTCAGCCAGCATGATGGCGGAGTTCTCTGTTCCTCCTCTCAATTAATTCCATGTCTCATTGTTCTTCCACAGAGTGATTTTTACCAGCCGTTCGCTGCTCACTACTCTCACAAATCTTTCCAAAGTGTCTCAGCGGGAGAATGAGAACATCACTTCACATGTGATCCTCTTAAATCAGCTCCTCCAACCTATTTTCAGGGAAACCAATCTCAAAAACTTCTTTAAAATAAAAAGCGAAATGTTTAAAACATTGGTGTGTTTCTGTCTCTTAATCACACAAGCGAAGACGGACACATCCAAGCACCCTTCAGGCGTCCTTCTTTCTACCCGAGTGTGTGAGAAAGTGTGTCTCCGTCGAACCCAAGTCAACGGTATTAAACGCACACTTTGCCGGAGAAGCCTCGCTTTCATCCCAGATCTGTGGCTCCCACCCAGGGGGGGCCCCAGACCCCAGGTTGGGAAGCGCCGCTCTCTCTAAAAACAAGCCGTTCGGCTCTCCCACTCTTTGATCCCGTCACATACAGTCCTGACGCTCCTGGTTGTTTCTTGTTTGTTCGCCAGCTGCTTGTGAGACACCGTGCAGAATTAATCACCCAACATTCTCTGTGGACTGCGACATAAGGATGAGGTGTGGGTCTCATCAACAGAGAAACCGTCGGCTGGTGTGAAGATGAGCTCAATAGCTGTAAAATGCAGCCATTTAGTCAGAATCCTCCAGTTTGGTGAGAATGCAGGGCGCCGCAAACAGATCACAGCCTGGGAGTTTAAACTGAAATCAGATGATTGGAAAGCAGTAACATCTCAGCCGTGTCTTCTTTTGGCTCTCGAAGTAAAGCAACGACTCCAGAAAGCAAGAGAGTTAGGAGCCACAGCCTCCTGGAGCTGACAGGCTCAAGTGTTCAGAGGAACAACAAGAGCAGCAACAAGACTCAAGACTAAAGCGCAAAGCCAACTTCAGAAAGAAAAACCAGAAGTTCGAGGATTTATTCCTCCCAGCCAGCCCGCACACCGGTGAGGAAAGAAGGGATTTACAGGTGATAACAACACCTTCATGCAATTCCAGACACTGAAGAGAAAATAAGATTTAAGAGCAATACCTCAGTCCGTCACCCTTTATGTGCCTGAAATCAAAACTGTAAAGAAACCCTGGCAGATTTAGGAGCGGCGATATGTTGCACTGTGAGTTCAGCAGAGAGAAAACCAGTGATTTAAGAGCGACGTCCTCCTTCACTTTCCTCCAAATCCAGACAGGAAACTGCTGAGTCGCCACTTTTGCTCTTATTGTTAAAAATGACACTGAACAACTTTGATTTTTTTTCAACTGACAAACTATTCTGAGCAGTGAAGAGAGCGGAACGCTCAATGCTCAGCTTACATTCTGGATCTCAAAGACACTGGATTGTACTGTACTGGAATTCAGGAACACCTACTGCATGACTTTGAGAGCGAAAAGTTTGCTTGTAGATCACCTGAAATCTCAAGTCTCTTCAACACAAAAAGAGAAATTCAGGAAAAGCCTGAAAACGCTGACTGGCAGAGCAGAATCCCCCTGAACCGCAGCCTCTCCCGCTCCGTCTCTCTCCAGTTTCAACGCTCCAGTGGCCAGAAAATTAGGATCCCTCACTGTGAGCACAGGGGCAACATCAATCAACCCCTGACAGTAATTAGAGTGACTGTCCCGAAAAGCAAAGGTCACCGGTTTGATCCCAGTGCAGGTGGAGAGCTCTGCAAACAGTGTGGGACATGCGCAGCCTGCACGGCTGGGAACTCATTTATCATGTAAATTTCACGCGCTTTATGCCTTTTTCTAGTCTTCATTTGGGACCACATGTGGATTACTCAAGGACGGCATTATTTATGAGTAGATAAGGAGATTCAGTTTGCAAAACTTAAGAGGCGACACATTTCATTCACAACTTATCAGAGCTTCGTGATTTTAATTAGATTATTCTGACTGATCCAACTCTGTGGTGATTTTTACATGTCCGATACTGCAGGGGTAAAATGCATGTTCTTGACAGATGCAACCAAGAGAAAGGCGCGTGCTGAGGAGCAGAACACTTAGTTTTATATTATTTCAAGGACTGGGCGCATTAAATAAAAAGTGCACAATGGTGATGAAACTGCGTAAAATGACCATCCACTTGTTGAAGAAACAGCAATCTGTCAAAATCTGACAAAACTGACATGAAAATCATGATTTCATCCTACTTTAACTGGCAAAGTGTGAGGAGAAACGGAAGGTTTAGCCTGGTCTCCTCATCCATGGCGCATGCAGGAGATGATGGAGACGCGTGCTTACCCAGGCAGGCGTTGATGAAGCCGTACCAAACGCAGCCGGCGCGTCCGATCAGCCAGCGTCCCTGCGTGCTGGCCGCGAAGCTGAACGGGGTGCCGAGCACGCTGACCAGCAGGTCGCTGGCGGAGATGCTCACCAGCAGGAGGTTCATGGGAGTGCGCAGCGCCCGGTACCGGCAGAACAGCGCCAGCACCAGGAAGTTGCTGAGGAAGCCGAAGGTGCCGATGAAGCCGAGGCACACCGCCACCACCAGGTGCCCCGTCGGGCTGAGGGACGGAGGAGGGAGCGAGCCGGACACCTCCTCGTACGCGTCCGTCACCGCCGCCGCGCCGCGGGCCACTTCTCCCCCGGGACAGTGCGCGCAGCTCAGGCTCGCGTTGGAAATGATCATGCCGAGCCGAGCTGCAAAGTTTGGGTCCAGTGGGAAGTTCGCACCGCGGGACGGACACGTCCGATCTCGGTGCCTTTTTTCACTCGGTCAACTCATCTGGAGGAGCGAGGGCGCACGGTGGAGGCTTCCGATGCGGCTGGAGCGCATCCACGCAGGAAAACGTCCTAAATGATCGTCTCTCCACGCCGAAGGGAGCTCGCCTCTGCGTCTGAATGATGTCCCGGAGAGCCGACGCCGGTGTCCTGCTGGATCCGCCCCCCTCCTGTGCCGCGCCGCGCCGTGCGCTCTGGAGAGGTGCGCTCCTTCTGCCCGCGCGGCCACAGCGCGAGCGCTAAGTGCGCCTGAGCTTTTATCACCCGCAGCGCCTTTTGGCGCGCCGAGGGACCGACTCCACAGGAAGAGGCGTAGGGGTGGTGTCTGTGTGTGGATGTCCCTGATAGTCTCCAACCACCTTCAGATCAACGCCGTCAGCGAGGGAGTTACATAACGACACCGAGACACGCCGGCCATGGGCAGGTGGAGGCTCCACACACTAAGAACTGAAACAAAACAAAAGTTTTAAGTAGAAGCATGCAAAAGGAAACAACAGTGGAGGGTAAACCACCTTGTCACGTGACCTTGAGCATCAATTACAGCTGGACTGCATCTGTCCTTCACAACTTTTGATCAATTGCAAACATTTTCAGATGATTTTAAGAGAAGTTTCGCTCACAGTTACTGTAACGGTCCGTTTGAGCGTTGTTAATGCTCTTCTGTGAACTTCTGATTGGGGACATGCAGCTGCGTCCGTGGTTTTGGACCTGACTGCTGCCTTTGATGCAGTAAACCACACGGTTCCGTCTAGAAAACTGTGGGCATTAAAGGCACAGCTGTTAAACGCTTTCAGTCATATCTGACAGACAGAAGCCTCTCTGTTCGGCTGGGTGTCTGCTCCTCCTACAGCCGCCCTTCTATCTTTTGGGATCCCCCAGGGCTCTATTTTAGGCCCCTTACTCTTTTCGTCATGCTTCCCCTGGGCATCATTTTTAAAAAACATATTTTGTTTTCCTGTTTCGCAGATGATATCCAGACACTCGTCAATTGCACCCAAAACTGCTGTTTCATTATTTAACTGCCCTGAGGGTCTAAAGTCATGGTTGGATATTAATTTTCTTCCGCGTCTGGAAATCTATATTCGACCCTTGTGCTTTTTAATTTGACAAATTAGTTCTGTTGTCAAAAGGAGATTCATTCATTTGAGGCTGTCGGCCAAAATAAAGCTCCATGTCTCACATAACAGCTTTGAAAGAGTTATTCATGCCTTAAAAACATCTAGATGAGACCACCACGACTCCCTGTGCTGGTCTGGATCAGATGTCTCTGTGCTGGCCAGTTTTAGCCTAACTCCACTGACTTCCTGTCTCCTTCCAAATTACTTCTTAAGATTTTATGACTTGTTTTAAAGGTCTAGATGAGTTGGGACCTTGTTATTTATCAGATCTTTTACTTGTCGCTGTGGTCGGCCAATCAGATGGTTCTTAAAGTTTCCAAATTTCAGACTCAAAAACAAACAGTGCTTTTCTGTGGCTGTGCCCTGCTTGTCTGTTCAGATTAGAGCTGCTCGGTCTGTCGAGTCCTTCAAGTGCCTCATCAAGACACATTCATACTCTCTGGCTTTTAATTCTGTTTGAGCGCTGACACTCCAGCATGTTTTACTCTGAATTACTCTTTTCTCTGTTTAAACACTAAAGCACTTTGGTCATCCTTGGCTGCTTTTAAGTGTGATTATATAAATGAAGTTGACTTGAGTTCCTGAAAGCTGAGTTGAATTTCCCCAGCTGTTTGTGAGTAGTGTGTGTTTCATTGAGGGAAATCTGTTTTTCTTTCCTTTCAGGAATCGATGAGAAAATCTTTACACCACCGAACCAGAGATCAGCGTGTTGCAGGCTGAGGACAAGGGAAGAGGCCCATTTCTTTACATTCAAATGAAATATCCTAACAGAGCGACAGGTCAAGACTGCCTCAAAGGAAACCTCACAGGTTACCCTTGTGCAGAGGGAGTTGTTGAATTTGCAGGCTTGGAAGGGTTTTTTTTTTTCTCATTCTAATCATGTTGAGAACAAGTGGAGAAATACAATCACATACGACTTTTCGCAACTGTGTTTTAATTTATTTCCAGCCATTAAATTCCAATCTTGGGCAATTGTTTCTTTTTCACAGCAGATTTGAATTTTGCTTTTTTTTTTTTTTTTAAACCAGATTGCACCTGTTTTTTGCACATGTTATCTGCAGCGTACACATTTCCCATTTGCATAAGATGTAAAGATTAAAAACTGATGAGTTTATTCTCTGTGAAATTGTCATTTTTTACAGCATCATTTGCACAATCATCCGAACAATTATCACAATTTGGCCAACATATGTTTAAACTAGACCCATCTCCGCAGGATTTCATGCATGTTACGTTTCAATATTACCTGCCAGGTTAAACAGAATTACCAAGGAATCCACAAGTTCAGTTCATAGAGTTGATGTTTAAAAAAAAATGAGGAAGAGATGTTCTGATCTCAGCCTCTCCTCGCTGTCATCTGTTCTCCAAGTTTGCCACAAGCTGCGAGGACACGTCCCTCTGGGATTCTCTTACATGTTGGCACGATTGCGTCACATTATTTCCGCAGATTTGTCAGCTGCACAGCCGCGCTGCCGCATCTCCACTGGATTCAGATCTTCTGACTGGTCCGCAAAAGGAAGCATGTACTGGGACGGCTGTGGCAAATCAATGATGATTGATTGAGGCGCCCAAAGTGTGCCAAGAAAACATCCTTTCATATCACTGCACAACAAGCAGCATCAGTCTCGGCTCTTGACATGTGGCAGACTCCGCATGAAAAATGCTGCCTCCCTCAATGATCCGAACGCTGGTTTCAGGCCAGCGAGCTGCGTGGGTTTGAACCAGCGCCGCGTCTCGAATATCGACTGCAAAGGTCCACAATTCCAAACAGAGACCGAGACTCATAATTCTTTGCAGGCTGACATTTTTCAGCAACCTGAAATGACGTTCATCCTCCTTAGCTCCGAAGACCGCAGGTTGAAAACAACAGGCTGATAGATTGTACTCACGCAGAGCTGGGTCACACAGGGACTGACGTAGCCAAAATATGGGCCAGACCAACAGGCTGGGCGATATTTTAATCCCAAAAATGGGTAAATACAGCTTTTATATTGAGATCACAGTGTTGAAAATGCTGTTAGCGCTCACTGAATACAACAGGTGATTATGGACTATTACAATTAATTACAACAATCATAATTAATAACAATTTCAACTGATTATAACTAATCAGTTAGCTGAAGGTTAGAGACCAGCTGAAACACCTACAGCCAGGAAATCTGAAAATGTGGTTCACTGTTACCGATGCCCACAGGTTCAAGCGAACGTAAGCTTAGGATTTACACCCAAAGCAGGACATGCATCTTTACTGGATGCAGAATTAAGAGACATGTTTGGATTTCTGTTGAGCCTCCCGGAAAGAGATACAGGCTCTGCAGAACCTCAACAAAGACACGGAAAAACAGCTGAACTGCTCCTGCACAAAGACATCCATGTGAGAGTAACGGATGAGCCCTGCAGGTATTAATGTGAGTGTGTGTCTTTCTGTGTTTACCCTGGGATGACCTCTGACCTCGAGGATGGAAGGACCGATGAATAAATCTGTGGTGGTCTTGATTAAAGAAACCACTGAAATTAATTGGAACTTTTTCCAACGATTAATTACAATCAATCACCTTTTATTCAAATCTCACAATGAAGCTTTTTTCTCTAATATCAATACTTAGCTCGGGCAGCTATGCTTTCTGCTAAACGTTTAGCATGGAGCTGATTCTAAAGAGTTGAACTGAGTCTGTGATATGATCGTTCTTTGTTGCATCTTCGGTGTACAGCTGTGCTGTTATTCACACTTCCATCCCACAGTTTTCTTAAACTGCAGCTTCCCGTCCACTGGGCCCGGTAACCCACACGTATGTGTTTCATGCGTCACAATCACTTGCCTGATTCTGCTATTCCAACATTTGATTATTAGAATAATCCAGCAGTTCTACTGTAAAAAGAAATATTAGAACAAATTGATAATGTTGCTTTCTGTTTGTTCTGAATGTTCAATGAAAACGATTGAGATAAAGGGACAGATCATATTTTATTCTAATTTTTTACATTTCATGCAGGAATTTAAAAACTTTTGTTTGTTATTTTATTGAATTTTTTTGTTTTTCTTGTTACAATTAATACAATAAGCACCACTCAATTAAAGCACAATGAAAAAACACAGTGTGGAGTCAAAGCAAGCGGTTCACTGGTTGTGAGTTAGCGCTTAGCTTCTCAGATTTTTCTGCTTTGGGCGGGAAATCACTTCCAAAACTTCAGTCCTACTGACTGATGAAACCTATGACGGCTGTTACACAATATTCTCATCTTGAAATTCACAAATCTACTGCCAGAGAGAAAAAATGTGGATACATGGAATCGCTTCCACTTTTCCAGTGCTGGTTACTGTCACCTCTGTCTCATTTATTTTCCTGGTTAATAAGAGTCAAACCTGGCACCGGTCTGCTCCTGTCGCCGCTCTGCCTGAAGGCAGGTCTATACTATTAATTCCGTGTGGCGTTCCTCATCACCACAGTTCTAAAATACGGTTCTGGAAGTGTGGCTCTGGGAGATACCGCAGTCTTTCTGTCAGCTGTCAGTCCTCTCCTCCGGCCTCTCTCACTAACAAGGCGTTTCTGTCTCACTGTATTTATGTTTTCACACCATTTGGAGCAAACCGGAGGCTTTTATGGTGAAACTCTCAAGAGATGAACCGGTTGAGAGAGCCTCAAACCATCCGGCCAGTCTGATACGATCATTCTGATGCTGTTCGGTGTGAATATCAACTAAACCTGGCCGAATGGACAGTTTCATAAACAAGCAGGTTTTTAATAAAACACTCGACGACAGTCTGTAAGGTTTCCTTTTCTCAATTTTCTCCCCTGCAGCATGATGCCGAGTGTATAAATCATCTCCGCAGAAACAAA
Organism: Salarias fasciatus; assembly: GCF_902148845.1. Lineage (NCBI taxonomy): Eukaryota > Metazoa > Chordata > Actinopteri > Blenniiformes > Blenniidae > Salarias > Salarias fasciatus. The sequence goes on along the minus strand of NC_043753.1, from coordinate 22,521,713 downwards.
CAGAAATCTAACCTCCTGGGTCCACAGAGACATTAGACTCAGCTTCATGGCCTCCACAGGTCGTCTCAAATTTCCTCCTGATTATAAGATATTGTTGCTCGTGGCTGCTGGGATCCATAGACAATTAAAGAAACATATACTGTTTTCTTGGTTGATAACATTCTGCGAGTGTCATCACTCTAACTTATTTTTGAACAAACACAAAATGCCTGTTCGAATCAGTCCGAAGGCTGTGTTTTACTCAAACTGCCACCTTAACATGGTGGAGAAGTCCGAGTGCCCACATGATCCCAGGAGCGATGCTGCCGGGGGCCTTCTGTCCAACCCCTCAGAAGGGCTGGACTCTCCACTTCTCTGGTGTTGCCTGCGGTGAGAGACGGTGGGCTGATGTGGGTTTTCCTATAGCGCCACAGCTCAGCCGCCATGTTTTGAAGTTCACCCCAGTGAACGAGAGGGTCCAGTCTCTGCGCCTTCGAATCCTGGACAGGTTCCCTCACTGTTGTCTCGGCTCACGGACCAAACAGCAGCGTAGAGTACCCGGCCTTCTTGGAGTCCCTGGGAGGCGTCTTGTTCGGTACCAGTACATACCGAGGTTTTTTGGTCGGTACCACTGAGGTACCGCTAAACGGTACCCAGCCCTAGACCTGCCAGACCCAAACGTGCTGTGAGGGTTTGTTGGGAACGTCGGGCGGAATCCTCTGACAGCAGGGGTTTCAACTCCCACCTCCAGGAGAGCTTCTCTCAGGTCCTGGGTGAGGCTGGGGACATTAAGTCTGATTGCATCGTGTTCTCCACCTCCATTGATGAAGCAGCTGCTCAGAGCTGTGGTGCTACTCAGATTCAAAACCACATGATGGGCCACCTCAGAATCAGCTGTTACACCAAATGATTGACATGAAATTAAACCAACCAGGCCATTTAATAGAAGTGGTTTGAGGAAAACTTAAGGTGGCCCATCGTTATCTGGTTTATAAACACACTGAAATCGAAGCCTGATGAAGTGCTCCTCTGCAGGAGAGCAGAGCCCAAAATGTCACTGGTGTGGAACAAACATTTCATTCTGTGAAGCCAAATGAGGAGAGTAAAATTTAAATGTGCAGTTCCTGAAAAACACTTTATATTATAGCAAAGTGGCACCTTAAAGACCCTCGTGTTTTCCATGTTGTTCACCTGTTCATGTGGCAGCAGTGCTGACTCCGCCCACAACCCTGAGGGCGATTTGCTGATGAGCTCTGGAGCTTTGTAGATACAGAGGCCTGGAAAATGGCACAGGTTTTGTGATTTTGGCTAAACACTAAATAATCACAATGAGAACGTTTTAAAATGGCTATAAAAGAGCACTGGAGTGGGCCTTTAATTTGTTTGTTTTGATATTTTTTTGATCAGACATTTTTACTGAATATTTGTGTTATCATTTGAATGTTAATTTGTTAAATGAAAACAATTTACTTTATTTGTTTGTTTGTTTGATTGATTGTTTCACGGAAGTTGTTCCTTTATTGTTCATTCTACCTCACTATTGTTAAATGAATGTAAGGTAAATAAAAAAATAATTGCCATCCCATATCTGTTTCTTTCATCTTTAATTTTAAAGTACTATAGAAGTATCGGATCAGCACTCGGTATCGGGCGATACAGAAAATAAAATGATTTGGCAAATCAGTCAATTATCATAATTCTTATGAACAGAATTTCTAGGTGCAGCCAGGAGCTGCTTGCCTCGTAAACCAGCCCCGCCCACTCCTCATCCGTTTGGATTTTGGAGATGAGCTCAGTCTGGGTAGGAGCCCGTAGATGGGGATTTCACGCAGTCCTGAAACGGCCGAGCCAATCAGCGTTGCCGCTTTTTGTTTTCAAATTTTTTTGGCAAATTCCGGTGGCTAAACCGGAAGTGACGCTATCGCTGCGCGTAGCGGAGATGACGGACATCGTCTGAAAACTACAATCAGTAAAGTTAGAGCCAAAATACCAAGAATTACAACAATCAAGCAAGAGCAAGAGTCTGCGCTTAGTAAGGTTCTAACAGTAAAAGACGTTTTGTGTGTAAGGAAGCTAGAGCTAATGAGCTAATGCTAACCCTTAGAGAAGCGAACGCATGTTGATGACGTATTTGTTTTGAAGCGCTGATTGGCTGAAGTGCGCTGTCAGTCAAAGGAGTAACCGACACCCCCTGTAAGAAGTTTCAATGGGCTCCTATCCAGACTAAGCTCAACTCCAAATCCAAATGTGGATGAGGAGTGGGCGGGTCTGGTTTACGAGCCTAAGGAGCTGGAGGGGCACCGGTTTAGGGGTCGTTGTCCTTATGGCTCCACCGAACCCAGACGTACAGCATGCACTGGGGCGGTTCACAGCCGAGTGTGAAGCGACGGGGATGAGGATCAGCTCCTCCAAATCCCAGGCCCTGGTCCTCGACCGGAAGAAACTGGTCTGCCCTCTTCAGGTTGGTGGAGAGACTCTGGCCCAAGTGGAGGAGTTCAAGTATCTTGGGTTTTTGTTCATGAGTGGAGGAAGGATAAGTGGTAGAAAATGGATGAATAGCACTGGATGTCAGATTAAATGAAAAATATTTAAAAAATACGATTGAACAAAAGAAATATCACAAAGGGAAAAGGCATGCCTTCAGGCTCAAATAGTGAAACTGTACTGAAGACTCTGAAAGCAAATATTTAGTGATTTATGAATTATTTTTTTCTTAAAGGTGTTTAACAGCTTAATAAATGAGCAGATAGAAGACTGGCTGTGGGCTGTTTGTTTAGAGGCTGTCATCATTCTGCAGAGAGAGAAGCGAGGATGATTCAGGGAAAAAACAGGCAAACTTCATTATTTCTTGAGGAAAATAAAGTGTGAACACTTCAAAACAAGAATGACTCTTTCCAACATTTTCGCACGGCAGCTGTGACGGGACATGAACTTCAGTCTCGTGCACAAAGGCCTCATTTTCCGTTTCGTTTGATAAAACTGACGCATGACGTCAGTCACCAGACGGATTATTAGCACAGACGCATCGAAAGCCACTGTGTTATGCTTTCGAACTGCAGAACCAGTCATCTCATTTGAATGAAACTACAACTTATTATGCAGGAAACACGTTTTTCACTCCCCCGCTCTCTCGTGTCTCTGTCTCTTTCACTCTCCCTTTGATTTCAAATGTAACCTTGCCAACAGGTGTGCTGGAGCGGGACATGAATTATTAATTAAACAAAATGAGTTAATTTAATGAAATTTGCCTCATTAAAAATGTAGCAGTCTTCATAAAACCTTAAATATAGGACACAGTTGCAAGCAGTGTTTTTTTCCCAAGAGCCATGTACCCTTTATCTGACTTTTTTTTTTTTTATATATATATCTTAATATTATATGTTCAGCCATTCAATCAGGGAATTCTTTACAATGCTGCATTAATAATAATAATGTTATTATTAATGTACTCGTGATCATAGGTTTTCCTACTTATTTCCATCAAATTGAGTCTGGAAAAAATCACTATGCATACACGTCACTAGAAATTCAGTTAAATAGCTGAAAAAAATATACAAACAGAAAGATGTTTGGATAATTTCTGACATCTAGAATACGTCTTGAAAATATAGGTGCAAAAGTGAAAAAGTTTTAAGTTTGTTAGAATGTTCAGGGAATTTTAACTGTAAGTCAAATTTGAAAAAAAGTTTTGATGGTTTCAGGTTTAAAACTGATGAAGACTTTGTTTTTTCACGGCATACGGAACGCAACACTTCACACACACACACACACACCTCAAAAACTATTTTTTAACCTCATCATTGCCTGTATTATCTGTGTCCTGCTGCAAAGATTAAGAAAATCTGTGAGGAAAAAAAATACAGAAAATTCACTGCTTATTCATTCCATGATTTGACCAGACCAGACCAGACTAGGCCATTTAGGAAGTGAATTATTGACTATAATTTAAAAACTTTCTCTGAGATGTTTTAAAATCATATTTAAGAAACCAAGAAGCAGTGAAATCTGCAGGATTCTGTGGCTTTTCATAAATAAAGGCCGATCAGATCAGTTCCAGTTTCGCATTTGTCCAACTTTTTATTGCCCAACCATTGCCCGTTCATTCATGATTATTTGATTACATATTTATCATTCTCTCGCTACATCCTCATGTCCTTCTGTCAAACGAGGTTAAACACGGCTGCTCAGCGTCTCTGTCCTGCTTATGCGGATTGAAACGAGAGGTTGAATGAAGGAGGTCAAGGCGCTTATGAAGCTTATGAAGCGTTGTTTTGAGATCCATCAGTGTCTTGTGACATTTTCTGGAAATGATGGGGCGATGTAACACTGACCATGAGGAACCACTTAGTTTGCTCTGGATTCACTCAGAAAAGTGTCTTCTTTTGTTTTGCCTTTTTTTTTTTTTTTACGCCAGATGCCAGGAATGTTTGCCCTGCAGGATGAAGAAATCCTCCTACATTTCCCAGAGTGCCTCTCCAAATGCAACAAGCTCCACATGGGTAGAGAAAGAAACAGAAACAAGTCCTCCCGCAGTTTTACACCAATTTATCACCATGACAATTTTACTTTCCCGGTGACTTAATTTCAGGGTGCGGTCTAATCCCTGGAACTGAGCGTCTTCTGCCTCCCAGTGATTCCTTTGATTCTGACTTTCAAGGCTGAACCTTTGATGGGTTTATTTGAACATCAACGAACCCCGACGCCGCGGCGCAGAAGTTAATTTCCAGTGACGGAACGTGACCTTTAGCCGGCCGTCTGACCCTGAGCGCGTTGCTTTTCTGTGTGTCTGAAGTTTCACACGTCCGACCAGGTGACGCTTTTATCCCTCTGCCACATGAGACACAACGAAGACAGATATGTGAGGCGTCTTTATGTCGTTCGGTCGTCTCGTCCAACAAGTTTCTGCTGATTGTTTTTCGTCAGACGTCCTCCAGCAAGCAACCTATCAACATGAAAACTTTAAAATGCTGCGCTGCTGTTTCACAAAACAAGTTTATGTGCGTTGTTTGAGAAGAACTCTTGTAATTTTCTGCTTCTTTATGTGCGGCAAAGTCAATAAATGTGCTTACATTTTTCCCTTTTATCAAACTTTGCTTCATTTGTGCATTGTATGCAAAAGTCTCCCACTTACTCCTGCAGAGAATTGTGCGCTAAGCTCACACAAACAACGTGGGTTTTGAATTATTCGGGGGACAAAAAGACAAAAAAATCACTGCTGGCTTGTTCAGGGGAAGAGGAGGCGGAGGAGCAGAAAGAGGTGGCCTTGGATTATAATGTGTGAAAATGTTTAGAAACAAAACCTTTGAGAAAATAACCATGGATGAGCTGCACTCTGCGCCCTCTGAGCCGCGCTTTGTTCTGCTTTAATAAGCTGGCAGTGTCTACAAACCGCATCAATCAAATCATTTATTATTTACCAAAATCAAAGTTCACTTCATCAACAGGAAGCTGAACCATGTGCACCTTTATTTATGTTTAAAGCAGTAATATCTTGTTGATTTGCCACGATGGATTTAAAGTTATACATGTTTTTAGTGAAGCGACTTGTGCCGTGCATCAAATTAAATAGTTTAATTTCTCCTATAAAAATGCTTTTATGGTTACTAGGTTTAATGTCTTTCCCAGACAAAACTATTCAGCTAATTTTGCTCATGTATGATCAAAATCAGAAATGCACTCAGTCAGGTTTTACGTTCCAAAGTGCATCGAAAGCAAAGGAAATGAAGCAGGAGGACACAAAGTGACGTGAATTTGTTAAATCCGACACTCTGATGTAATGTAACATGTTGAAATAGCGCTGACGGCTGAAACTCGGATTACTGCAAACACACGCGAGAATGGAGATGATGGAGGACGTGTCAGAGGATCTGAGGCAGGGCCGTCAAACACACAGATCAAACAGCTCAAACAAAAGGACTGCGAGATGCAGAAGAAGCCTAAATGTACGGTAATTGAATAAAAGTAACAGTGAGAAATGCAACTTTCCTGAAACGCTGCCACTGTGCACGACTCTTCTGCACACGTGCAAGTAGATGGAGCAAAACCATGTTTGCCTTTTCTCAAATGAAAAGGGAAAAACCGTGTTTTCACTTGAAACGCTGTCTCGTAAACAGCGCCAAGAAGAGTCACTGCAGCAAAGAGGACTGTGGATTAAAACTGAACAACACGTTCAGGTTGATCACCGTGCTGAAAAGGAAAAAAAGAACTGCATTCAATGTGAGAACATTTTGATTAAATTTGCACTTTTCTCCATTAAAACTACAGGAAATAAAATCAGATTTAACTGATATTTGTAGGTTTGCAGACTGTTTGGTCTCAGGTTCTGCAGCCTGCAGCTACACCATACAGTATTTTTCCTCAGGATATTTATTTGCGCCGTCTTTAATGCTATGATTGGTTTCCGAGGCATTAGTGCTCATTAACGGTCTCATTAAGGTGCATTGAGTCGCAGGACGGGGGACGCGCTGGAGGCCACTGGGTGCTGATTGCAGAATTGCGGAGCGAGTAAAGGTGAACATGGGAACATGAGGAGGTCAGCGCGTGTTAATTAGACTCTATTGTGGAGGCCTCTAATCTCCACATGTGCTAACTGAGCAGAGAAGTAAAAACAGTCATGCGACGTGGCGATGGGGATTTTTTCAAGGCGGCTGACGCCCGTGAGGAGACGCGTGGTCCAATGGGGAGCAGGGAGAAGGTGTAAACAGCCTCGCTGTCTTCAGACTGGAAGTGTTTGCTCGGATTTTATATGGAAAGAGCTGAAGCGTGCGCACAAAGACACGCAACGTCTCAACTCTCAAATCAATGCTGTTTTATTCAACTTTTCTCTGTTAATATATGAGTAGGACTTATTCTGAAGACTGTACATTCGTCGGGCCAGCTTCATTCAGATCTAATGTTGCTTTGATGTTTTCTACATTAATAGATGTGCATGGGGGAGATTTTAACGCCCTGGAGACGAGACCCAGTTAACATCGGGATTCCACACTGTACTGCGAACGTAACTCTCACCGGCTGCCCCCCGTCCTCCAGCCTTCACAGCGGCTGATCAGTCCCGCCTCGGGCGAAGAGCCATCTTAAGCGCGTCAGCGTGACTGACAGGTGTTGGAGCACGGGGGAGGGATTAACGGCATTTCCTGCCTCCCGGCGATGAAAAATTGTTTTTGATCAATTAAGAGGACAAGGATGGAAAATAAAGCTGATGTTCGGTCTCCCCTTCCTTTATGAACTAAAACTTGCTTCCAGTGGCGTTCATATTGACCCCTACTACACAAGTACAACGAGAAACGCTGCTCAGTTTGGCGACTTCAGAAGGTTATTGATTCTAAAGATAAATGTTAAGACTTGCCGTCATATACAGGCAGCAGGTCCTCGCTGGTCTGAGCCGTTCAGACGTCGGTTGGGTTGAGGCACAGCACATTCCCAGTGTTAGTCAGTGTTAGTCATGAGTGCGTCTGACCGGCATGTGTTGCGTCTTGGGACAAGTATGTCGCGCCAGCTGAGTGCACCAGAGCAGCATCACACCGTAACCCATCATTCATGGAGCAGCGGAAACCAGGACATGAATGGGCCAATGAGAGCCAGCGTTCAATTCAGCTTCCATTCTGCAAAAACAAGTGTAAACCAGGGACAGATCAGCCATAGACCTCTGAAAAAGCAGCACCAGATCATGGACCTGTGTAAACCAGCACAGACCACCAAAAATCAGCACCAGACTGGTGTAAACTAGCATCAGACCAGTGAAGATCACCAAAAAAACCAGCATCAGACCAACCATCAACCTCCAAAAACCAGTATCAGACTGGCATAGACTAGTTTAAACCAGCATTAACCAGCATCAGACCAGCCATAAACCTCCAACAAACAGCGTCAGACGAGTATAGACCAGTATAAACCAACATCAAACCTATAATGGCTAGTGCAAATCAGCAACAGACCAATGAAGACCAGTGTGAACCAGCAAAGACCACCAAGAACCAGCATCAGAGAAGCATAGGCTGGTGTAAAATCAGCATCAGATCAGTGAAGACCACCAAAAGCCCGCAATAGGCCAATGAAAGCACTGGCTTTGAGTTTATACCGATAAACCAGGATCAGACCAGCCGTAGACCTCCAACAAAACAGCATCAGACCAGCATGGACCAGATGAAACCACTAGAAACAAGCAGCAGACCAGTGCAGAGCAGCAAAGTCCAGCATCAGACCAGTAAAACCAGCACAGAAACCCCAAGACCACCAACAGCTCAGCACAGGCCAACAAAAACCAGCATTTAATGTCTGTAGATGTTTGTGCTGACTTGTGAGGTCAGGTTCACCCTGTTATAGTATTTATATTACATTTAAATGTTATATTATCAATATTATACTCTGTTGTAATATTTATATGTTACTGTGGTTAAAACACAGATGAACTGTGTAATGTCAGAACTGTGGTTCTGCTTTTATTAGGGTAAAACGATTTTCTTTCTCTGCCAGCACGTCTTAAAACTGCAATATACAACGAAGAAGAAATGAAGGACAAGTTTAAGGCAGAGTTCAGACCAACACCAGTTGGATCACCAAACTTCTTCTCGCTCCTTGCAGTGAGCGCCGAGCACAAAGGTCATGGTGTGACCTGAGCCGTCTCCTGCTGACCACAGAGTCAGGGTGAGCATTTCAATGAGCCCTCAGGAAGCCCACACACCGGCAGAGCATATACATGTTACAGGAAAAGCTTTGTATTCCATCCAGCGAGTCCATGCGGCTCCAGACCCCTCAAAGAAATCCTCACTTTGAGCAGCAACAATGGCAAGCAGCACAGAAAATACGCTCGCTCCTTCTTCTTCATTCAGAATGAAATGCTGGGGTTAGAAGCGTTTGGTGCAGGAAGCCGGGGGCCGGGCCCGGGGCAGAGCTGCAGGGGGTCTTTTGGGAAGGGGGGACAGTCCCCTCTGCCCTCCCAACACCCCTGAAGCTCTGCCCTTTGGTTCCATAGCCACAGATAGCCTCTCAGTTCAGGCAGATCGGCACAGGAACAACGGAAATCTTTCTTTTTTTTTGTACTTTACGTCTCTGGAAGCACGAACAGGTGAGCAGAAGTTAGCGTGAGCGGATGAGGTGGAATCGGAGCTGCAGTTGCAACATTTGTGAACAGCCCCGTTACTAACTGTGTGTACTTTCACCCGATGTGCAGCCATTACACAGGGTGACCACACACACACACACATTTTCACATCCAGTCCGAGGCATCCTGGAGAGTTTTATAAATTCATGAGTGTGTTGTGTGTGGATGTTGTTTTTTCAGGGGACTGGTGCTTTGCACTGTGACCAAACCCCCCAGAGGATACCTTGTGAGCAGCTTCGCGTTATTTGCATGCAAGACGTCAAAGCACAAGTGTTGCTTTTCAGACCAACTGAAGAAAAGAAAAATTCCCATTTACCCCCTGGAGTTTTCAAATTCATTTATAAGTCAAGTAAGATGTGATTTATAGCATTAAATGTAAAAGAGGGCCCGTCCTCGGCACAGTGAAGCATGTTGAATCACCTCTTGAATGTGAATGTGTGTTTTCGGTTACAGCGAGATAATATTTGGTATAAAGCTTCATTTTCTCTGCACACAAAGGAGGCATACTTTGAATATATTAGAATGATAAGCCATCTTTGAGTACAGTTTAAATATCTTCAGGCCTAATGGGATTTTTTTGGGGGGAATTAAAATATGCCACATCACACACTTTGATTTTTTTCGGAAATAAAATCACATAGGAGAATTTAAAGCACTCATATTTGGGTGGCCTGTGTAGCTTATTTCACCCATGACGAGACCAGAAAGAATTGAATCAAACATGCCCGAGGAACCGACAGCACATCCCTGTGAGCGTCTGAAAAGTGGAAAAACAAACCAAATATATGTGAGGCGCTTCCTCGGGGCGCGGCGGCCGCCGCCGTCAAATCAACAGCATCAAACAGCGAGTGACCAAAGACACTTTTCATCCAGATCAAACAGAAATGCTTTTGGTGTTTCATTTGGATGATTTTCTTGCCGTCAGTCCAGTAAACCGATGATTGAACAGGAGAGCAAAGGGAGGAGGAAGAAGAGGGGAGGGTGCAAGGGCGAACTCCATATCCTTCAATCAGATGCCTTTTAAATTAATTTCCATTGAAGAATTTGAGGGTAATTGACAGGAGGAGATGAAAGGGACGCATCTTTCCTTTTGCCTTCTGTGTTTCTTCCTTCCTTCGTCCTTCTCAGGTTCTTTGCTCTTTCTTTCTTTTCTTTTCTTTTCTTTTCTTTTTTTTCCTCGCACTCCATCAGGGGACTCGTTTGGCTGCCAGCAAACGGCCGAGTTGGGAAAGCCATCAGTATCCATTTATCCACATCATTACCCACATCTACCACTGCACACACACACACACACACACACACACACACACACACACACACACACACACACACACACAGAATCAAGAAGCCAATCTCCTGTCCACGAGACAACACTCTGACCTCTGGGAAGAGTGGGCGTGTGATTACAGACACACGGAGGAGGAAGACGGACGCGCAGCTTTGTTGTTCCTGGAATGGAAGGCAGCTCATCCTTGACACGGCGAGGCTGCGACTCGAAGAACTCGAACATTTTCAGGAACAACGATTGGATTAAAGCTCACTTTGAAAGCCCAGTTTAACTAAAATGATCAGCTCCGATGGTCAGTGTCGACTAAAAACCTGATCAATAAAAAACAGTTTTCAGTTCTAATTAGGAAGTATTTAAAGCACTCTAAATTTCTTAAGTCCCACTGGGCTCATTAGTTTTTTCTTCATGTCTAAACAGTTTCCAAGCTGCTGTCTCTCCATCCAAATATTAGCATTAGCAGAGGCCGTGGTTTCCATTCAGGAGCCGCTCTGTTTCTCTGAACCGCCGCCTGCACCGAACCAAGACCGCAGCTGATCACAGCGCTTCGTCATCCCGCTGCGAAGGAGCCGCCGCATTGATCCGCTGATTGACAGCGGAATGTGACGGGCGGTCTGCGTCTGAGCCTCGGTCAAACAGTCGGCAGGATGCCGGCGTCCCGCGTGTTTACACGCACGGCGGTTCAAATCCGACAGGAAACCTGCGCCCCAGTTCTCTCTCCAGCCTCGCCGCGCTCGGCGACAACACTCTCTCTGCTCCGATGGAAGAGCTTTCATTTTGTAGACGGAACACTCCTCATCTCACATTCAATTAAACTTTAGGGGCGGTTAACACTGGGGTCAGAAATTAATGAGAGCTCGGGGCCTTTTTTTCGCCCCAGGCCCTGACATCAATAATGAGCTGGGGAAACACTTCAGGCCATTTCCTGGTTACACGGCGAGCGGCGCTCTTTGAAAACCTTGTCTTATATTAATATATGACTGTGGCATCTGCCCCCTTCGTGGCTGTAAAAGGTATTTTGATGAGAATTTTTTTTTTTTTTGCCTGAAAAGTTGATTCAATCAGTGAAGAAATATAATATTACACAAAAGAAAAAATGAAAATATGACACGAACAACATTTACTAATAAATTGGTGAATTCTGAAAGTATTTTATCTCTTTTTCTCTTTTATCAGCTCCCAGGTTCTTATCTTCTCAGTCCAAAGACATGCTAATCGCGTGAATCTTGCTGTATTTTAATGTGTTCCACCCTTTCAACCCGCGTGACCTTGTGGAATAAGCAGGAACCGCCGACATATGAACTCAAGGTTGGCGTTTGAATGATCAGCAGCTGGAAACACAATGACAAAAAGCCAACGCGCTCCACTTTCTTCCGATTCGCTGCGGTCCGTGGCATAAAATGTTCTCCGCACCCGGTTCTGCACCGCTGCGCTCCCAGCAACAGCCGAGGGCCCGCACGCCGGAGCGGACGCACACATTTACATATTAATGGCACTTCTTGATGCTCAATGTACAGAATCTGCAAATCTTTTCACTTACTTTCTCGAGTCTAGGAACTTCATGCAACATTCCCTATTTATGAAAAGATACGGTTATAAAACACCGAAGATTTAGGTCTTTTGCTATTTCATTTCCCATTAAAAAAAAAAGTAGTAGTAGTAGTTTCAAGTCTTTTTAGCGTCTTCCAGCACGGCAGCCTTGAACAAACTTGTGAGAGCGACGGCGAGGAGTCACCGACGACTCAGACGAGGCTGATTACAGAGCAGAAACAGGTGAGGGCGATCAGAGGAGCAGGACGGACATGTGGGCAGCGGCGACAAAGAAAACAGACCGAGTCCTTCAAAACAGACACGGGAGGAAAAACACAAAACGTGACGACTCCGGCCTCCCACCACTAGAGGGGGCAGTCCTGTCAGAAGGCAAAATAAAGGGAAAACTCTCAACAAAGGTGTCATATTGGCGCAGAAATGGACGGTAACTAAAGCTGCTCGAAGACAACATGCAGATGGTCGCACTGCTCATAATTGTTTTAAAAAATAAAGTGTATAGAGGAAGTAAATGCTTCTCTGCCACCGCTCTCCGATCTCCAGCAACAGGCGTTTGATCTGTTGAAGGTCAAGAAAGAGCTTTTCTTCACCGCCGCAGCCTCACAGGTCTCGCTCCAGGCGATTCAGGCTCCGGGCTCCGAGCAGCGTCTGGAGACCATTTCTATTGTTATTGGAGGTCCATAAAAAAAAAAAAAAAAAAAAAAAATGAAATTGATTTGGAATTAGAAAGCAGAGGGAAGCTTTAGACAAAAGATCAACGGGGGGCATAAATAGAGCCCGAGCCATCCCAGAGGAGGAGGAGTCGGCAGACAACCTCACTCCCGTCTTCCACCTGAAGGAAAAGACCGAAGACAGAAAGAGCATTAGCCAGATGCCTGTGCTGCCAATCAATACCAGCAGGCAGAGAGTTTTCTCTCTTTATACCTCCGTCGCTGCACTCTGAGGTTACTGAGGCAGAGAGAAGCGTTAAGAGACAAACCTCCATAAGTGAAAGGTCATCAGTTTGACCTCAACAAAAGCCTGGTGCATTTCCATTAACCGCTGTGTCTCAGCTGGTTGCTCTCACTTCAAGTTACTGAGCCGTGTTTTCAGCCGTTTCAAATCACCTCCATGTTTGTAACAAAAGGCTGAAGCTGGCCGGATTGATCAGGGCAAGCGTGATGAAGATGTATGAGGATGAAGAGAAGTGATCGATGAGGGTAAAATTCAAAGAAATCGCATCTGAAAACCGAAGATTTATCGAAAACACTTCATGTCGAGGCGTCAACTTAAGGCCAAGACAGTGTGATGCTACGACTCACAATTAAGTTTATAATTGAAAAACACGGTCTGCAAACAAAGTGAATTCATTGCTAATTGGCTCAAAGACTTTTCTTTTAATTGCAAGTGAACATATGTAGAAAATGACAGCTGTGCTGTAGAGAAATATGCTGCTTGAACTACTGTGACAGATGTAAAAGTAAATGTACAGTCCTGTGCATGAAAGCTGAAATCTTTGAGAAATCTATCTCTACCATCTGCTGTTGTTCGAGAATTAACTTTTAAACCTAAACTCTGAGATGGCCACATCCTGGAAGTACTGAAGTAATGAGTAGCAGCTGTACAAACAGCTGATAAGATGCAAAACACAAAATGTGAGAAAAAAAACAGTTGTAAGGAGACTAAAGTGTATCTCCTACAGACTCAAGTAGATTTTGGTGTCTCAAGTAATATTTTTTCACTGGTGTCTTTTTCCTCACGGTTATCGGACCTCACCTGTCTTCTTGGCGATGGCTTGTGAATAAAAATCGATGGAACAAACTTTCTACAGAAAGTAAAGGTGAACGCTCCAGTGACGCACAGTTTCAGCCTGTCGGTAAGTTTCCGTCTTCACTCCAGGATCCCGTCCTTCAGGTCTTCTGATTTGCAAAGTGGCCCGCCCTCATGCCTCACATGCCAGTAAGAGTCGGCCCTCCGCCCTCCCGGTGTGTACCGCTGTGTGATCAGCATGAGTGGCGAGCAGAACGGCACTCTGTGAAATCATACCTCACCCCGGTCACTGCAGGGCTGCGCCTTATCGCAGGCGGTCCCAGTTACAAAAAGACCGGCGTGACGTGTCGAATGCAGATAAAAGAGGATGCAAAGATTCGCCACTCACGCCAACCCAAACATCCTTCATGACTGAAGAGTACAACTCCTCTTCTTCTTCTTCTTCTTAGATGTTTGAAGGTGGGAGGTAGAAGTGAGCTGCTTGCTGCCCTCTTCCTGCTTGCTGTGTTGCCTCCGTGGAGGTCAGTATGAAGCGGTGAAATGTTTTCAACATCCGTTGAATCTGATTAAATATGGGCTTGTGAGTTTGGCACGTCATTGAATTCTGCATTTGTTGCATCGACCCAAAGCTTTTGGGGATATTTTCATCATTTCCAACTTGTCCTTGATCTACGCACACAGCGTTTAACGGCTAAAAAGTTGCGGCTCCCTTGAGCAAAGCCTTTATAGTTGTAATCTAACACAAGTGTGCAGAAGCGGTTGGAAGACGGCGGTGGAGCGCTCTCACAGTGGGAAAAGCCCCAAGCTTGACTTCAAAGTCGGAGCCGAACAGCGGCAGTCCGGCTCGTCTTGCACCTTTCGGTCCTCGGGAGGAAAACTTCTGCGAGATCGCCTTCAAATAAGATGCTGAGTTGGGAACAATTTGCTGTTGAAGGAACCAGAAACGGGGTTGTTGTTCCTCCAGATATATAAAAAAAACAGCGGCGTCTCAGCTCTTTGCACCCTTGCTGCCATGATACACGAGTGTGTTTGGATAGCTTTGATTTACTCCGAGCCCCTCCACTCCCACCGCTCCGCAAACACGCAGCCATGCATTCGCCGGGACTCGTGCAATTTTTTGTGTTTTGCTTGGTTTATTGGGAGAACCCTTTTACCTTCTTCTTGCACCTCCTGCCTCCGGCCTTCTCTCTGTGCTTTTACTTCTCCGCGGGGAGAACACATTTTCCTCTCGGTTTGACACAATCGATTTCCACCCGGTTCAAGGATGAGTCATTTTTTTTTCCTCGCTCTCTCTCTCTCTCTCTCTCTCTCTCTCCGTCTCTCGCTCTCTTTTGTTGTATACACTTATATAATCATCCAATTACTCCTGTCCTTCCATCACTCCAATCAAACCAAATTAAATCAGATTTCGGTGCGTGGCGCTCAGTCGGTCGGGGTCTGGAGCTGCGGAGATATCCATGAGGCAAATTTAAGTGACGGGGTTGAGGCTGTCAACATCGTGTCGCTAATAAGATTGAGTGAGGCGAAGCAGGTGGCACCAGGAAGGAGAAAGTCTCATTAGACTATGACTTCGACACATGGCGTGGAACTATTTTCAGTCTTGTACTCACACTTCTCCCGCGCCTGTTTTCTGATACCTGTACGATGAATGTGGCTCTGGAGTGCTTCCTGACGCAAATCATTACCGTTGTCACACGGGGATTTATGTCGCACTTCGTCTGGAGCCCTCAGCCTGGTTTATCCAAGACAAATCAATACGATCCGATGTGTTCCGTCGCTGCAGCCGTCACACGGGGGTCCGACTGTAGCTACTGCGAAAACATTCACACTGAAACTCCTCTTCAGACAAAGTTCCAGACAAAGAAAGAAGATTTTTTTGTCTTCTGATCTGCACGTGTTGGTGTAAGTCAACATGACAGCTTAAATGGAGTTCAAGAACAAAGAGAGCTGACTGTGAGAGACAGCTCCCCGGCGGAGGAAAGCCCGCTGGGCTGATAAACTTAAGAAGAAAATCAAGATCCTGTTGTTTGATGTTACAGGTATTAAACTCCGAGATAGCAGAGACAAACACAGAGGAACACATTGACATTGTACAATGCTGTGTGTCTGATATATTCAGCATTATTCCAACAATTTCTCTCTTTCTTGTGGTGCTGACGGTGGAGAAGTAGTTCTGATTGACTCACAGATCATCAGAGAGGAGCTGAGCACCGGCTATTTGGAAAAGTTGTTTGAGAAGTTCTCCTTGTTTTAATTGTGAAAAATGGTCATTACTTGAATTCCAAGCAGCTGCCTTTGTTCCTGTTGAGGGAGCAAACAAAAACCACCTCTGGAAGTTATCCGCTGTTTGGGTTTTTTGCGTATCAGCAGGTGAGACGTGCGCCCTGCGCCGCCGTCCGCTCCTGGAAATGTGCGATTACTCAGGTTCTGATTGAAATGGGGTGTGTGTGTGTGTGTGTGTGTGTGTGTGTCTTGTGTTTTCTCCGGGATGTTGACCCTCTCAAGTACACTCATTAGAGCCCCAGTCAGGCATGATTGCCAGACTGTGTTTGGTCAGCTTTGGCAGGAGCACAAACAGCCGGACGGAGCTGTTTGTGCTCCTAAGTTGTCTGGCCTCTCAGTCACAGTTCAAAAACAACAACAAACAACCACAGAACGAAGAGAAAGGATGACACGGTTTCAGGTCCAGGCCTGCGTCACTGGGACTTGTAATTTCAGTATAATGAGAGCTGGCTTCAGCTGCGTTCCCTCTCCGGCTCTGGCATTCATGTGGCTGGCTGGTTTCGACCCAAAAACAGATAAATGATAGAAAATGTTGATTAATTTTCTGTGTGCGGCCTTGAAGAAGCGAGTTCTGAGGTCGTCTGTTGAAGTATTGCATGATAGGAATCTTCTGTCGTTCTGGGAGGCTGATGCCGGGACAGGCGGAGCGATCAGCGGGTCGATTCCCTGGTTTAGTCGCTCCGTTCTATCGACCTGCCGTCTGTTTGATCACCGTGCAGACAGCTGATTCCCCAGCGCTCGCTGCAAACGGCTTCCAGGTGTCCGTCGTCGACCGGCTGTTTAAAGGGCTCAGGAGGATCAATCAGCAGCATCAGCCCAGAGCCGCTCGTCCTGTCTGCATGTTTCTGCACCAACGGGCGCCGACACACGAAATTAAAGGTTCAATTACAACCGCCGGCGTGTAGAAATCAGCTGAGTTTGATCTTGTTTGCAGCGACTGCCTGAAATCCTCAAATCCCAGAAGGATCTCAACAGGAGAAGAAATCAGGAACGTGATGGATGCAGGATTTTCAGCTCGTGTCAGATTTTTTTTTTCTCCATTATTTAAATGAGTGACGATCTGAAACATGATGGAGAGCTGAACAACCTCGCTCTGCTGTTGTGAATTGTGCGACATAACGACCTTTTACGACACGAAGCGCACGCACGAGGTGTGGAGATTACACCCACCCGAGGCCGTCTCCGCTGACGAACATCTCCATTAGCGGGATTCTTTTAACCTGCAGGTGGAACACTGTCATTAATCTGCGAACAAAGCAGCATGGAAGAAGTCCAACTATCAGTTCTATTCCCACTGAGCTGCAGGCACAACACAGAGTCACATTAGCCGTTAATTAAACGCTGGTAAGAGCTGTCTGCTGCTGTCTGTCTGTAGCTGATCTGGGCTATCGTTTCATCATAATTAGTTTATGAAGCTGCTTCGTTCAGGCAGCAGGTAGGTAACGCCTAGATTATGAAGCATCTTCTGTTTATTGGACTTCTAAACGATTCGATCAGACTGACTCAGCTGGAAAAGAACAATAATGTGCATACTAACATATAACGGGTATATAAAAGTGATCGTTGTATTTATTAGGTATTTCTACAACTTTTTGAATAATAAACAAATTAATAGATTAACTCTATTATTCCTGAGAGGCAATTTGTTGTTCAGTAAGTAACAAATACATTAAAGTTTGTCTTCAATTTAGGTTTTTTATATTGGTCACTCTCTCAGGGTTCTTAACAAAATTTCGCTCCCCAACTGTTTTTCTATCAACAGGTCAAATTATGTAATTTGGACAAATTTACTTTGGAGAATTTGTAAATTTGAGCAAAACTGGTCAAAATTCACCATATTTTTCCAATAACACCAGGTGTCCTGTAGCGTTTTCGCTACATGAACCTCAGACTTTTTTGTGTGTCTTTATTGTCACATATGTGTATCAAATTTCAGTTGAAAAACGTGAAAAACCTTTATCTTAAAAATATTGCAGGTGGCGCTGTTGAGCCATTTTGCCAGTCCCGTGTGTATTTCTCTCAAAATATCCCATTTTTCACCAGGTCCGATGTGTGTGCAAAGTTTCATGCTTTTGAGTACGCTTCAGGCCTCAAAAACACGAATTCTCAGACCCCGAGAGCTCCAAGGACATTCAGCTTGATAAAGATATTCATCATTTTTAGAATCAGTGGAGGAAAATAGTAGAATTTGTTTTTTCTTATGTTTCTCTTCATGAACAAAAACAAGAGTGATTTTTGATGAGATCAAACAAGAAAGGTGGCTCCTTGTGTGTGTGTGTGTGTGTGTGTGTGTGTGTGTGTGTGTGTGTGTGTGTGTGTGTGTGTGTGTGTGTGTCATGCATCATCAGTGAAGGTGACAGAGTGCTTACTCCTGTAGCGGAGGAGTGCGGTGTGAGCATCGGGGAGCTGTCCAGGGATCAGGAGGAGCAGCCCGACCACAATGCTCTGCAGCGCCAATCAATCTAAGGAAGCAGTGTGTGAGCGGCTGAGTGAGACAGCGGGTGGGGTGGGGTTGGGGGGGGGGGGGGGGGGGGGTCGGGGGGGGGATTGTTACGTGGCATGGTGGGTGAGGGTGCTGGCCTGTCTCTTCTATAATGGAAAGGTCGCGGGTTTGATCCCCGAGGAGGAAGAGACACGACTTCCATTAGAGAGGAGCGCGGCTGTTTGCAGCTGATGAAGAAAGAAAAAGCTGTGAGCAGTTTACTGGAACTCAGCCGAAGCATCACAACTGTGACTAAACCAAATTATGAAGAACATTTAAGGCCACAAATTACTGCAGGAAACATTTTTTAAACACATTTTTTATGGCAAAAATGACAAATCCATGTTTTTTTTTGTTTTTTTAATGATTTTGCAGATAAAAAGACCAAAAAAAAAAAAATGCTAACAACACAATGCAGTAGTCAACACAACACCAGCACAGAAGCCTTGTTTACACGATGCATTATCATATTCTTGATGCATCGAAACATGATACAGCCAGCCGGCTGACGATCCTACTTCCTGTTACTTTTGCCTGACACAATACATCAGCGGTGTAAACAGTAAACCCGATGCAAAAGACAGGAACGTCTAAACTGATGTGTTGGAGCGGTAGAATTGTCCATATTGTTGAATATCACGAACGCGCTCTGCTGGACTGAGATCTGTTTAGGCCACAGCAGTGCAGTGAACCCTCGAGAAGCTACTTTGAGTTGATCTGAGCTTCCAGACACGGTGGGCTCTATTTTGGCAGACCAGGAGCGGCGCAGCACGGGGTGTGTTGGCAAAGATGCAGTCTGGCACAGAGCAGCCCAAGTGGCAGAGAGGGAGGAGAGAGGGCGTGACTGGGTTTAACACAGCGATCTTGACCAATCAAACGAATTCCTCTTCTCTCCTTTAAATGCGCCACTGCCATGGACCGCCTGCGCCGAGAACTGTACAGGTTGTAGGTGGTGCGCTTTCGACTCACCTTCCACACTGTGCTTTGGCACGAAATTGTCGCTGCATCGGGATGAATCTGTCGACCCCTTTCCCCGGTGCATGGCCACACCCATCTTGACATAGGGCTGTCAAACAAATGACCAGTTTGTCTTTGCACGGTGGTGAGCCAGTCGAAATTACCACTGCGTGGGATGTGATACGGTCCGCCACCTGCGCGCTGTGCCTTGAAAATAGAGCCTGATGGGTTCTCCTATGAGACGTATCCACCAGAACACTGCATTCATAAAGCAAAGGACATGTTCAGTACCAGTACTCCAGTAGGCTGACAGCAGTGTCTCAACCTGGGCGTCTTCTACTGCAGCTCATCGTCCTCGAGGTTGGATGTGTTGCTCTCAGATGGTCTTTTGTTTCCTTTCTATTATCTGGCATCAACAAAGTTTTTTTTTTTTTTTCTAAATCCAGAAAACTGCTGCTCACTGGATATTTTCTCCTCCTCTGTAAATCTCAGAAGTGTTTGAGTGAAAATCTCCATAGATCAGCACTTTCTGAAACACTCAGCTGGCAACAAACTACCACACCACATTCAAAGCCAGTTAAATCACTTGTCTTCACTGTGTGTACTTCAGTAAATACATGGGGTTGTGATTGGCTGTTTAGCGGTTCCTTTTAACAGGCAGTTGAAAAGCTGAACTTCATGAATTGACTGATGAGTGTACATGCTCTTCATCATGGTTTTTAACCTTAATGAGTTTGGACTTCCATAACTTTACATAATCCCATAAAATGACAAGACGAAATACACAAGCTTCTGGAAAGAGAATTTCACTTTATTATAAAACAGCAAAGGCCATGTATGCATCTTACATTAATAAGCTACTCTAATTACGCAGCATAATGCAGTCTTCACTGCATAAAACAGTGTGAGGACGACAAAAGCTTACAGCAGCGTGTAAGAAAACAAACCTCTTCACTCACTTGCAGTCTCATCTGCAATCTGTCGAGTTTTCTCATTCCAAAAACGAAAAAGAGTCCGTGTTTCTGCAGCAACGGGCAATTAGTTATTAATATCCTTTTCTGCGTAGATGCTGGTAGTTTCCCAAGAAAGACTGCATTTGAGATCAATATCTGCTCTCACAAAGTCTGCAGCGGGCTGCCGGCTGCCTACCAGCAGCGCCAGGCATGCACACAGCGGCAGGCCTGCTTAATCAAGTGAGTGACAGGCGAGCTCTTCAGCAGGCGTGTTTGATTATCATACAGCGGCTTCATGAAGGGGCGAGCGGGAGATTCAGCAGGTCACGGGCTGCGCAGCACACTGCCGGGACTTTTAACTTATACCCTGTATTCACCGTGAGACGATTTCATCCACCTGAGGACGCCGAAAGTAAACATCTCAGACGTGCCACTGTCATACAGCCTGGCGTGCCTTGCTTAAAGGCAACCTGTGGAGCCTTTGACCTCTAACAGCTCGGCGGGAGGCGACGTCCTGCCAGGACCTGCTGCAATGTGCCAGCAAAAGCAAGAAACAATACGGCTGGCAGATAAAACTACAGCATTCAGGATCTCAAATGTTTGTTTAAAAGGAAAAAAAAACTCCACAGGGAACCTTTAACAAACAAAACCAGCCGGATCGAATGGATGTACTGAATCTGTGCTCCATACGGGGATGGATTTACACACCGTAACCCAACGAACATGGTAAAAGTCAGTTAAATACACACTTTATTTCCAGCCTAACCAGCTCAGTTTGGTTCCAGAGCCTTTTACACGCCAGGACCACCACGGTTCAGCCGCAATTTCTATCATAAAACTCAAGTGGGAGGTCCGGTCGGGGCTCTGCTAACATATCTGTGGGACTGACCTTTACAAAAAAAAAAAAAAAAAAAAGGAATTTTCACTTCACCATCCAGTTAAGTTCTTCTGTCCAGCAGTTCAGTGTGCGCGTCGACGCGCTCAGTAATGATACATACCGTATATACAACAAAACCTGTACATCTCAACAAACTGCACGTTAGCTCACACTTCCCTGACTTTATATCGCTTCGAACAAAAGCATGGGCATCAATTTTTACACACACTTAAAGCTTACACATGCACACACACACACCTGAACACATTCACATCCTGTCTAGTAAAAGTCTGCAGCAGCGGGAACAGAGAATTAACATGTAACCATAAAAAATATATATATATTATATATATAAATAACAAGACTTCAAGTAAATACTGTGTGTGAGTCATTCATCAAGCTGCTGTTAGCTCCTAACGAAGCTGCGTGTGTGTGTGTGTGTGTGTGAGACACAGGGAGCGAGGCAGCAGAGACACCAGGCACGCACGCTGTCCCAGGTTCCCCGGGAGTGGATGGAGCAGTGACTCATCAGGTGACTCAGAGTCGGCGGTTTCGATCCACATGAGTTCAGGAACTCTGCTTGCAGATTAGCGTCCTCCCGCTGTCACTTCCTGAGACGCACAACAACAACAACAACAACACGTCCAGCCAGTGAAGGTAAGAAGCCACAAAAGAAGCTGTCAATGGAGGAGATCAACACTTTTGGGACAAAGAAATCTGCAAATCCAGGGTTACAGACACACACACACATCACGCCGGATGCCCCGCTACCTGTTGCGCTGCTGTCCGTATGAGTCCAGCAGGACGGTGCTGGCCTGCTCCAGGTCCCAGCGGCAGCGCTGCAGCAGCTCCTCGCACTCGCCTTTTGAGCGCAGCCCCAGCCGAAACAGCTGCTCCACCTGCCGCACAGATGACGGGGAGGAGGGAGGAGGGAGGAGGGAGGAGGGAGGAGGGAGGAGGGAGGAGGGCGGCCAACAAATTCAGTCTGTTTCAGTACAAACTGCCTGTTTTTGATGGCCTCAACCGCCTCATTGATACGGAATAAAATGACTTTCGTCGTGTAAAACTGATCCAGATCACACTAATTACAGATTTCACAACTCAAGAACAAAATGTCAGGCAGTTTATTTCTTGTCAGATTTCTGTCAAGTTCACTAAAATGCAACAAATCACACAAAAAATTTGCAAAAATTGCAAAAAAATGAAACCCAGAGTCACTGTAGCATCGCAGTTCACCTGATCGCATGCCGTGTAACATGACTGATTCCTCATTAAAGAGTGAAGCTTCCAGATGTTTCACAGGTACACAAAACTCAAGTACTTTTAACACAAAATCCATAAAATACTGATATGTAATGTAACCAATGTTTTTCCTTCCTTTGTTAACAAGATTCCATCATTTTAACATGAGTTTAACATCAAGAAAAAATGGATTTAAAGATAGGAATTAGTGTTTCCTGTAAAGACTCTGTTTTTCCATGAAGAGAAATCATGAGAATTTCCCTTTATAATCACAGAGACTACTCAGTATTTAAAGTGATTAAGAAGAATGTGCTGAGGAATAAATTTAGCATCAGAGTTATGAAACATTTACATGGAATTTTTTGTAAGTTAAGCTTCGCTAATTCAGAAAAGTCAATCAATACAGCCCCCAAATGCTCTCGCTCTCATTTTTTTTTCCAAGAAAAGCCCTGCAGGAGCTGTCTGAGAACTCGTGATTCTGCATCGCACAGTTTAACCACAATTCATCACTTTTGTAGCGGATATGAAGTTTGAGCTCCAGAGTGGAATCCAGTGATGTATTGTGTGGAAACGGTGTCGGAGGAAACGCTCCGCTCTGCCGTACCTTCAAATGGTTCACGGCCTGAGGGACGTTCCAGTTGTGGCGCTGCAGAGCGGCCTGGCACTCCTCCGTCGTCACACCGTGCACCGCCCCCTGCACCTGCGCGCACACACACACACACACACACACTCAGAAAGGGAAAAGCGATCTGGACATATGGACATGTAGCACTGTTTGCTGCAATCAGATAAAGTGGACTCAAAGGTAAGATGTGTGTGTGGGTGTGTGTGTTTAAGTGTGTGTGTGAAGAGACAGACATGCAAATGAAATGTAAACATGAAAAGACAGGCCTGCCGGAGGGAAGTGATTTTCCCTTTGATGTCTTACACATCAGTATTCTGCACAGGTATGCAAGACTTGATGATCTACAACAATAACCAGAGTATCTTGTGTGCGCGAGTACAATAACTCAAACTGCAAGCAGCCTCACACACTTTCTCTTCCTCCATTTCACGCTCAGCTACACACCGGGGTGACAGCAAACATCAAGATTGTCTCTCTTGGGATTCGTGTTGGATTAAAGACCAATAAAACGTAGAAACAAGCAACAGAAATTTCACTTTACTGACAACTTTTACGGAACTGATGAGGTGGCATCCAGCTTTAATTCCTATTAGACATGTGGGTCAACAAATAAAAACACAAACGCCTCATTTTCCTGGGCTCTGGTCTACCTGCGTGATGCTCTGCCCCTGTTGCATGCTGGGAGCTGCGGCCCGCCCGCTGTTGTTGTTGTTGTAGGAAGTGTTGGGTTTGACGCCGCTCTGCTGCTGCTGCTGCTGCTGCTGCACCATGGGTTTGACTGCCACCATGTTAGCTGCTCCGTATCTGGACAGGGAGGAAAGAAAAGAGCAATCAGGAACAGATCGCACTTTATACAGGTGTACGGAATGAATCCTGGTGTGAAGCCGGATTTCGGAACTCGCCTCTCCAGAAAGGCGGGTCTCTCCGGCAGCGGCGCCGGAGCGGAGCTCTGGGAGCTGTCGATCAGAGAGGACAGCGTTCGGCCTTCGCGGAACGCCAGCGGCTCCAGGAGGGAGGTGGAGGAGTAGGAGGAGCTCGGTGCTGAGAGCCGTGAGGAGTAGGGCGTGGAGGAGGAGGCGCTGTTGGAGGACAGGAGCGGCCCCAGGAGGCCGGACGCCCGGCGTGGGGACACGGAGAGGGGCGGCGGCGGCAGGGCCACGGGGGAGGAGGACGGCGGGGGAACCAGCGGGAGCGGGGAGGAGGAGCGGGAGCCCGGCTGGGAGAAGGCGTGGTCTCGGGGCGGGATCTGAGGGGGGGCGTCTTCCTCGTCGCCCAGCGAGATGGAGCTGGAGCGGGCCTGCGGGTGTCCGGGCCGAGGGCCCAGGCTGTGTTTGGAGGGCCGCAGGGGGGGGACGGGGCTGCGGGGGGGCAGAACCGGCCGGTCCTCGAAGCAGGAGGCGACGGACGAGGAGGTGGAGGAGGGGGAGGGGGGAGGCAAGCAGATCTGTCGGTGGGGGCCCAAAGGAGCCAGAGGCATGGGCAGGGGGGAGGAGGGGAGGGAGCGGCCTGTTGCCATGGGAACCTGCAGCTTCACCATCACCTGAGTGAGCAGAGATGCAGAAATAAGCGTTTGTCGTCTCATTTATCCAACAGAAACGCCACTGCTCCGCGCCGCCAGCTCACCTCCCTCTGCAGCTCCTGGAACAGGTCGGCCGACTGCGACTCGCTGCGGCCCGACATGCAGCCGCCTGCAGCCGCCGAGTCTTCCTCCGCCGCCCCTTTGTTGATGGAGCGCACCTCCTGGTCCTCCGACTGGTCCTCCAGCTCTGCGGTGACCTCGTCGTACGACGGCTGGGGCAGCGGCCAGTCCAGGATGGAGGGCGTGTCCTGAGGACGGACGGCACGAGGCGTGCATGACGTGATATCAAACTGATTGAGGCATTTCACACTTCACGGACCTGAGTTTATGGAAGAGCCTTTTTCAGGCTTTTAATGAGGTTTTGGACAGGAAATACTAACTTTGTGAAAATGAAGAGTTTGAATGAGTAGGCCTTCTCTCAACCCAACTGAAATTAAATCATCACAACATTAATTTACTTTATTGCAGCTTGAGAGCTTTGTGTATTATTATAGTGCATCTTATTAACAATGCAACCAAATGAAATTGCTGGATAATTACCTGTTAAATTATACATATGTGTATTGTTACACTGATCATCAGGTGCTCTCACAAGACTACGTTGAATTAAATATTTTTAATGCTGCCCCCAGGATGATTTTGCACTGAAATGTAAAATCGTACAAACAACAAAACACGGACAGAAAACAAGAATAACACGGCGTCATTTAATGCACAGGTATAAACAGCTGTGTTCCGGAGACTTGGGCCAAACTCCAAAGCTTTCAGTCGCAGCTTGTTGAATGCAGACTGAGGCCATGAGGTGGGATTACTCTGAAACCCCCACAGGGGGCTGCGGAGGCATGAATGTGTACCTGATCGATCAATGAGCACCAATCATCCGTCACAATGCACCCACTTGAGGTGCATTCAAGAAGAAATGGGCTATTTATGGCATTTCTATTCTAAAGGCTGAGCCAGTGTGCGCAGAGAACACGAGTCCAATAGATTTGCTTCTGTCTTACATCGTCTATTGTGAGCTTCAGAAGGAGAACGCTTGAAGAGTGTGAAGGTGCTCTTAAACCTTTGAACTGCGACGTCTTCACTGCGAGTGCACTGAAATTAAAAGGCGGGGAGGTCAAGACGAAAGACGAGCTCGTCTACTGGCTTCAGTGATTGCTGCAACTTCAACAGATCACACCGACTGTACGGCTTTATCCATTAAAATGGAAACATCTGAATCGAAATTTGAAGAATAAATCAAAGGACGACTCACAGAAAGAGAAAAACCTAAAAGCTACTTTCAATGAGCAAGTTTCTTCAGGTGACACTTCTGTCTGTTCAAGCTCATTTCTCAATGATGAAAAATGTTCACTGCTTATCATAAAAATGAGGTGGAGTCTGTTACAAAGGAAGCAGGGTCGTTGAATTACTATTCCAGGAAAAAAAGTGCTGCTCCTCAGACATCATGATGAGTTTACCGGTTCAGGAATCATCTGGATGTGTGGCGATGAGATGATCAGCTACCTTGAGCGTGTCCTCGTCCGGCTGGTGTGTCTCGGTGAGCGGGGACGGCGTGGTGGAGCTGAAGCTGTCGTCGGTGAAGTCGATCAGCGACACCTCGCTCTTGGCCGAGCGCACGCCGGCCCCCTCCCACGGCCGGAGCTTCAGGCCCAGGGACACGCCGAGCCGCTTCAGGCCCGACGAGGCGCTGGCGTCGTCCTCGTCCTCGTAGTCGTCCATGACTGAATCGTAGAACGGCTCTGTGGACGTGTTTAACAAAGTCTGCTTTAGTGCAGAACAGCAGGAGGAGGCTGAAAAAGGATTGAAGAGCTCAGAGAGAAGGAAAACTCACTCTTTAGTAGAACGGCAGGTTGAGGTGGACGAGGCGGTGGCTGCTCTGATAGAAATCAGAGAAAAAAAAACAGTTATTTGTTTGTTATACATTTCAAATAACTGCAAAATATTGTGTTTATATGAACAAAATATATCAATATGGATGGAAGAATGTACTTTTGGCTCGATTGGGAAGTTTTGTCGGTCGTGCGGTTCCTGAATCGATTCCCATGACGTCAGGAGGGTCCATGGGATTCCCCAGGTACAGACTGAGGACAGACACAAATTCATCCCATGTAGCTGAAGATGAGAATATTCTTGCACAGCACAGTGAGGAACGACTGCAAAAACCTGCACACGTGGCACTCTGCTGCCCTCTGGTGGACAGCTGCGATAAAGCCAACGCACCTATCTATGCGGTCGGCGTGACCCCAGCTCCGGTGGGGGTCGGTGTCCCCGTGTCCCGTGTGGATGAAGGAGTGTTTGAGAGGTCGGCTGATGTCGTGGGCGGAGAGGCCGGCGACCGACGTCACCACGTGGCGAGGGAACTGTCCGACGCGCAGCGTGCGCCTGTTCTGACCTCGCCACCAGTAGTGCTCCGCCCTGCGGCAAAATCAGGGTTCAAGCTTTAGTCCTGCGTTCTTCTCCTATCAGGAGGAGCTCAGTGTCCTGAGATAATCACTGACATGCTGCACTAAGTGGGATTTCTCACCTTGAGTCATAAAACATGTTATATTTAGGTTTCTGTATTGTGTGCTGATTCAGTGAATCGGGTGTTTTGGAGAATGAAACAAACCGTGACACACTGACCTCCCCTCGATGATGGTGATGACGTCATTCATCGTGATCTGCAGCTTGTCCTCCTCTTCGAAGTCCTGCAGGGCTCTCATGTCTGTCGGCATGGTCTGCAGAGCACGCACACCATTACCATTATTGTTTTTAGATTTTATTCTTAAACCACAAAGCAGACAAATAGTCAGGTGTTAAGTTTCTTTCTTAATTTGTGAACAGATGCAGCCAGCAGCCGGCCAATCAGAGAACAGGAAAGCTTTAAAGAGACCAAGGCTGAGACAGAGTGGTGAAAAGACGCTCTAGTGGCACTTTGGAAAATAACTCAGTCCCATGAAGACGACAGAACCTCTTCAGCTGAATCTCCACTGCGTTACCTCCAGGAGAAAGTCTCTGAGAGCGATGAAGGTCGGCCTGTCCTCGGGTTTGGGGCTCCAGCACTGCAGCATGACGTTGTAAATATCCTGAGGACAGTCGTCCGGCTTGCAGAGCCTCTCAGCTTCCACGTCCACCTTGTGGAGGATCTGTGGAGACAAAAATAATACTGTTAAGCCAAGCAGTTGCTCAGAAACACAAGTTCTTCCAAAAAAAAAAAAAGCTTGTGCAAGAATCTTTTTTTTTTTTCTCACCTGGCTTCCATTGAGGCCCAGCCACGGCTCCTGTCCGTGGGTGAACATCTCCCACAGAGTGACGCCAAACATCCAGGTGTCAGACGCATGAGAGAAAGTCCGAGACTTCAGAGACTCTGGAGCACACCTAAAGAGAAGAGAAGAGGTGTCACAGTAACCAGCAAAGATGTTAAGAGAAAAAGAAGAGACTTTAAAGAGACCACATCGTCCTCCTCACCATGGAAAGGGGATTTTGTGGCCCTCCTCCATGATGTACTGGTCAGTGTGTGTCGGCAGCGCCCTCATCAGGCCAAAGTCTCCGATCTTCACCTGCTCGTTGCTGGACAGGAGGACGTTGCGGGCCGCCAAGTCTCTGTGAAGGAAACGCTTCTGCTCCAGGTAAGCCATGCCGCACGCCACCTGCACGGGCGCAACACGGACAGCAAGGCATTCATGAGGAGTGGCCGAAAAGAGTCGGTCCCAGCATTTGTCTGCAGCAGTCGAAGGGAGGAGCAGCATGTCTCGGTTTGTTAAAACTTGGGCTGGGCACGTTAACGCGTTAATAACGCGTTAACGCACTGCTTCCTTAACGCCGACAAATATTTTCATCAGGCGTTAACAGGCCCCCACCACACACACACACACACACACACACACACACACACACACACACACACACACACACACACACACACATTGTGCTCCAGCTGAGCGTCAAAAACGCACACACATCTGCGGCGCTTTCTGCGGTGAAACGCGGTCCATTCCTCATTTTTTGCCGTAATGAACTCAGCCGAATTATCAGAAAGATCAGGAGGAAAAGGCTGGTATGAGGCACAAACTGAAACGAGGAGCGCAAATATGACAAAAACTAAAGTGAAACTTAAATCGCGTCTTCTGCCGGCAGATCGTTTCGGCCCGCTGGGCAGTCTTCAGGCGCTGAAAACACGCAAAATAAAGTAAATTTCCCTTCAACACACAATCTGTCTTAACGAGGCACAATTCGGCTTGACTGAATTAATCCTGCCTTCTCTGTCTGAAGGTCAGAAATAGAATGAAGTTTGAGGAAGTGTGCGCTCATAACAAACTTCGTTTTTCCTCCGCTCTGGTCTTGTTGATGTGTGTGTGTGTGTGTGTGTGTGTGTGTGTGTGTTGGGGGGGTCGGGGGTGGCAATCTTGGTAAAGACTTGGTATTTTACGTTTTTAAGTTAATATAAATCATATTTGATGAATTGCAAAATTATTATTGTTAAATTATGCTATTTGCAAAATTCTTGCAAAAAAACAAGGTCCCTGTCCCCGACTGGGGGCAGGATGATCATTACAGAGTACTTTTGAATTCATTAGTGTTTTATGTGCATAATGCGATTAATCGCGATTAATCGCAGAAAAAACTATGTGATTCATCGCGATTAAGAAATTTAATCGTTGCCCAGCACTAGTTAAAACACCAGTAAATCAAAGATTCCTGGGCGCTGAAGCAAAGAGCGTGACGATAGGGGGGATTTTAAAGCGTCAGCTCATCTTCTCTTGTCTTGACTGACCTGCACAGCGTAGTTGCACAGCGAGGAGATGAGGATGTGACCCTGACGCTTTCTGAGACGATCCAGCAGGGAACCCATCGGGGCCAGTTCAGTCACCTACACACAAACCACACAAACACACACACTGCTCAGTGTGTCAGCTCGAAATGTAACATGGGAAATTTTTAAACAATTAACAGCTGAGTTTAACAGCTCTCCTGACAAAAACAGAGGAAACCCTGAAACATTTTTATCTGAGTTTGCATCTTTTCTTATATTTAGAGACTATTGTGACAGAGAGAGTTATGGCTGCTCCCTTCTGAGGTTTAATACAGGAGATTATGTGATCCAAAGTCAAACATTTCTTTTGAATCTGTAACTCTTATCTGAAGCAGGAGGCAGATCTACAGGTAAAAGATGATATCTGTTACCAGGCAAAGCGTGCAGCTTGAGTGATGTGAAAACGCAGAGTGTCCATCTGTGAATTACCATCTTCATCGGCTGAGTGAGGACGATGCCGTACAGCCGGATGAGGTTCTGGTGGCTCAGTGAATGCATGGCGTTCACCTCTCTGATGAAATCGTCCAGACCATCAGAGTCCAGCACGCCCGCCTTCAGACACTTCACCGCCACCGACAGCTACACACACACAGAGTAAATACACAGTCAAAAATGAAAGCACACAAAAATCTAACTAACAGATTTGTTTCAGAAGTGTTAACAGCTGGTACACTGAGGATGTTGAACTGAGTTTGAATTGGTTGGTCAACTATTTTGTATTATCCTAAAGAGAATGACGAATACAGATCATGGAAGCTCTCACCACTCTGCCGTTGGGCCCGGTCCACTCGCCGCGCCGCACCACCCCGAACGTGCCGTCTCCGAGCCGCTCGAACAGCTGCAGCTCCGACTCTCGGATCAGGCAGGTGAGCGAGGCCGGAGACTCGCTGCTGGCCGACGCGGCGCCGGACGAAGCCCCCTGAGCGAGGGGCTGCTGGTTGTCGGCGTCTGGCCGTTTGACTGGAAACACCTGCAGGGAGCAGGCGACACGTAGAGGAGTGAGTTCAGGTGAGAGAAAGGCTCGTTTACGGTTTTCACTTCATGCAGGTTTTGTGTTATTCTGTTGAAGACAGGAAGGGTTGCTGTACCTTGCTCATCCAGGACTTGCGTTTATAGAGCGCTCGTCTCCTTTTGACTGCCTCCCACAGCCTCCTCTGACCTGAACCAACACAATCACACTGAAAACTGCATCGATCCTGCACTACAGTGTGTATAGCGCTCCATCTGAATAAACTCCATGGAGCTGAAACAGTGGAAACACCCACCGGGGCGCCCCATGCCGATCTTCTCCAGGTCTTCATTCTTCACATAGTCGAAGTGGGAGAGGCGCGTGACGTTGAGGTCGTCTCGGATCCGCAGGAAGTACTGCTGCAGCTGCACGTCTGTCAGCAGCTCCAGCAGCCACTCCGTGCCCTCCTCACACTGCATCTGCACACAGCCGCACACCGTTCCACCGGTCATTCCACACCTCAGACCGCTGCTGCAGCCGGAACGAACGCTGATGCTCACACAGTTTGGAGATTGTAATATTGGTCAAATACTTGAAGTAACAATCATTCTGTGAGCCTTAAAGACAATAAAGATGTGGAATCCGTCCACTGAGGAGTTCAACACAAACCCAATCATTCAAAAAGTTAGTTTGAATCTGTAGCTCATTCCAGACAAAGGACGGTTTAACTATTTTTCTCAAACTATAGCTAAGATCTATAGAGACAGAACCATTTCTGATAAACTCTTGTAGAATAATTTATTTGTAGTTTTCATTATATGCAGACGACTTAGCGCTCTGACACTAACCGCTGTTTGATCAACAGGATGTTCACAGAAGTTCAGTCAAGTCCGATGGCCTACCTTCACGCCAGGTACAACCTTAAAATACCCAAGACATTTTAAGATTTGCTAAATTTAATCACTTAACACATTTTAAAATGTCACTTCACATTTATGAGATTATGCAACGGATGGTGCATTTTCTCTACCTTTAAAGGCTTTACAGACAAAAAAATCCTGGATTGGAAAGGAACACTGATTAGGACAGGTTTTTTTTCTTGCTCTTTTCAGATGTATTCACTGGAAGCATGAATAATTTAATGCTGGTGGACTGAAGAACTGGAGAGACAGTTTGGATTCGATCAGGAGAAATATGAGGCATGGCTCCATCCCGGTAGCAACACTGGTGCAATCAGAGGAAAACACTCAGCGCAGCGCGCCGCAATCACAGCCCGAGAAGAAGATACGCAGCAAACCCATCCACAACTTCAGACTTTACCATTTGCCGTCCGACGCTCCTGCCTCTCTCCTCTTCGTCCTCCCCCTCCCCCTCCTCCGCTCGGCTGTAGGGGAGACGCTGGTACATATAGCTCTCCCCCATACTGTCGCCGCTCCTCTCGTCCTTTTTGTCTTCGGCTCTCCTGTTTCTGCGCTATTCAGAGGAGGCGTTCGCTCCGCCGCCGCGCTCCCCGCACCGGTTCCAATTCTAGTTCGCTAATCTCCCCTCGGCTCCATGACCTTCTCCGCTCAATCGATGCGCGCATGCACACACACACGCACACACACACAAGGGCGCAAACACACCAGGAGGCATCCGACGCCGCTCCTCTCCTGCCGTATCACCTAAAGCTATCTATAAACGCGCTCCGTCTTCCCTCCCACTGCCGCTCTCCCTCCCTGCTGACTCATGACTTCCTGCAGCGGCGGACACCTCCGAGCTTCCCGTTATTCTCCGGCCTCTCCTCCTCCTCTGCCCTGCGCTCCATCTCTTTGTGGCTCCGCTGTCTGATGTTAAATAATTCAGCGGCTCGCACCAGAGGACAGGAGGGAGTGGGAGCTCTTGGAGGATGGAGGGGAGAGAACAGAGATACAAATAGGCGAACAGATGGATGAGCAAATGGATGGATGACCAGAGCAAAGGGAAAAAAAAAGGATTCAGAGATGATTCCCAGCATGCATTTGAAAGATATACAGATGGCTCAACCCAAACAAGCACACATTTTCTGATAGTTGGAAGTGTGTTGAGGTGGAAAACTGTGATTTTTGCCTCTCACTTGTGAGGATCTGGCATGTTTCTTTGTTCTATATGACGCACAGCTTTGATGACTGTTAATAATTTAGTGATATATGTTTTAAAATAAATATTTAAAGTCATCCCAGAAATCACGTTGTTGAATTATCTCAACAACTCCATCAATCTGGATACTCAAGTCTGGAATTAGATTAATGTTTAAGGTCCAAGAAAATCTTTCACCCTGTTATTGCGAACAAAGTGTTTCTGGTTCTTTCTGCTGTTTGATTGGCTCTCCTTCATTAACCTCACTTCATCACACCTGCCTCTTTCTGCTGGAGTTTAACAGCACTTATTTGGAAGATTTGGAGTGTCAAGACATCCAAATATTAGTCTTTGCAGCTTTCTTACTTTCTTTTTAATCAACTCTAAAAGAAGATAAACATGCTTTGCCTCTGAACTTGAAGACTATTTATTTGGGTCATGTTGTGACGCAAAATCAGAGGAGCAATTCAAAACTGCTGCAGGCTGTTTCAGCAGCCACCGACAACAGAGACTGAATATATAACCCATTCACAGACTTCCTCATTATGCCACACTGTCAGTTGTTCATTTCTGGTCCTGAAAATTTTTAAATTAATCAGAGTGAATGTGATGTAAAATCCCTTTCATATTATAAAGCTATTGTGCATGGTGCAGAGGATGGTGCATGTTTAATGCTGGTTACATGCTTTTTATCTGGAAGACAAAGTAAAGTTACACTCAATCATATTTTAGCATTCTCTTTTGTGTAATTTCCCTTCATGGTATTTGAAAGACATCTCCTGACTCCTGATTTTGTCCTGCTGCTGCTGTATGCTAAATCACTCGCTCACTTTCTGTTACATTTATTCTTTAACATACACTCTTGTTGAAAAGTACAGTGCAGTGAGTTGTTCAAATTCATCTGACGACTGAAAAGCTGACGGGAGAAACTGGGTTGTTACCATTAGCAACATGTGACCACAAAGACAGGCCAATTGGTGCACGGACTGCATGTCAAGTATGTGTCTGTACATCTAGACTCTAGAGTGTGTGTATTTGTGCGCGTGTGTGTGTGTGTGTTCACGTATGAACGAGCATGAATTCCTGCACATCTGTGGCCTAAATGGGAACAAAATTCAGAGCTTTCATCTCTGCGCCGCACGTGCTTCATCGAGGGCGAAGCTCTAAAAATAGGAAAGCTAAATTTATCGTGCATTCAGCGGAGAGAGAGGCGGTGTGAGCCGGCCTGCCTCACTTTCCTCTCAGCATCAGGTACTCTGGCTTTCAGAGGCAGTTCTCCTCCGTCGTAATCGCTGCCACCTGCTCCGTCGTGAGTGAAGCCTAATTATATTTAGAGATGAATCCCAGTAAAGTGGGGAGGTGTGATGTGAAGAGGGAACGTTTAGCCAGAAACAGACAAGTGGCAAAGCAGGAACTTCTTCAGATCCGCCTGACAGCGCGGTCGTTTATCACGACTCACACAAATCAGCACTTAAATAAATATGCACAAAAGTGTTCAACTGTTTCAATCCAAATGTGTGACTATCACTCTGTTGTGTATTCTCAAGTGATTTACAGTGAACGCCAAACACATCGAACCATGAAAAGTTTTAAAACCAGACCGACGTTCACCATGTCATCTGCTCTTCGATTGGTTTTCTACTCTACTCTGGGTTTTAAAGAATATATATCTTGTTATATATACGCGCGTTTTTCAAAAAGCGAGTAACAGACGTTTGGCTTCGACTTTTGAGAAAATCGTCCATGCCGTGCAATACCCTCTGGTATGCGTCTAGTTGGTCAGGGGTTCATCTTACAGCAAGGTAATGACCCAAAACATAAGTCCAAGCTATGCCAGAACTATCTTAAAAAAAGAAGAAGCTGGTAAACTTGAAAACATGGAGTGGCCAGCACAGTTTCCAGACTTAAACCCGATTGAACTGATTTGGGATGAAATGGACAGAAGAGTGAAAGCAAAGCAACCCACAAGTGCCACACATTTATGGGAACTTATGCAACAGACATGGGAAGAACTTCATGAAGAATATTTGATTTCTATTGTAGAAAGCTGTTATATCTGCCAAAGGTAGCTACTTTGACGAGTCAACAGTTTAGAATACATTTTGGTCTGTAAAGGCCTCCACACACTACAGGATAATCGGGCCGAATTTTGCCCCGATCTTCTGCTCCCGATCGAGGCCGACAGGGTCCGATTGTCAGGAGTATGCAAATGAGTTTGGGTCCGATCTTCGTGTAGTCTGCACTGAAGGAGCGATACCGATGTGAATGAATGAACTGAGGGAATGAATGAGTTCTCCACTTATTATTGAAAGCGGAGATGAATGTAAAAACAGCAATGAAGGGAAACGGCACAAAGTCACGTTGGACGACGCGAGATTTGGAAGAGTGAGGAGCCGATTCTCGGCTGAAGAATCTGCTCGTGTGTGGTCTGCTCCGGAGCAACACCACACACTAGAAGATCAGGAGAGGAAGATCGGGTGCGATCTGTCCTCTGTTGTCTTGTAGTGTGTGGTGTCTGAATCGGGGAAGATTGAAAAAATCCTGTAGTGTGTGGCGGGCTTTAATCGATTCCATAATTTCTTTTATGACTCCAATTGCTTATTTGTCCTATGTATATATATATATATATATATATATATATATATATATATATATATATATATATATATATATATATATATATGTACACACACTAGTGCTGTCATGCGAACAAAAAAATTTATGTAATTAATTACAGGATTTGAAATTAATTAATCTAATTAATCACATTTTAATCTCATATCTGCTTTACGTCCCCAAGTGAAAAATTCAAATTCAGGGACGTTACAGAATTGTAGCGCATGACTCATCAAATGAAGACACCAAGAACAGAAGATTTGAAATCCATATTTTTGTTAATGATGAATGAAAGCTAAGTCCGGCCATCTTGTCCAAAATAAATTCCAAGGCAATCAGGCAACTCAAATAACGCTTTCAGTGTGTTTCATTAAAGAAATTCAAAAGAAGAAAAAGTTTAAGTACATCCCAGCAAACCAATTCGGCCTGGTGCACTATTCAAAAATGCGGTAGAAAAACAATTCTGAAATAGAATAAGGCTGAGTCTCAAATAGCCACTTAAAGCTAGGGTTGGCAATCTTGGAAAACTAGCGTTAGCATGTAGCATCTCCCCAAGGCTCCGCCTAGCTAGCTCCGCCCAGCTCCCACCCCATTGGAGGAGCTCCCGTTGGGAGCGGAGACAAACGCGGCGCTTCCGCGTCCAGTGCGTTCCTGGCGTAACCTGTCCTCAGCGCTTCGTTTCTTCGTTTTTCTTTATTTGAACTACGCCAAGGTATGGCGCACTCAACGGTAAGGAAACCCCCAAACATTCGTCTCCGCCATTCTGCAACGACGCTCCGTCCTTCTCCGCGCGCACTGAACCAGGGTCAGTGCACGCGTACGTGTACGCGCAGGGGGCAGGTCGAACGGCAAAGGGATTTGATTGGTTCCTTAAGAGCGGTCCGCTCCTTACGATTGGTTGGAGTTTTTACTGTCCTTTGGCCGCTACAGTTGTCAGATTTTTTCCGCACCTTTTTCCATCCACATAATGTATTGACTTCTCCCAGGGGGCAAGGAGCATTTCACTCAGTATGACAAAAAGTGCTTTTGGTTTAAAAAAAGGTGTCCCCTCAAGACTATTGGTTGCTGTTTTTCCCGTTTTACTCCTGCTGTAGGCAGCGGATATTTTCCAAACTACTTTAAAAACACGCTATGAATTGCTTCCCATCGGGTCATAAAGATCATTTTAACCAGTATTTAAAAAAATGTATCTCATTCAAATCGCCAACCCGAGCTTTAAGCAAACTAAATTCAAAATGAATACTGAAACTAACTTAATACAGCAATTTAAAATGAATACTACAGTATAACATGCCTCTAAATAAGACAACAGTTCTATTCACATTGAATTACCATTCAAGTGTGCTATAATTAATCTTATATTAATTTTTTAGTGCACTAATTTGCGGTGTAATTAATTAATCTAATTAATGCACTAAAATGACAGCCCTAATTAGGGATGTCAAATGATTAAAATTTTTAATCAGATTAATCACATCTTACAAATTAATTAATCATGATTAATCACAAATAATCGTAATTTGCAACTATGTCTGAAATATACCTTTTTTTCCTGTATTGCATTAACAAAAAAAAAAAAAAAAAAAAAAAAAAAAACGACAGGACATGATTATATATATTTAACACGTGATGTCTTTTATATTTAAGGCTCCAAATAAAATAAATATTCAAAAAACTAAAACATGCACACCATAACATAATGTCTGCGTGTGTGCAGCGCTCCCTCTGCAGTCCCTCTAAAGTTGGCTTTTAGCAGGAGTTACATTTTCAGGTCTGTAACAAATGTAGTACCACAAGAAAAGCAAAACTAAGAGATACCACACTTTTTTCTTGCACAATTAAACAGGTCATTCTTAGCCAGTGTTCCTTTTTGTGTGGAAATCAGAAAACTGCTTCAACATTTTTTTAATCAAACAAGTAGAATCCATGGGGCCAGTCAGCTTATCTCCCTCCATATTGCTTTCTTCTTCTGTTTTGATAAATTATTTGCCGCCAGGCCTCCTTTGCCTCCTATCTGCTGCCCATCCATGCTTCACATGTCCACGTGGGTGCACGTGGGTGCGCGTTGGTCCGTGTGACATAAAAATTCCTGTCCGCGAGGCGTAGAATTCCTGTCCGCTAGGGTCTGCACGGACCGATCCGCGGACGTCCGCTCAGCAGCCCGATTTTGAGACCGCGTTGTGCGCAGGTCGCGGCAGCCTGGGAGAAAGGGGAGAAAGCGCGGGTGGTGCGCGGACGCTCCAAAGCGGACGAGGAAACGGGTACATGTGAAGCATGGACGAGCTGAGGCTGAGGTGAGGCTTCTTCTTCTTCTTTGGTTCCCAGCAGCTTGCAGGCAGCTTGCAGCCAACTTGCATTCAATGCGGGTACACTACCGCCACCCGCTGGTAGAGGTGAGGCTTGTCATGATGCGCATGCGTTAAACTGCGTTAAAAATTTTAATGAGATTAATTACATAAATTAATTAACGCAATTAACACGCTATTTTTGACAGCTCTATATATAATATATGTATGTATGTATGTATATATATATACATATATATATATATATATATATATATATATATATATATATATATATATGTACACACACTAGTGCTGTCATGCGAACAAAAAAATTTATGTAATTAATTACAGGATTTGAAATTAATTAATCTAATTAATCACATTTTAATCTCATATCTGCTTTACGTCCCCAAGTGAAAAATTCAAATTCAGGGACGTTACAGAATTGTAGCGCATGACTCATCAAATGAAGACACCAAGAACAGAAGATTTGAAATCCATATTTTTGTTAATGATGAATGAAAGCTAAGTCTGGCCATCTTGTCCAAAATAAATTCCAAGGCAATCAGGCAACTCAAATAACACTTTCAGTGTGTTTCATTATAGAAATTCCAAAGAAGAAAAAGTTTAAGTACATCCCAGCAAACCAATTCGGCCTGGTGCACTATTCAAAAATGCAGTAGAAAAACAATTCTGAAATAGAATAAGGCTGAGTCTCAAATAGCCACTTAAAGCTAGGGTTGGCAATCTTGGAAAACTAGCGTTAGCATGTAGCATCTCCCCAAGGCTCCGCCTAGCTAGCTCCGCCCAGCTCCCACCCCATTGGAGGAGCTCCCGTTGGGATATATATGGGGTATATATATATATATATATATATATATATATATATACACACATACACACACACACACACACACACACACACATATACATATATCAACTGCACTTCGAGAGGTTTGGATTAAAGAACCAAAGTCCTATTCAAAGGATCTGGATCTACCAGTTTTATAACAGTTTCAGAATGTTTAATGTACAGCTGGACGATATATTACATTTACGATAGACATAATATTGAAAAATACAATATTGCTTGTATCAATATAGCTTTTTGTGTTAAAATATTAGTTTTAACAGTCGCTATGTTTCTCAATTTCAGTCCTTTCTGCAGCCTCGTTCACTCTGAGGAAGCTGCACGTTCGCCTCGGCCCTCCCTGCATGCTCAAGCACAAAACACAAAATAGCAGCGGACAAACGCAAAGAAAAAGGTGTAGAGGAATTGTCCGGTGCTTTTGGGAAATCTTCCGATTGTGATAAACAAATAATGGATCCTTAATTAGCACACATACTGGCTGATCACACAAATCGCCCAATAGCTCTTTACAGGGGAACTGCTGACTTAAGCAGAAAAACTGAATCTATAGAAAACACAAAAAAAAACATGTTTTGACTAAAAGTTCCCCTCTGGAGCTGTGAGCCTCTGGCAGGAAGGAGCGTTTCCTTCTTGTTTTCTGTCATTGAGCTCAGCTCTATCAAACATATGGTCTGTGGACCAAACCCGGTACTCCAAAGGGGTCTTAGGGTCCAGTCTTGGACAGATCGTTGATTTATTGTTGCATTTTTAGATGCAGCAGGATTGAAAGTGACATTTGTCGCACCAAGATGCAAAGATTAAAACTGGCACGGTGTTGAAATTGTAGTTTTTGAAAAGATATTATGTTTTCATGCACGTGTGCTATTCATTTGATCGAAGACATCTGGATTTGTTGATGTCTGTGCATTGTTGTGCTGTCATTTCACTGATCTGATGCCTTATGGTTTCTCCCTGAACTAGAATGAGTCTGACACAGCTGATTAAACTCTGCACACATTGACTTTTCTAAAGAATTCGCATGTCTGGCCAGACAGTATGAACATGTGAAAACCTGTGCTCACCCTGCAGTCGTCTCTTATGGGGTCAGCTGCAGACAGGAGCGGCTGAGGTCGCTGGAGGTCACCTGGACACAGCCATGGGGGATGGAAATCCACATCTACACACAAACCAGGAAACAAGGAGTGAGTTTTGCTTTTTTATTATTATTTTAAATCAACTTCACAGTACAGTAAATTGGCTGCAACTTAAACTCCATCTCATGTGGGGAGAGAGGCAGACTGGATAAACTACATAACAGACAGCAACTTCAATCTGTGGAAAAGCTGAGAATGAATTGATGTTATTGCTTTATATAAAGCAATCGGTGAGAATATACATGTGGAACTGACTTCTGTTTTGATTTATGCATAAAATAAATATGATTGTTGACATTGCTGATGTTACCAGACCTGTTTTTCCAAATTTAACATAAAGCATAAGTTTTATTCCCAGGCACCGAAATAAAATCCACTGTAATCAAGTACCTCCAGAAGTCACCTAGTAAACAGAGTTCACCTGTGTGCGTTCCAATCTCAGCATAAATCCTTTCGTGGATCAAAAACCTGTTGTGAATTTTGCACTTTCGTTTCTTGTCGAGCAAAAAGTACTACAAAAACTGAGCAGGGGACATGTGCATTGAAAAAAGATTAAAGATGGTCACATTAAGTTTCCCTCTGTAGGTTACAGTGCATTTTAGGTTCATCCTGAAATTTCAGTGTAGAGTAGATTACAAAAGTAACTTTACTCGGTTGATGGAAAAACAATGCAACACTTGACTTTTTTTGTTTTTCATCGAACTGAGAGAAACTCAAGAGTTAGTCCAAAAGCTTCTCCTAAAGGAATTCCGATACTATCACTGCTGTTTGTTATCATGTTAATATTGTCATTAGTACTAGTAATACATCCCCCATGATGCAGTTCGGCGCCAATAACAGCGCGTGCAGTGGAAGAAGCGCCGCTGACGTCACGGGACCGCAGCTGACTCGGTCTCATAATTAACAATTTACGGGAGGTTAGAATAAAAGCGTGTCTCGCGAGCAGGTATTTCAGGGAGAGGCGGGAGACACCGGAGCCACGCGGAGCGGAAACCCAGAAACAGGAACCGTCTTCAGGGAGCAGGAGGCTCTTCTCCCTCTGAGCGGGACTTTACTGCGGTCCACAGCCGGCGGAAAGCTGATTAGTCCGTCCAGCCCCCTCCCGTTAAACCACCGCGTCCCGCCGCTCCGTTTCTGATTGTTTACGCTCGTTTATCAGCCGCGTTCACAGCGAAGCCCCCCCCCCGACAAGACCCACCTCAACACGGGCTTGGCGAGCGGGAGTAACGGTACCCGGCTCCTCCTCCTCCTCCTCCTCCTCTTCCTCCTCCTTCTCCGGTTAACGTGGGTCGGTAGAATTCACCGTGACCGCTCAGCACTCCTTCTTTTCATCCCTCCGTTAATTCCGGGACTCCCCCCTCCCTCCCCTCTCTGCCGTATGTGCGCGTGCCGGGATTTCACAGCGTCAGCGTGCGTCATGAAGCGCCGCTCCTCCTTAGAAATACCAATGATAAACACGTTTCCTCTTATGGGAAAAAAAGATTTTAAAAAATTACCTCAAACCAGCATTAAATGTGTGGATTCGTTATTTAGCGAGGAGAGAGTTTTGTTAAATATATAATCCTTCTGTTTCCAGAGTGGCTTCCGCCGACAGGGGGCGCAAACGAGCCTGTTAAAATACAAGACGTCCAGTCTGAAGATTTGAACTGGTGTCGGTGGAACACGGCAGGGTGCTCTTAGAAGTAATCCCAAAAAGTACTGTATATTATTCACACATGCTGGAAAACATGTGAAATTAGTGACTTAAATGAAGTTACCGTTGTTAACCATGTCACTGCGGTCTATCATCCATCTGCACACACCATCACAGCCCACAGACCCATCCAGTGTGCACCCTTTAAATTAACATCTAATTAAAGGCTCAACTGTCCACAAGTTTAATGTCTTTGAAATGAGTGTTTGTTGGTTCAGTGTGTTGTGTCAATAAAGGCATTTCTGAAGTTCTTATCATTAACGTGTTGATGGTATGAATGTTGTACAGTTTAAAAATAGCATGTATAATATTGTAATTACACAAAATGAAGTTGTGCACATTGTAAACAGCCTGTCTTAGTTTGAAGGCCACTCGCCAACACAAGGTGCAGGCCAAGACAGGGAATTTATTTATTTATTTATTATTATTCATTTATTCATTTATTATTTATTTATTTATGTCGTTACAACTTTACATTTTTGACATAAAGAATATTCTAAAACTATTAAGTAATGGAGACAATGAATAAAAATGTTTGACATATGGAGGTGACGTTACTTTCACTTAACAGAAATTGTTCAATAACCTTCTGAGCCCTTTCATAGGGGACTTACAGGAGTATTGAACCATGTGGTTGTGGTGTGAGTAAAGCGTCTGATTAGCACAATCCCTTGTTGAAGGTTTCATCGGTGCTTTGAGGTCTTTCCTGAGTAGTTTGCAGCTAATACGGACGTCAAAAAGCTGCATCACGATAAGAACTGAGCTGCAGCGGTACATCCTCTGCTACACTGTGGTTTACTGAGTTCTTTTAACTTCAGCCACACTGCTGCTGAAGAGTTGGGCTGCAAGACAGACTCATTTTCTACTGCCACCACAAAATTACTGCATCGGAACTGACATGGCTACCACCCCATCCTGGAAGAACTGATTTAGTCCCTGAACTGCACGGCTGTGACGCCTTTGATGCCAACATTTTGGCTTTTTGTTATAATTTGGTGTCAAGCAGTTTAACTTCATTGCCTTCATTCATATGAATAATTTTGTTTTTACATTAGAACATTTTGCCTTTTCTAGCTTTATTTAAATGTGTTTTTAGTTAACAAATCAATTTGTTCATACCCGTTATTAAAGTCAGCTCATAATCTAATGTAGAAACTATTGACCAATAATGATTTCCATCCTTTTAGTGTTACTTTTTTAGAGATGTTTCCTGGATGAATAAAGAACCGTAGAACATATTTAATCATCCATCATTAGGAGCACATAACTCCTAATGATTTGATTTATCCTAGAATTTAAGTACTGTCTGGAGAGGAAATCCTTGATATAAATAAAGAGCAGACACATGTCAGGTGCTAAGCCAAGGGGTTTATTACACACAGAAATCAAAGATCGCCACAGCTCTTAATCACAGAACGTATTCTGAACGTAACAATGAGCGGAAATGATTTCCTAAAGGAAGCAGGGAGTGTCTTGTAGCTCAGGATTCAGAGAAATGTGGAGGAAAGTCAGGAAACAAAAATTAAAAGACAGCCAATTTCAAAATGATCACCCTCAACATTCAAGTTCATGATTTTTTTTCCTTTTATTTCTACATAAAACTGCACAGTTATTGATTTTATGCTATTTCCCTTAAATTTTAGTTTCAAAGAGAAGATAATATAATTCTGGGAAAGAAAAGCGGAAGAAATGATAAAGTTCATGAGCAAGAGAAACAAAAGGATGTGATTCAAAGCT
The DNA here is from genome assembly GCF_902148845.1 of Salarias fasciatus. Lineage (NCBI taxonomy): Eukaryota > Metazoa > Chordata > Actinopteri > Blenniiformes > Blenniidae > Salarias > Salarias fasciatus. The sequence goes on along the minus strand of NC_043753.1, from coordinate 22,478,875 downwards.
ACGCCTCAGTGACATGCTGGAAGGAGGAATCGTGCAGACAGTCAATTCATGTGTGCTCAAAGGTACACAGGCAGACAAGTTTTTTTTTGTTGTTGTTGTTGTTTTTGCCCATTACAAACATCAAATATACTCCAGAAATCCCTCAGGGAGCTTGTGTGCTTTGTTATGGAGGCAAAGCAAACAAGCCGCATTCAGACCGGAGTTCCTGCTTCCAGGGAGGCGGGTCGGTGGAACAAGCTGCCTGGAGCCTCATGAACAGATACCGACACACACTGCAGGTTTTAACAACACACACACTCTACGCCAAAAAAAAAAAAAAAAAAAAAAACAAACAAAACAAATACATATGTTCAAGTATAAAACTCTGGGAAACACTGTCCCCGATAAGTTGTTCCACTCTGAAGCGAAATATGAGAGACACTGCCCTCGATAAATACACATAGAAAAAAACCAACATGGTAGGCAAAAACTACCGTCACATCTTCATTATGGAAGGCACTGCTCCCGATAATGGGGTTTGAATTATGGAAGGCACTGCTCCCGATAACAATAATAATATATTAACTGCTCCAAAGCAGACTGTGCAACAGAAACGGCTTTCCTGTCAATGATCAGTCGACTCTTTTTTTCCAAATCGTGGAGGATCTCTTTTAGCATTCTCCATCTTTGGAATATCTCAATTTATTTTTGCATTTGTGAGGAAACTGAACCACAGTCTCCTGGCTCAACTACAGTATCGAAACAGTTTGTATTTTACTCTACTGATCACGAATCAAAACTGCCCGTCGCCCTTTGGCAGTTTGAATTGTGCAGAGCAATGCAGGTCACAATGAAGCCAATCTCCCCGCCGGAGGAGGAACCAAAGGCCAGAAAGATTTAAAAAACGCAACTTCAGAAGCTCCATTTTATCAGCAACAGTTGAGGAGTCATTTGTGTAGCAGATGCTGCCCTAAGTTTCGACGGTATAACCGTCATAATTATGGAAGGCACTGCTTCCGATAATGTATAAAAAACAGCTTTGTAGTGGGCACTGCCACTGACAAAAGAAAAAAATAAAATAAAACAAACATAAATAAGGTTTCTCAGTGATTCAATGGCAAGAGGTCACGGCAACTGCTTGGACTGGCTGGATGTGTGGCGGCGGCGCCGGAGGAGAGGAGGCGGATTTGTCAGTAGCGTTTAGTTTCTTCAAGTATTTGGAGCCAAGTCGCCGCCGTCTCCTCCTGGACTGATCTGGCACTCAGCTGACGTGAGCCTGACCTCTGACCTCTGACAGGGGGTTTCAGCGCCGATACTGGAGCTCCACGAAATTTACTTTTTTTTTTTTAAAACACAGTCAAACACACACGCACGCACGCACACGCACAAACACACACACACACACTCCCGCTTCAGATCTGGTTGTCGAGGTCCCAGATGTTGCCCACCATGGCGTTGGCGCAGCCCTGCAGGTTCCAGGTGGCCAGGGCCAGCTGGGTGTGGAGCTCCGCCATGTCTTCGGTGGCGGCGACGGACTCCAGGGTGTGAGGGCCCGGCCGAACAGCAGGTGGCGGAACGGAGTCTGGGCGGGGGACACGTACGGCGAGAGGAGCGCCTCCTCAATCTGAAACCGGGAGGGGAGGGGGATTAAATTTCTCACGGTGTCACGCAGTCAGAAGTTTCATTTTCCTGATCAGAGCCGTTACCATCATGAGCCGGTCGTTGATGAGTCGACAGGCCTCCCTGTCCGTCAGGTCGGAGTTGACGATGTCGTTTTGAATGCTGTCAGCAGCTCGGTTGAAGGAGCCTCGCGCCCGGTTGAGCCACTGAGGACTGACGCCGCTCAGACGGCCGCTCTACGACAAGGAAGAACCGCCATGTTTTAACGTTTCACCTCGACTTTCCAACCCGGGCGCCGAGCGGAGGCAGAGGAGAAGACGCTGACCTGGGTGAGCTGGTTGACCCGGATGTAGACTCGAGACACGGACTTGGTGAGGAGGCCGCCGTAGCGTCGCACGTCGAACATGAGCAGGTGGTCGTGGACGAGGCGCAGAGCCATGCGGCCGGCGAGCTGCGCCGCCGCCGCCGTCATCTCGCCGATTCTATGGCTGGTTTCATATGCGAGGTGATCCATGCTGTCCAGCTTGGTGCCAAAGTACGAGTAGTACTCCGACTTTAAAGCCAAGGCACACGGGCACAAAGACGGTTAATACATGTAAGGGAGAGGACAATCGTCTTTTTTCTAAATGATGGATCAACAGTGAGGATGTGGACTCACGTCTTTGGAGATAAAGTGGAAGGAGATGGAGGGAATTCCAGAAAAGCCAGGAAGGGATAAGCAGGGTCGTCCAACGTCATCGGCCTCAGTCTGCACATTAAAAAAAAAAAAAATTGGGGGTTCAAGAATATCTTGAATTATACAATTTTATAAGTACAGAAAGTTTCCCACTTACACAGCAGCCTCCCAGTTCTTTCCCACCATGTCGTACACCGAGCCAGAACCGAGAGGACTCTTCACCTGCAGGCACAGAACAACCCGGCACGAGTCAGTAAAACTCATCTCCAACCTCAATCATCAGTGTGTGTGTGTGTGTGTGTGTGTTTTTATTTATTCACCTCCTTCATTGCGCTCTCCAAGAGGCTGTACAGCAAAGGACTCGCCGAGGCGATGAAGCTCCCACGGCCTTGAGTGAGAAGAAACTCAGTTAAACAATCAGAGAGGGAAAATGGAGTGTGTGTGTGTGTGTGTGTGTGTGTGTGTTGTATTCATACCCATGACAAGCGCATCCAAACTTATGTAGGTAAACACATTTTTGCCAATAGACGTCATATGGGCCTAAGAAATATAAGAAAATAAAGCAAATGACTGAAGGAAGGTGGATTTTTCTCCCTCCAAATCCCAACATTCATGCAGTTCTTACCTCCAACCACTCGGTGGCGCCAACACTTCCAAACTCTCCTGCACTGAAGCTGGCGAACACCACACTCCTCCTGGGCCTGAAGCCCTCTGCAGTAAGAAAAACATGACGAATATGCATCGGATTCAAAATCCATCAAACCAGAGATATTCGGCATTAAGAGGATAAAGCTTCTAAACTTCCACACGTCTCTCACCTTTGGCCACCATGTCGTGGAAGGCCTTGGCGAGCCCATCAGGACCGAGGAGACGACGGAGGCCTTGGCGGAGCCCGGACCCCAGGCGTCCCTCTGCGCTCCCAGGACCACGTACTGGTCTGCGGTCGGGTGAGGAAACGGGAGTCAGCGCGGCGGACGGAGGAAACGGACGGCGGGTGTAGAGAGACTGGCGGTCTTACCGGGGTCGGTGAAGCCTTTGACCACTCCGAACACGTTGTGGATCTCCTTGTTGACCAGCACGTTGTTCACCTCCACCGTGGCGTTCTCCACGCCTCCCAGGGTGTACGGCACGGAGGACAGGGCGCCTTTAAAGCTGGCGTCGCTTCCAGGGCCGCCCATCTTCCTGTGATGGGTCACACACTTTCAGACTATGGCATCTGTGTGTGTGTGCGCGTGTGTGTGTGTGTATTTGTGAGACGTCGGCCGTACGAGAGGAGAGCGGAGGCCGTGTTGGCGGTGATCGTCTGCGCTGGGATCTGGGGAAGGCCGGCTGACTTGGTTGGCGGGAACTGGGTGTGGTTGAAGGAGGGGAATCCAGGAGTGTAGGGGTCACCTGAGCCCAGATGGACCTGAAGGAGAAGAAATGACACACACACACACACACATCAATGCCTGCCCGTGTGCGACGTTATGTGGTTCTCCCGCTGTGGCGTGAACCTACGTGTCCGTAGAGCGGCGTGTCCTGGCGGTAGGCGAAATCCTGACTGTCGGGGTAGATTAGGACAGCGACGGCGCCCATCGACGCAGCGTTGTTCACCTGGGGAAGAAGAAGAAGGGAGGAAAACAAAAACATTGGAGAGTTGAACACAGGATTTGTTTTAAAGCCAACTTTAAAGGTTGAGTTTTCCCACATTCAAGCCGTGATCTACCTGCTCTGCGAAGCTGATCTTCCCGGCACGGAGCAGCACCACCGAGTCTCTGAGCGCGACGTTCCTGCTCTGCACGGCCTGCAGGTCCTCTTTACGGCCGTAGTTACCGTAAACCAGCTTGCCCTGCGGACGCAGACACCAGCGGGAGTCAGAAACTCAGGGTTTGGTCGATTTCCAGCTCAGAGTGGAGACGACTCTGCCTACAACACTGAGGTCTGATGAGGTTACAGTTTATATTTTAATTCTAAATCCCTGGTACTGAAAACGCGCTCTGGCGTTCTGACTCACCTGAGCCCTGCCAGCAGCGCTGTAGGCCAGATACCCCGCCGGCTTAAAGACCTCCGAACCAAACTGAACCAGGTTGGGGCGTTGGCTGCAGAGCAGAGGAAAAACCTTTGTTGAGAGCATTTTCTCCGGCAACGCTTCACAAAGCGGGTCTGAAAAGGCTTGGTGGACAGGTTTCACAGTCACAATCATTTTGTCAAACTCGTCTCACGTCTAAAATTACACCTAATTTCTGGGACTATAGTGAATCAGTCCCGTCTTGACCTTACGTCACTGTAACATTGAAATGCTTCTACGCTTAGTTTCCCTGTTTTTGTGGGCTGGTGGTTTGTGTGGTTTAGAGCCGCTGGAAAACACTTCTCTCTTTAACGTTCAGCGTGAACCGTGCACGGACCCGTCTCTCGCAGGCAGCTGCACGTAGTGGATGTCCGTCCACGGGTCCATGTGAAGGTCGCTGAAGGCCTTGAAGATGTGGTCCGCCAGGTGCATATCCTCCGCGCTTCCCGCTGCACGGCTGGGCACATCGAACATCCTGGAGAGACACAAACACTCAGAGCTCAAGCTCAGATTTGGTTTTTGAACCTTGCGCACCAAGGCTTCTGAGAACACCGCACGGCAAATGTCAGACTGCCGCTTTGACAGGAAATGAATTCAAATGTTTCTGGGTTGAGTTTCACAAAACGACACGACTGCGGTCGCTTGCAAAGAACTAAGGGGATTCTAATCTGATTATGGAGAGGTTTGTTTTAAAGCACGTCCTTCTTTGAGGTGACAGCTGGATGACAGCCAGACTGAATTAATTTCCACTCAATGATCTCTGAGAAAACTTGTTTGACTGGTCAGCAGCTCTTCTCTGCTTGAGCCACGTTCGCCACAACACAGAAGTTATTATTTTTCCTTCTGACTGCAGTCGTTCCTTGTTTTTGGGTTTGGATTGACTTCGTACTTGAGCGTACTGGTCGAAGGCGGTGCTGCTCAGCTGGTCGGTGAGGAGCTGGGTGACGGTGCTCCAGTCCATCGGCGGCTCGGGTGCGACGGCGCGCTTGCTGAACCGGTGCCGACGTCGCCAAGGTCGCCTCGGTCGGGTGTTTTTGGTCGCCTGCCCTGCCGTGCAGTTCACAGACTCCACCCGAGGTTGCGGTGGCTGATTAGCCCAACCAGGTAGCCTGGAGGACCAGAGAAAGAAGACAAGGACAACCTTTTAGAAAGTGTCATTGAACTCATTGCTGGAATGACTGAGGTTTGTATGTTGACCATAAACGCCGTTCACACACTCCTGTGTGGAACCCACCAGCAAGGAAGATGAGCAGGACCCCGAGCACCATATAAAGGACGGTACGCCGGCTGTAGCGCGCCGGCGCCGGCCTGAAGGTCGGCGAGCCCCCGGCCTCGGCCTCCGTGGCGTCGTCGGACAGTTTGACCTCGGCGTGTCGCTCGCCGTCCTCCGTCGGCTGCAGAGTGAATCTGCTGTACCGCTCGCTTTTAATCTGGACGCGATAAGAGAGCGATGTGAGGAGGCAATGTGAGAGCAACGCGCGGCCGATTCCACAGCTGCAGGAGAGGCTCACCCACAGCACAACAAAAATGGAACAACGTCATAGAAAAAAGACACATTATTCAACACTCGCAACATAAAGACACTTGAAACTTAATTGCCTCTGATAAATCTTATGAAACAAAGTTTTTTAAAAACAAAATTGGTCTAAAATGAAAAGTTTAGTTTGAATTATGCTGACTTTTTTTTGCTGTATTATATTTCAACTTGCACCGAATAGAGTGCAAATGCTCTCAAGTAAAAAAAAAAACCCTGATCAACGTTCCTATAATTCCTACCATGTTGTTGAATCCCGACCTGATCCGCTCCATCATCCCCGCTGCTGCTGAAGACAGAAAGAGAAACGACAATGAGGTTGTGAAACAAGCAGGAGGAGAAATGAGGAAAGAGTGTGTGTGTGTGTGTGTGGGTGTGGGTGTGGAGGGTGAACCACATTTACAAAGATGCTACTTTCATAATGACTGAACATCTCACTGCCTCAAACAGGCACCGATAATTAGAGATAAATTAGAAACGCAGTTCATCGTGTTTTCAGAAGCAGACGTGCATAATTATTAGCAGGAAAACACACAACTAAAATAACCACTTTTGTAGTGGATGTTCAAGGAAAACCAGAGGATCTGCATACCACTGACGGCAGAAAACAGTCGTTTGCTGCACACCTGATGGCACTTCCTGCATCAGCCTCGCTGGGTACTTCCCCCATTGTTACTCAAATTAATCCTCCAGGTGTGAATGTGTTCATCGGGTTCTTACATGAAGTCTATGTGGCTGGAAATATATATTACAAATAAAAAAATTAAGACACCTGTCAGTGGACGGAATCTAAAATAGAAACAGGACTTGGTGTAGTGTTTAAACCGTCTCCCATACTGCCCCAGATATGTACGCACTCGGTAGATGAGGGTGTCTGTGGTAGGGATCGACCGATATGACTTTTTTAGGGCCGATGCTGATTATTGGTACTTACGGAAACCGATAGCCGATATGTTGAACCGATATTCATTTGCAGTAAAAATGAACATTTTGCCGTCAAAATGTAGCTGTGGGTGGGACATTGTTACACAGCCCAGAGTAGTGACTTCAGGCAGAGAGAGAGAGAGAGAGAGAGAGAGGGCTGTATACATGATCCAAAGAGCACGTTTTTAAATAAATTTATTTTATCGGCTATCGGTGGAAAAAAAGGGCGATTATTAGAAAAATGCACAACATCGGCCAATAATTGGTCCATCCTTAGCCTGTGGTCATGAAATGTACCCGGAAAAAAAAAAACCAAACAAAAAAAAAAAAAAACCACACCACCCAGTCACAACTGGCGTAAACAGGAAGCTGAAGATAGAGCGCGATAGAGCACGGTTATTCAGAAGAACAATTCCTAAAGCTTGAAGTCATCCTCATATATTAAGTGTTTGCCTTGATGACAAATCAACCATCAGCACAACATTCCCTGATATCAGGCAGGATTAATCATTATTTCCTGTCTTCCAAGGAAGGAAAACGAGTCACGCTGATGCCCTGGAGACCCAATCTCTGGACTTCCGGCACTTGAGAGATCTGCTGCTGAGATCCTGGTGTCAGATATCACAGCAGACCCTCAGAGGTCAAGCCGAATCCTTCGCTGGACAGAACAGCACGTGTTTACAGTAAAAAAATATATATTTTAGAGAGGGTGTAACGCCGTTCAGGATCAACGCAGATGTCTCAGAAATAAGAGACTCACGATGGTGTGCATGACACCCCAGCTCGACCACGAGGAAGCTTTTTTAGGCGTCACATGACTGTAATAACCGTTACTTCAATTAGAGTTAGCATGCTATGCAATGTCAAAAGAAAAACTTGGTTTTCAGTAAAAAGTTATTTTAGAATAAAGGGCATTAGTGCTCTCAAATCTACAGTGATAAAAAAAACGGTTAAATGATAATTCTGTGCTGCACAGCCTCCATCAGTCGCCACTTATTTCTGAACTCTAATTTTAATTCAGTTGTAACTTAATTCACCTTTCTTAGAGTATTGTGTCACAAAGGGATTAGATATCTCAAGGCGAGATCCAGAACTGCTGTGACCTTCACCTCACACAAACAGACAGGTTTAACAAGGGAAAGCGTGACAACCGTCAGCTGTATTTCCACAACACACAAGTACACGTTGCTTTCAGCGTCTGTTAAATCTAAATCCACCATCACTGCACTGAGGCATCAAGGAAGAGAAGGCATTAACTGTAAACCCACAGAGAAGCTCTCGGATGAGTCGTTTTAACGGTTTACTGACGCAACACAACACCTTTCATTGTGCAGGAGAAGGAAACGGCCACAGATTCCTCATTCTGCAGGAAGGCAGAACGAACGTTTGCTCGCATACAAAGAGCACACAGTCAAGAGTTTTCGTCTGTCAGCACAGGCTTAAGAAATCCCGTCAGTATTTTTGCTTATGACAGATACACACAACCATCTGACGGCGTGCCATCAACTTCACCTATAAATAGGTGTGTCGACTCTTTCGTGAAGTTATTTCAATAGAAACATTAGTCTTCATATGCCTCATAAGTATTGTTCCAAAATAAAAAGAAATGAAGCGTTGAAGGAACCAAGTGTCAAAAACCACATGGCGGAAAAATGTCAACATGCATTGCTAAACCTGCACTTTCCTCACATTTCCTGTCTCCGCTGCTGCTTTAGAATATAGATTTATCAATGAGATAAATACAGGACTAAACAAAAAAAGGCTGATGTTTGTGTTTGTACGCATAAATCCAAGTTATGGGGGTTTATTAAAAAAAAATGTGAATGCAAATAATGGCCCTGATCCATTTGTTTTAAAGAAAATTAAAGGAACATGATGACTGATCACAAAAGTTCCATCTTAAGAAATCAACAAAATACATATCCATTAACACCTGCATCCAAATGATTCAAGGTTTATTATTATCTATAGATCGCTATCACTAAAAATGTATTCAAAAATAGCATCTATACAAATGATACAATTTTTAAATCTGCAGGCACTGTAAACAGTGGAAAATTATGTAGGAAGAGTTTATGTACAGGTAAAAAAGGGGTCATTACAGCAGATCACATCTGTATATGGTTTTGTTGGCACTTTTTCAACATTTAAACCCCTCATGAGATAGCAAACTTAAAAGTAAATCAATAAAAAGCATATACATCCTGCACATCAATTCTAAAAGCAAAAGAGCAGCCGTCAGTTGCGTTGGCTCTGGGAAGTCTACAAATAGAAATGAATCATTGAAAGGCTAAAGATTGGTGAAATATTAGATCTGAAGTATTGATCTCACACATTAAGGCGTGTTCCTTTAGTGTTTCAATTGCATACGTTACAAATGGTTCTATTTAATCCGTTGGTGGCACATTTGCTGTGTTAAACTTTAAAATCGAGACCATATGTTACAGGTGAAACAGGAAGAGACTCCACGTGTCTCCTCGATACAAGCTACCTGCACGCGGGTCAAATTTCGATCATTTTAATTGATATCAAAGGATTCACTTTATTGAAGACAGGCAATATCACTGTTTAGCGGCAGGAACACGGCTTCATGGCCACAAAGAGGAGCAAACCAGGACACAGGGCGAGACTATAAAGATGCGAAGGTAAAAAGTAGCATGTTAATATTGAGCTAAAGCGGGTTATGAAGCGATTAGTTACTAATTTAACCGACTAAAGACTAGAGAAACGTAAAACGAGCCGCAGCGCCACAAGCTGAAGTCAACTAACGCTAATAAAATGAATGATACGAGTAAATATGTTTTATTTTTGCATGTAATGATTGAAAGACAAGCTCACCTTCACGAGACAACCCCGCAACCTTCTCTGCGCGGACGTGCGTTGCTCCTTATTAGGACTTCCGCCTCACGTACAGCGCATCAACACGGGCGTAAAGTTACGTCACACGTACCGGCAGTCACCCCACGGAGGGGGCGGGGTTAGACAGTTGGCGGCAAATGGCAAGGAAACACCAGCAATAAGCATTGCTTCACAAGGAAATACATAAAAACAAGGTGATTAAGGAAGACTTAAAAAATAAAATTAATTTTAATAAGTTTCTAAAAAGTTAAATATTTCTGTTTCTCTGAGATGGAAGACAGAGAACTTCTCTCATTTAACTATTTATTAAAATTTGCCAAAACAAGGATCGTCTTCCTTGAGTTCCACCTGTTGCAGCTCACACAATGAACATCTGTGTGTCTGTTATCTCTGAAAATCTATATAAATGAATGTCTATTTTTCAAGTAAGTGAATCACATTAAATGTGCTAGAGAATAGTGTGGAAAAGAAATCACCTGCAGACATCCACCACTCAGGTGTGATGTGCTCCACCCTCTGGTGAGGGCCCTGGATGAGCTGAGACTGTCTAACACATTTTTTGCTGAAACCTGTAAACACACTGTTAGGATCGTCCAAACTGGTGAAAATAAATCCATGGACAAGTTTCTCAGAGGCTTGTTTGGTCAAAAATTCTTCCGAGGTAGGGATGGGTCAGTCAGAGGACCATCATTGTAACGGTGGATGCTGATCATTTATGGGTAAGTTAGAAAATACATTTATCTGCAGCAGTCTGAAATGTGAATGTAATTTATATTGCAAATGTTGGTAAGATATTGAAGAGTCTTGTCTTTATTTACTGTTTCCTGTATGCAGTTAAATGAAAACTTGATTGATTTTGGCCTGTTTACATTCGTTAAATGGATTTTCCTGTCTGTGATTCTGGTCAAAGAAAGCTGTGTACAGTGGCGCCTGTGGCAGAAAGCTGCACAGGTCATTGCCTCAATACAGCAGCTTGTGAGAGGTCAGCCCTGCACATCGTACCAGTGCAGGGAAGTCTTGAATTGACTAATGTTCTCTACTCTGAATGAGTTTGAAAGCATGCCAGAAGCAACATGCCATACCTGTTCAGTAAACATGCCAGTTCAGATACTAGCAGCACGTGTGGCATCCTGTGAAAACAAGCAGTACTCAAGTGTGACCCTCAAACAGGACAGAATATTAATGTTTGACTTGCAGCGATAGATACGTAGGTTTGATTATCATTTTATTTGTCTGTTTGCTCTTCCTACAGACTACAGAGTGTCTGGATCCCCAGAAAACAGTCAAACCAGGAAAACTCCCCAAATGATCTTGACTTGTCTCTGACAGTAAGTATGTGAAAGATGTTAATATAAAGTCATGTATTTATGTTTGCTCTTCTTCACATTGACATATTTACAGTCCACATTTGCTTCTGCCATTAACCTCACATTTTCAGAACTCTGCAGATCTTCCTTCACTTTCGATTTCTCCAAACGTCAAAGTAAGAATGATACTGTCCGGGGCATGCACTCAGCTTCACTTCCTAAACTGTCTTATTTTATTGCAGTCCATGCAAAAATCTATTGTGAAAAGTATTTTTCATGATTTTCCCAAGCAAGATTTCTGTTCAACAGTTGTTTTTGTCGCTGTATCACGAGTCTTAGTGTGACCAAATCTTGTCACATGTGTTTCTACAGAACTTCTGATAGAGCAAAGGCCTTCATTTGAGTTTCAGATGACCCAACAATGAAAGTGTGACAAAGTCTGCAATAACTGTTTTGATATGTGCAAAGTTATAAGATTACAGACTTATATAAGTTATGTGGGTGAGTATGATTGTGAAACTGAACAAAACATTGAATAATTTATCATTATCTTGCACAACCAGCAATATATCCATGTTTTTATATCCACATTTAAGGTTAACTTCAAAATGAAACTTTCCCAGGAAATCGCATCTCATGTGTCCGGGTGTGCTGTGACCCTCTGGCAAACTGTAGAAAGCTGAGGAGAGACTCAGAGCACGAGCAGGGCCCAATTTTCTCTTCCATTTGGCCCTGACCTGTTCTGCAAGTACACCATGAGTATATTTTCACAAAAAACAAAATGTAACAAGCCATGCTTGTTCTCCCTCCTTCGGACGTGTCCTTGTGAACCCTGTGGAGAGAGATGCATTATGGGATACCTACATCCATCAATTGCCTCCCATCAAACCTTCACAAATAAAGCCAATTTATGCTTGACTTCCATAGTTTACCCCCAAAAAAACATTAATAATAGATAGTATATAAATATGGTACTCTGAGAAGGACACAGTATTTCTGTGAATTTAAATCTACATGGTTTTATTTTAGCTTTTTTTTCCCCCCACATCTCAAATGGTAACATCACACTTCTTGGAACAATGTGAGAAATTATAAAGCACGACTAAATTTTAATTTAACACAGCTTTGAATGTTAGAATATGGTATTAATGACATATTTGCAGAACGTGTGGACTATATATACAGTACTTTATTAATCCTATTTAATAAGTGGCACACCTTTTAAGTCTCTTAAATCATGATATATTATTGCAATGTTGTTTCAGTAACATAATTTCAGTATTAGTTTGAGTTTGGTTTGACAAGATAATGTGAGAAAACAGAATGCATGTAAGGAAAAGAGGGGGCACCCGGATTTGAACCGGGGACCTCTTGATCTGCAGTCAAATGCTCTACCACTGAGCTATACCCCCTACGCCTCCTTGCGGTGAAACACTGCAGTCTTATCATGTAGCATTCTGGGTAATCCTGAGGGAAGTGTGTGACATTCTGCATTTGTTTCAGTCCAAAACGATTCGCTCGATTGTGCCACTTTGTTGTTTTGCTAATGGAAATTACTTCTGCGACATGGATCATCAGCAAGTTGTGCAGGTCTTGCTACATTTCTGTGAAATACTGTAGCAATAAGAGATCTTGGTGTTAATAGACGAATCGATTCATGCAGGTGGTAAAACGTGTGACGCTATAAATGTTATAAATGTACCGGGAAAAAACACAAAAGGCTAGTCAAGGTCGGCGGTGAGGGAGGGGAGAGAAGAAACGTAGAGGTTCTGTAACTCACTGTAGCAATCAATTGAAATCTCACCGCCATCGGACCAACCGGTATAACAGCCCTAACACGCAGCTAGATATAGGACAGTACCAACAAATGAGTCTGATATATGGTGCGACACATTTTGGTGAGATTCTCTGGACACCCATTGTTATTATATGAATAAATCAACAACATAAATGACTGATATTCTTATTATTTCATTGATTTATTTCGATTAAGTTTAAAACTCTGCCCTGCGCATTGCATTCTGGGAAGACCTATCTCCGTCAAGCTACGGAAATAGACGCTTTCAAAATAAAAGCGCTCGCCAGGAAATGCTTTATTTATATTTAGAGCATATTTAAAATATCACTGTGGAATATTAGTGCGCTTTAAATAATCTTAATAATAATAATATTTACAATCGTATGAATATTCATAAAGAAATAAAGGGAAAGAACAGGAGAGAAGAATATGCACTAACATCTCTGTATCTGTGTCCACAAGTTCTTCTGACCCAAGCAGTAAACATGCAGATAACCCTAAAACAACACTGGATGTGGATGTTTGAATTAATTTTTATAAAGTAGTGTATGCTACAAAAATAGGACTTCACTCTCTTATGCTCAGTAGGACACACAAATGAACAATAATGAACAAAATGCACTCAATTGTGTAATTAAATTCTTAATATTATTTATTGAACTGTTTTTTTTTTCTGTGCAATTCTACAACTATACAACATTTGAAACAATGGCACGTCTCCGAAATCTGAATGTGTTGTTGATTTGTAAAACCTATCTGTTGATTAAATATTCATATGATTCAGTCCTTTGGGAAACACTGACTCAGAATTTTACAACATAAACAACTCCTGCTTTAAAGTGATGTGGTGGTTTTTCAGAAGACAGCCTGGGAGAAGCATTATATCATAATGTGAGTCAGCCACTGCTGTATTTTCACTGTGTATTTTTGAGCACTAAATAAGTTCTGGCTTCGAGGTAAACAATATTAAAGATTCAAACAGATTTGTGAGCTTGGTGATTTTTGTGCTAATAACTGGACTGGCTGCAAGATGTTCATGTGGTTTATGGGAGGTAACTTGCTCTCAGGAGTTTGTCATGTGTTATTATGAGAAGTTAACAATTTGCATAATTTCCTATTGTTGCATGCAAAGAAAACATAGCAGTTAAATGGTAATCACTTTGGAGTCACACTTTCCTGAGTAATAAAAATCTAAAGTAACTAAATGTACAATAAAAAAATAAAGGTCAGCTTTTTCCACTCATCGCCCACAAGGTGGCACTATGACTCCTCTCATCTGCCCTCACTTCCAGTGCTAACCCACTTTCTGATCCAGCACACTGGTTATTAACCAGGTCTCATGTTGGTAAAGGCTGAGCTGTGGACTCTTCCGTCCTCCTGCCTCCAGACAAAGCAGAGAGCCTGGTTTCACTTTGCATCCATGACTGAAAAGCAGCGACGCTGTTGAAGCCTCATTACGCGTCTTCGATAACAAAGAAGCCTCCCAGCGGGTCAGCTGAGGGGAAAACGTATCGCACTCCTTCATATCTGTTTGCACCTGCATGTCCAATCCCCAGCGAGCGGACCAGTAATGATGCATATACTGTAATGGAGTGATTACAGATTATGCGGCTGGAAAATGGAGCGCAGAGCCTGAAATTACCCGGCGGCGCACACAACGCCGAGGTCAAATGAGTGCGTGCCTCCAGCCATGCATACTGAAAACATCACGCACAAAAAAAAAAACCGTAGCCTATATGACATTTAAAAATAGCATGAAAAAGAGTATTTGAAACCAGATGGTTTTACACACTGTAAAGAGGCACGAGCGTGGTATGTTGATGAACGCAGCCTCTAGACTTCTACTGAGTGATTAGGAATGCTTCAGTCTGTGGGCGAGTTTGAAACAGAGAAGTCAACCGAGGTGATTCCACTCGATGAATAATGTGCAGCGTTTGATTCATTATCAGCAAGGAGTCGTTGTTTATGCAAGAACTCTTCGTGTCTCTGTACAGGGAACAAAGACCGAGGAGGTATGATTGGAGCGGCATTACTCCATGATGAACATACATATATTTTCACAAAACAATAATAATAATAATAATAATAATAATAAAGTCAGTTTTAACAGAATAGAATATTTTGACCATTTCCTCAGTGGTTTGGTGAGCCAGATTGGAGCGTCTTGCGGGTCGTCTTAAGTTTGACACTCCTGGAATAAAAGTAAATAATAGCAACAATAAATGTGGCCATGAAGCCGCCAGCCTTCCACTCTATTTGTCACTGATTCAAACCTGAACATTCTCACATGAACTCATCCACATGTGGACCGCTCTGCCAGGAGGTGGAACCCAGAGGCAGAAATAAACCTGTTTGGAGGTTGTTTCTTGTTGAGAGAGTTCTCTCTCTCAACAAGAAACACACACTGCCTCTATGATTTAGCTGCTGCTGTGGGACCCTGCTCTCCAGGCCATGATTTAAATAGCAGGCAGTAAACCATCACGCTCGCAGCGGGTGACTTTCCCTCCTTGTTTCTCTTTCTCTTGAAGAATTATCTTCCTGACGCGAGGGAAACTCATCCGTGTGATCTCCACCCCGGCGTCTGGTCTCGGTCGTCGTGGTCGAACGTGCCACGCGTTAGCCGGGACGCCGGACGGCGGCGCGGTAATGGCTCCACAAATCACACAGTGGCTGCTGCAGGGTCGGTGGAGCGACGCGGGCCTCTCCGACGCAACGCCGTTTGGGAGCGGGTTGCCATGGATACAGATTTCTTTTATCCACTGAGGATGAGATTGGCCTTAATTAATGCGAACGGTGAGCTAATCTGTTGAGCAGCAGTCCGGATTTCTCATCTAAGTGTGCTTGTTTCACTAGTTTGGGCTTTCAAATGGATAAACTGCACTTTCTGTGAGAGACGCCCTCACCTCACAGGGAGAATATCCCCGGTTCGACTCCAGGCTTCAGAGGCTTCTTGTGTGGAGTTTGTCTGATCTGCCTGTACTTAACGTGGATTTACTCTTGGCGCTCCAGTTTCCACCCACGGCCCAAAGACTGCACGTCGGCCATGTGGTTTTTTCCGTTTTCCTCTCAACCTGCCGTCGGATCGGGCGCTGTCTCCTGCACCAAAAAAAACACTGCGAAAAGTTTTCTGTTTTCCCTTGATGATGTTGTCATGTAAACAGGGCCTAAGTATAGTCAACAGGAACCAAATGTTTTATTCGGAGCCTCGTCACAGACTTACCCACTTTCTGGATGCTCTCGTCTTTAAATAGGTGCTGATTGGAGCCGTTGCGCTCAAATGGCTGTGTTCCTGCGGAGCCTCGGTGGGTGGTAGATGCTATTCTCCATGCTGGCTCTCTCAGCCCTTTTATTGACGGTCTGCGCCTCAGTAACACCCACTTACAGGGACGCCGGAGGCTTTTTTTCACTCCTCTTTTAGGCAATTTGACGACGACCAAAAAAAGCTGCTTCGGTTTTTTTGACTGTTTAGAAATCAAAGATGTCAGTATGAAGAAAAACGCAGATAACAAGACAGCGTGATGTGCGCAGCCAAAACAGACAGCTTCTCATCGTACCTCTGTTGGCTCTGACAGTGCAACATCAGTCTGGTGTGGGTGGTAAACTCGTCCTCCCGCTCTCTCTGTCTCCGCTCCACAGCAGGTGGCGGACATCGCTCCATCAATCGCGGTTCACTTGCTCAATTTGGAGATGCCTCCCACATCTCGTAAAGAAAGGACGAGGCCATCCTCCCACTCCATCATCAAGAGTCTAACGCCTTCCCAGCCTCGCTCTGGTCTCCTCACAGTTTATCTGCCGCTGATAATACCTTGACCACATACCTGAAGGGCGAAACTTCGTTCTATTTGTCTTAATATAACCTTTTTTCATTTATCCTCGGTGCTCCAAACCTGCTGAAAAGTAGGTCAAAACTGAGCACAAACCAAGAACACACTGATATACGGTATATTACGTCCCACAAGACAAATACCTGCACTGAAGATTGACGCCTACAGCAGTTTAGAAGCCTTGGCTAGCTTCTTTCGGATACTAAGACACAGGTAAACTACTGGTGTGTATGGAATCACTTTATTCTAGAAGTAAGAGAACTAAGTGGAGGGTTTCGGGAGCAGTGTGTGGGTTAAGCCAACATCATCTGATAAAGATACAGCTGCACTTTGTGGTGATTGGTGGCAAAACACACAATATCACTGTGTGAATGATAACAAGTGTCAACAGGGGAAACTGTGCTTGTGCACATGTGTGCTAAGGTCCGAATAAATACTTCTTCTGCATGACTTTTCTGACTCCAAAATGCAAAATCAATGCTATGTATTAGTGCAGTCTGAGAAAGGAAAAATATGCCTCATCACCGCAGACTGTTGTGTTTAGTGGTCCTGTAAAGACGACTTTATTATTGTTTCAGAGGTGTGGATCTCGCTGTAAAATAAACAAGTTCATTTGTGGCAGCACTAAAGCACAAAACTTCACGCAAAACACATTTAGAGATGAGATGAGTCTCCTTAATGGAATGGAAGCGGAAGCTGCACCGTCTGACATTATGAGCTGATCCGTCTTTATCAAGCGTCCTCCACAACTGAACCGCTGCCAGGAAAACCAATCAGAGCGTGGCGAGGCCCCCCTGCAGCGACCCAGGAGCAGTGGGAGGAGGGGCCGGAGCAGAGGGGGAATCAAGCGTCTTTCCATCCCAAGGACAGGAGGAGCGATCCCTCGGGGCCGCGGCACGTTTGGAGAAACTTCTGCTTTCTTGACGGCACCTCTCACACGAGTGCATCAAACCACGATGAAGCAATAAATAAATAAATTAACTGAAAGGTGCTCTTGAGCAGAAGAAACACAAAGGTGGTCCTTGGTTTGTGATGCTGTACTGGTGACTCCAAACAGTTTTGAGGAGGCTTTGTGAATACCAAGGGTGTTGCACTTAAAAATATCAAGGCAACTTCATTCAGGCCTGAAGAGAAAGCCTACGAAGTTATTCAACTTTAATTGCAAATCATTTTATTAGTTGTTTTATTTTCCTTTTAAAAACTGCTGTCAATGCAAGACACTTTAATATTTATATAAAGGAGCCTAATTTGTCCTTAAAACCAGAGATTAGAAGTAATGAGGTTCAAATCGATCTGGACTGAAGTATCTGCACTTCACTGAGGTAATTCATGCTTTGTTTTTTTGTACTGATGACATTTACACACAGGTACATATGATTTTAACGCTTTACATTCTCAAGCTGATGCATGTTTCGGTTTGTTGACGACAACCAGAGAGTGACTGGAACAAGGTACCTTTTCTTAGTTTGATTTGTCCTCTAAAGGAGGCAAAGAATTGATGTAAAGTAACTGAATGAGATTCTAAATTTGAAATGATCCATTTAGTGTGTCTATCTTCACAAATTGGTATTATGTAATTTATATCTTAAAACTTCTGCAATGCCTGTTTTTTTTTTTACTCATCTGAACTTGGTGTTCCTCATGACTTTAATATGTGGATTTATCATGAGATATTGTCTGTGTCCTTTCCTGTTTTAAGTTTTCATTTAAGTGTATACAGTATGAAGACCTTCTCTTTCCCACAGCTGTTGCATTCTTCTTTTTCCTTTCACCTGTTTTCTTTTTGAACTTTAAGTCTGTGTTAAACCAGAGTCTTTTCCTTTCCGTTTGTCAATTTTTCTCTCTCAGAGGAGTATATTTAATTGATTTTCTTTACAAGGCATTCATTCTCTTTTTTTCTTCTCCAACACCAACATAAAAAACAGGTAAAACAGGTGAGCGTCGTGCTTCAAAAGAACGCGTTTAATAATACAGTATCGTACGGTCTTCACAAAGCTACAAGGAAACTACTGTTTCCATCCCATAATATGTTCCGTAACTTTTCTTATGCCATACATTCAGTGTTTCGATCTGAATCCCCACACTCTGTAATTTACTTATTATTCAGTGGATTTGAGTGATGGATCCCAGAGTAACTTTCTAGCTTCTGAAATAAGTCATTTTAAAACTCTTTCTTCCAGACCATGGCCGATGTTTGATGGGAATCCAGAATGATAATAATTACATCATCAAAGAGTTTTCCTCTTGTTGTTTTCCCAGATTCATCCCTGGTTGCTTCGGCTGGGACATGTTCTGTAAAATGGTCTACATGTATGATTTCTCTCCCTCTGCCCTCTCAGATTAAAGAAGTGGACGCTGGGCATCCAGTCCTGAGTCAGTTCAATGGAGGAAAACCCAGAAGCAGACAGGTATGCTACCGAGAAGCCACACTAATCATAAGAGACCACTGCACTCAGGCATTCCTCAGGCTTGGGACAATACAAGCCCATTATTACATGGAATTTTAATCAAAATGCCACCGTCAAGATGTGGGAGAGCCGACAGCAGACCGCTGGTATCCGGGGCCAGGCATGTCTTTCAGAAGCGCCGTCTGGGGAAGAGTTCGGCCTCATCAGTCACCGAGTTACCTTCATAAAGCAGGTTTGTCGACGTGCACGATGTCAGTGGCGGACATACGAGAGTCTGTCTGGTTATCCCAACATTTGTTTGGTTCGTCTTTGCTGTAGAAGATTCAGCTGAGGCTCAGATGATCGGCTGCCATCGATCACATCTCCTCGGTCCCTGGGCTCCGTGGGAAATTAATCATCTTCCTGGGAATAGTTGATGGAGTTTCCCACAGAGCAGAATGCACAGCCGGCTTTAATGATTCGCCACTTTTGTTTGAATCAATGTCTTTCTGCTTCCTCGCCCCATTTTCCAGATGTTCTGCGTCTCCAGCGCTCAGTCTCTCTCTCTTAATGTTTTTATGTGTATTTCCTCCTCTTCCCTCCTCACAGGTATGCTCTCTGTTTCCCCCCGTTGGCTAGCTGTGGGTGTTGAGCAGTTGATCGCATTCTTGCTCTGAAGTCCCCCAGAATTCCCCGTCTCTCCAGGCCCTGTAGGCTGTCCTAACCCAGTTTCCCTCAGCCCACACAGCGAGGAGCTCAGCTGAGTCGTTTCATTTTACTCTCACAGATTGTTCAAAGTCATTATGATGGTTTAAATCGACACTTTCATTTACCTGACTGAGAAAGATCTGATTCGCTTGACTGTTTAGTAACCGTATCTTGAGATTAATGCAGATTAACTCCACGTAGATGACGCTCACGTTGAAAAAAACTGGACTTTTTGGTGTAGTTTTGATTTTGTGAGCAACACGCGTCCGTTGGTGGAGCTGGGCAGAATTTCTTGAAGCTCTGCTGTTTCTTATTTAATCAACAAACTTTGTATTCAGATCAATTCATATCCGCTTGGTAATTTGTGTAAAGCACTTTAGTGCTGAGGAATTGACACCCATGGCTGGACTGTTGTGTCGCAATGCACCATGGGAGTTGTGGTATTGGGGATTGAAATATGGTACTGGTGTTGTGAGAGGTTGTGATTATTGTATTTTGAATCAAAATCTTAGCGTTTAAAGGGCAACTCCAGTTTTTTTGACACCCGGACCTTACTTATAGGTGTGTGCATGCTCAGATCCAACCACCGCTGCCGTGGCGGACGGTTCCCCCGACCCAGCGGCCCAGCCTCCAGGCCCGGTCGGGCTCCGCAGGCGGGCGACCGGACCCACGCGCCGGCTGCCCCTCGCCATCCGACCATCTTCAGGTGGGTCAGCTGACCCACCTGAAGACGGTAGACGAGCTGACTTCATGATAACACTGGCGATGGATGAAGCCGAAATGAGCAATTTTGCAGAGATTATGTCCCGCGCTGAAGCTCCCTTGCCGTGGCCCCCGCTAAATCGGTTGGATCTAAATAACTTCTGAAGGACTCCGAGCTGCACGATGTTTGTCTGAGTGGGTATATGAGCATGACACACCTAGAAATAAGGTCCAGGTGTCAAAAAACCGGAGTTGCCCTTTAATGCACGAGTCAACGGGAGATGTGTCTTCCTCGTGTGAGTGTGTGTGTGAGAGAAAGAGAGTGAGAGAAATAAATTCAAATGAACAAACTGTTATGTAAAATCATAAATAAATCAATGCGACTGAAGTTTGTTTTTTTAGTAGAACGTCCGGTCATATTTGAAGTATTCTATTAACCTTGAAGGATTGATGAGCTGAACATTGGAGACGACGATGGACAGAATTTCCCATATTGCTGAGAATCAACATGCTATCAGTCTTCTCTCAATGTTAGATGCAATGATACTGTAATGATCCCCGGGAAGAAACTGGTTAAATGAACAAAAAATAAATACAAATGCTCGAATGTACTAAAATTTAAAAAATGCCTGAAAGACGAGAACTTAACCTAAAGCTGCAGCATGCTGAACTGCATTTGTGTAGGAAATTGCAAGTACGCTCCAATACTGATTAAAATCTGGGCGTGAGCTGCTGTTTGATCCGTTTCAGGCTCCAGATATTCGTGTTCATGTTTATGAAGATGTCGCACTCTGGGCTGTAATAACCACGTTACACTGCAGCTCATTCCCACACATTCCTGATTACGGTGCTTACTGCCTGCCCGTGGGCCCGAAGGTACATTTCTGGACCTCCCGCATGGCGTTTGATGGGTCTCGAGGTGAAATAACACGGCACGTATTTTAATATTATCTTGGTGTAATCCATCTGCTGTGTATTGACATCATTTGACCTCACGCGAATTACTTTTAAGAACCTGCTGCACAATAATCTCGGCATCTATTCAGGGAGCAATCTGCCGGCACGATGACGTTACCGGCAAAAATAAACTCAAACAGCATGTCCGCCGAGGAGAAGAGGTGTACACAGAGGGAGGGGTAGATCCCGACTGTACACTCCAGTGAATCATATCCTCGGTTAGCATGACCTTTCCGCAAATGTCTAATCAACTCATCAAAGACGTCACTAACAAGACTTTGACTCAGTGTATCAGTATGTCCAGTGGCTCAGTCGGGGTTTAAAAAAAGAAAAAGAAACAGAAAAAGAAAAGCTGAAAGGGATGAGGCGGCGCTGGAAATGCCAACCTGTTCCTGCATGTGTGGAGGCAGAAAG
The DNA here is from genome assembly GCF_902148845.1 of Salarias fasciatus. Lineage (NCBI taxonomy): Eukaryota > Metazoa > Chordata > Actinopteri > Blenniiformes > Blenniidae > Salarias > Salarias fasciatus. The sequence goes on along the minus strand of NC_043753.1, from coordinate 22,457,136 downwards.
TTCAACTGCAGGCCTGATCTGATTATTGCAGGTTCTTGGTGAGAAATCAATCAGTCACCCTCCGAGCAAACAGGCTCCTCGCCAGTCAGGTCTAAAACCATGACTGCAGCCATGTCTGATGTCGATGACTTTTACAACTGAAGAGGGAGTTGAAAGTCACAATTTTAAGAAAGAAAATCACTGCAATTAATACTGAAAAGGAATGTTATTTCAGCAGGCAGTCAGGTACTTATGTGGTTTATTTCTCAGTGAATCTAGAGCATTAACTTAACACACAGCAGCACCTCCCTCTCTCAACTCTCCACCTTTTTCATTTCCCGAGTGAAGCGCAGAAACCAAATCATGAAATTCAATTACTTTATTTAAACATGCAAGTAAAGGAGAGCGGCCAAGTATCACACAATGATGAGAGTGAGTATCACACCGTTACCTTGAATTTTAAATGCAAAGATTTAGTTTTTGATGTATGTTGGGGTCCATGTCCGTTCTCATTCAGTTGATTTGCAGCGTAAGCCGGCGGCGTGTGACCAGTGGAGGCTTCAGGATTTGGAGGTGCTCAGAGTTGCAGCTTCAGCGTGAGCGGAGCAGTGAGAGTGATCGGCGTTTCCTCGGCCCCAGCAGCTGTTTGAGCTGAAGCCGTAGGAGGCGAGGCTCAGCGTCTGAGAGGGATGAGGTAGAACAGATCCAGCGGCGGTGCCCACTCATCCTCTCCCTGACCTCCCGGGGGGGTTTCGTCTCCATCTCCCTGCCAAATCCGCACGTGTGAAAAACATACGCTGGAAACACATTTTCCTCCAGAAGGCAGAGGAATAAAACTCAAGCATGTTTACTACTGAGTAAAAAGTGCAACAGTGAACATTGAGGCAGGAATAAATATTGAAAATGAAAAGGCTGGAAGGTGCAGCGGAGTCACGGAGGTCAGCATGATGTGAGGTCTCCTCGCCACCGGGCAGATTACGCGCATAACTCCGACAGACCTGTGTCACGGTCGCTGCTCTGCAAACCTGGCTCGCCGCGACCAAAATCTGCCCGACAACACATCTAAAAGTGTAAACGGCTCGTTTGTTTCCACTGCACAAAAACAAGAGCCGCTCCTCTCCTGTTTCTAGCGTTCATGCCAGGCTAAGCCCCTCTACTCTCGCTTTCTGTGTTACATGAGCAACACAATGCTTTTTTTCTAAACAACAGCCGAAAGACCAGGTGTTCTTCAAACAGCCATTCCCTCAAAAAGAGTGGAGGCTGTATGAAATGGAAATAAAGAAAACACAGAGTCAGAATTCGATGGCTGAAGATGACGTGTGGCATTTTGAAAATATGAATTGAAACACTTTTAGATTGGTGGCAACAGCACATTTATAATATTTGGTGCCGGACGACAGAGATGTTCTAGAAAAGCACTGAAACAGATGGTGCAACATGTCAAAAGCAATTATAGAAACAACAACAGCAATGCTTCAGAATGACTGTGTGTGAAATCAGAGGCTGACTTGATCCAAACTGAAGGTTTTTTTTTGCCAAATTTGACTTTCCAGATCCAATACTGCAGCAGTCTGAACTGAGATATCACTCACCACTGGTGATGCACACCATGATCAGGGACTTGGGCTTCAGTGCCTTGCTCAAGGACACTGTTAGATGATGACCAAACCGTCAACCTTATGTTTGGAGGAAAGAACCGCTCTCCCCACTGAGCCACAGCAACAACTGCTGGCGAACCAACAACCGAGCAATGATGTTAAACTGCAAAAGAGCTTGTGAGTTTCATCTTTTATGATTTAGCGATACGGAAAAAGGATCTGGGAAAAGAAAAAAAGAATCCGTCCCCACGAGGGGCGGCAACGAGGAGCAGAGTCAACTGGATATGATCTCCGGGCTCCGAGTGGACACTTTTAAAAACACAAATACACGTCAAGATTAATCCAGCCTCGAAATTCCTCCAGAAATCTTGCATGCTGTGTCCGCTCAGATTTAAGAGGAGAAACTCGCTCCTCCATTTATTTATCCGTCCGCGGTGCGGCCAGGCCCTGCGGCGAGCGCCGCGCTGGCTGGAGCCCGTCCAGGCTGTTACTGTGGGAAGAGGCCGGGTACGCCGTGTACGGATCAGCAGTCCATCACAGGGCTAACGTAGAGTGACACACACACACACAGTCGCCCTGAAGACCAGACGAGGCCGTGTTCACACTTGTCACGTTTGGTCCAGTGTGAAAGTTTCCAGTGGTGTGGATGTATTTTTCGAGAAGGTTTTGATCAGTTTATGAATGAACTCTGTGGACAGTTGAGGCTCGAAGCAGACCAAAGACAAGAAGTGATGAGCTTCATCAATACTGTATGCTAGAAAAACATCAGCCAGGCTCCAAAATCCAGACCGAAGGAATAAAGAGCATCAAAACAAGAGCAGCAGTCCAACTTCAGTACCGAGGCCCAGATGAATCACCGAAAGGCAAAAAGTATAATATGAGTAGAAAAACATGGTCAGGGTAGAAATGATCTGTTTGAGCGGGATTATGAACAGCTCTGTGACGAAGGTTAAACCTGAGAAGAACTGATCAGATAATCACGTGACATTCTTCATCGTATTCAACCAGAACTACCAATACTGACGTTATGGTAACAGCGAGATAAGGAGAAAGAATATCTTCATATTTTCTGACTTTTATCAGAAATTGATAAACCTTTAGGTAATTGGGGCAATTTAGAAATTTACAATTGGTATGAAGAGAAGATGGGTTATCTAACACTCGATTTTGAAAAGTGAGCATCAATCTGGATGGAATATTACTTTGGATAACATTTGTAATAATGTCTGTTTCCAACACTGCAGGCATGTCTGCCATGAATGAGATTTCTGATCTTTTCACGGGGATAGGACTATTTCCTGGCCAGTGCACCAATCACATTGACCCCAGTGCTGTTCCAGTTACACACCTGCCAAGGTGTGTCCCTCTTGCAGGATGTGACCGTCTCCAGGACGAGCTGGAAAGCATAGAAAAGCAGCAAATCATCACAAAGGTCACAGAACCCTCGGACTGGATAAACTCAGTGGTTGCAACAGAGAAGAAACTTTTGACACTTTTACATATTTTTGAAGATGTTTTTGTTTTAACTCTTCAGCTATCCCTTTATTCCTGCACACTGTTTTGTCGTGGAAGTTACGGCTTGTTGCAGAATTTACCTTCAGCTTGTTCAAGTTGTGTTTTCTTCGCACCTCGCGCTCGGGTGGTAAATTTCCAGAGTAAGAGTAAAGTGAAAGAGGGAACGGCGCCAACTACTTTTAATTCAAACGGTTTTCGATTTTCTCAAAAGTTACCAGGAAGAAGGAATCCAGGAAATAATGGCCTGTTTCCCAAATCGGTCGACCTATTTCGTTTTAAAGGTAACTGAAACGTCTTAAATGGCTGTTTGCTCGAAGCGGGAGTTTTCTGCTTGAACGACGAAATAATATTCTCCAAACACGCCTGGAAGCCAGCGCGAAGACGCATCAGCTGCGTCACACTTCGTCTGCGAGGCAGCCACACATCTGCGTTTGTTCTGCAGCGCTGAACTCAGATCAGCCAGGCGTCCCGGACCGAGGTCGCCCCCGTCCTGTCCCCTGTCAGGCCTCAGCGCCACGCCAAATCAGCCATTTGTTTCTGTTTAACCTTTCACATAAACGTGACAAACGGGAGCCGGTATTGATGCTGGCAGGTCATTTGTGTTTGCGGGATGCGTTGGGGCGGGTGTGTGCGTGCGGCGCTCCAGTCCTCCATCCTCCTCTCCCTAATGCAGTGAGTTCCCCGGCCCATCAGTCTGCGGCATCGGGGCTCTCATCACTCTCCGCGCTCGCCGCCCGTGCCCGGCTCGCTGACAACGTGAGCGCGCGATCACGTTTGGGGCTATTGTGAGTCGCCACAAAAGCGCTCTCGTGAAGTTCCATATTTTTCTCCCGACACCTGAACTGGCGTGCAGGCGCTGCTGATTTATACGTGCAGTTAATGCGCGTGCCAGCCAGCCGCGCCGGGGAGAGACACAATACAAAATGAACGCCACGGCAGGCCAATTTCACCAAATCACAGCACACATGAAAGCAAGGGAGGATAAAATCCCTTTCTGTTTTTCCCAAATATCAATTTGTGTGGCTTTTTGATTTTTTTTTTTTTTCCCCCTCACAATTTCTCCTTTAATCTGCTCACACTCTCCGCTTGCCACACTTCAAAGCTGCCAGCGCCTGCAGATGCACGCCGCAGTCGGCCCGTTCTCTCTCTGGCTTCGGGGCTACTGGCAGGATGGCAGCCGAAGAATAAAGAAAACCTGTTGCAGTCCCGCCCTCCCCCTCGCCGCCTCTGCACACTCTTTCCTCTGCCTCTACACGGAGAGCGTCCTCATGGTATATGGAGTTTGCAAATTGCGAAAAAAAAGCCGGCCGGGGCCGCTTCCATCTGTGGCGCTGGAGTGATTCACCAGGAAGTTGGACGACACTGTAACTGCCGAGCGTCAAACACGGCTTCCGATCAGGACCGCCGTGGCAGAAGACGGGCGGTTCGGGCTGAGGCTTCGGGATGATTTGTGGGCGCGCATATGCATGCGTGCATAGCTGTGTCTCTTTCTCCACGTGGGCACGACTGTGTGGGCACGGCGACAGGCATAATGAAAGTTTTGGAGGATATGCCGATGACGGCGTCTTGACAGGCTGACAGCCAGCACATTAAGCAAATCTGACAGCAATTCAATTACAAGGCGCATCACTTGTCTCCGTGCTGCATACGGATGTCAGTCTCTCGTCTGAGCGGCGGCCGTGGAGCCGCGTTTCTGACTGTTACGCTTCCCTTTCACCATTTTTGTGTTTTTAAAGCTGCTGCTCATGGGAATTAAGGAGGAGAAGAAGGAAAAAAAAAGCTGCAGGTTAGCCTCATTGAGACGATTGAAATGAGTCTCCTCCTCACTTAGCACGGCACATTCACACTCTGACTTTGATTTATGCCAACCCAGGCCTGAACATGTGTGTGTGTGTGTGAGAGTGTGTGTGTGAGAGAGAGAGAGGCAGGGAGGGCAGAGCAGAAACGCTTCACTGTGTGTAGGAGTCGTCTGTGGGTTTTAAGTTCTTTGTTTTCATGTGCTAACTGCTGCTCTGACTCCTCTGAAATGTGCTGTAAGCTGCAGACCTTGTTAAAAATGGGTGAACTCACCGCCGTGTCATTTCAGACCGTTGCTAATCTGTGTGTGTTTTGTTGATGTTCTTGCTTTTTTTTTTTTTTTAATCAGAAATCAACCTTTTTAATGAGAAAAATCACAACACAAAGTGAGATATCCCCACTGATGAGCAACGCGGCCAAATGAAATCACGTCAGATGTGGGATTCTTTTGAGGCGGGAGCCGCCGCGGGGGCAGGAGCGCTGTATTTCTGCTGGAATGCGGAGGTGAAGTCAGGCTACACCACTGCGTTTGTCCTAATGACACAGATTGCGGATTCGCTGGCGTTGGCCCCCGCGGCCCGTTCGGGGATCAGCTGTCAGCCCCGGAGTGTTACTCATAATCTGCCCCAGAAGACTTGATGAGATTTAAGTCCTCGCTCTTCAAAACGCCATCATGAGCAGCTCCGAGGAAACTTGGGGGGGGGAAAAAGTTGCGAGGGGCAAAGAAAGCAAGAGTCTCCACATAAACAGATTTCAGATCAGACGGGGATTAAGGTCCATGGAAACCTTTGCCTGACTTTGGACGGGAAGGCTTAATCCTCCGGACGCAGAATTGTCATATTCTTCCCTCCTCTTGTTTGGAGAGTTCATTCGTGGTCTCAGCCAGCCGATAAAGCCCTGCTCTGCTCTCCGCAGCCGGGGGAGGTTTTTTTAAGGACACTCAGATGGATTTGACAGCTTAGATACTCTCCAGTAACCTGCTTCAGTCTGGCTCTGACGGGGGCGGGAGGACGCACACAAACATGTTTTCATAAGGCTTTGCGTTGCTCTGCGTTATTTAAATACATTTCCAACAACAACAGGATAAAGGACATTTGTTCATAGGATGAGATAAAGAGAGCTCTGTTGTGCCATCAGAGGGATTTACCATTACAGGATTGGTTTGACCATCATAAATCTGAAGCTTTTACTGAGAGGAGAAAAGTTCTCATTTAGGTTCAGTTATTTCCATGGAAAGAACGCAAGAAATGGCAGAAAGCATGTTTCACACAATTCTTTTTCTTTGTAACTGTCTCTGCGGGATGAATCACATCAAATCGATGCTTTTAAAACCAAACTAAAGCAGAGCTGTCAGCTCAAGTCACACACCGTCCAGGTAGTGTGCACGATTTTGTTTTTCAAAAGCAGATTCCTTCAATAATATTATTTGTTGACCTCTGCATATACTTTTTTTTATGCATGACATAATTTCTCCTTACTAATTCTGTCTGCATTTCCGTTCCCCTAGCAATGCACAAAGAATAAATATCGTAAGAATAACCTGGTGATGGAAGCGCCTACATTTGGAAAAACCTCCCAAATATGGCTAAAAGGTTTAACGCTCTCATGAGGAGGTTTTTCAGGCGTGTCGATAGAGAAGTATATCACTAAAGTGGCGTGGAAACACTTGTTCTCCATTTACAGTCAGTGACGTGACGTGAAGTGACCAGGGTTGCCAGATTGGGGGATGTCTGCCTCGTTGGACTTCAGGTGTCATCTGTGTGGGCTGTTGTCTGATTGCTCTGTTTGTAGGAAGCCTGTTCCTGCTGTCTTTTGTCTCGGTTTATTTGGTGCAGTTGTGTGTTTACGGAGTGTTTTTTATGATGCAGAAAAGAGTTGAGTGTTGAGTTGGGTTGGATTTAACTTTGGGTGTGAACTGGAAACAGTGAGTCTGATCTGGCAACCCTGAACATGACCAGTCTGCTCAAGTAAAATGGATTGGTGAGATAATTAAAGATGTAACCGGCATCCTTGTTTGCAAACAGCAGCGAAATGCAGAGTTTTCCAAAGAAAATGTTCAATGTTTTGTATCTCCGTCTTCTTCTAAGCAGAGTCTCACAGGATGAGATTATATGAGCTTTATGGCTTATGGGCTGAACACCCTTCAGTGGAAACGCTTGCAAATTACAATTATACATTGATGAAATTTGAAAAATATTGCTTTGATTCTGTGAAGAAGTGTACTGGAAATACAGCTACGTACTTCATACTTCAACTACTACTACATCGACTCCACTCCTCCTGCCGATGTTTCGAATTAACCGGTGTCCGTGTTAACTTGTGACCAACAGATGTTGAAAAACCGACTGAAACAGTGTAAGTTTTTTACACTTACAGTATATTTATAAGTTTAGAGCCTTTTGTGAGTCTTACTGTAAAATCCACCATCACTTGTTAACATGGGAACCAGTCAATCCATAACACCGGCCAGGCGATCTGCTTGTAGTCTGCCTTGGAGCTCTGTGAACAATTCACTGTTGCGCGATTGGTGGCCACCTCGCCTCTCCAGTGTTTGTTCTCCCGGAGTTTTACTGCGCACGTCATCACGTCACTACGTACGAGGGAACGCATGCGTGAAGCAAATAATCCCCCGTTTAATCCGCTCCACTGTCAAGCGCTGTATATATGAGACACGGAGCAGATTATCGATCGGCGCAGGCTGACGTGGGGCATTAACAGAAACGTCGACATATCGACTCCTGTAGCACAAGTCGCTGTGAATTTGGAGGAGTCGACAAGTCGTAGGTTAAGCCAGGTTTACACTTGCACGATTCTGTGGCACGCATTGCCACGAATCGAGTCGCAAACGGTCGCAAACCACTCGTAAAGTGGTGTGAAGTGTGCGTAAACCCGTCGGGGCTGCGTGCCATGTCGGGACGAAAATTTTGAAATGTTCAAAATTTTGGTCACGACAAAATATCGCGAACCGGCCGTGAACTATGCGCCAAATGTCCGTGAATTCCTTGTGAACGCGTCGGGACAATGCGGGAGAATGCGTGCCAGTCGTGGCCACCGGTGAGTACCCGGAAAAGGGCCCCATGTGGGGAATTTCGACCCACTGTCGTTGCAGCATCAAGTGTAGCGCCTTGAATTTGTCATTGAAATTGACTGATGTCAGCCGTCCGTCGGGGCCCCCTTCAGCTCGGGGCCCTAGGCAGCGCCTTTTCTGCTGCTCTTCAACACAGAGCAGCTGCAGGTACAGGATCTTCTCTTCTCCGTAGTGATGGAGTCTCTGGCAGTCAGCATGTTGTCTGTTCCACAGCAAATCCAAAAATGACCCGGGGTTGAGGAAGCCTATATGACGCGCGTAATTGCACGCGCAACCACGTCGTGCGGTGCGGGAAGCTCGTAAACTATGCGTAAACTATGCGTGAATTTGCCGTGAATGCGTCGTGTCAGTTCGCGACGCTACCGGGCGCATTCGTGAACTGTCCGTGAACTGTGCGCCAACTGTCCGCGAACTGGTCATGAACTGTGTGTGAACTAGTCGTGAACAGTGCGGGAGCCTGCTGGTTTGTGACGCCAGATTGGCACGCCTTGCCACGACAACATCGTGGCAAAAAGTCGTGCAAGTGTAAACCTGGCTTTAATCTTTCTCTCACCCAATCACAAGACAGCGCGCAAACGTTCATCCAGCGCTCGTCTTTCTCCATGAAAACATGCAGCGCAGCCCAAGAATGTGAGGGAAGATGACCCAGAGTAGGATTACTAAACTGACTGTGATCTAAGAATATTACAGCAATAAGGATTAATTTTTTTACCCTTTATCTTTACAGGCTGTGAGTTCTATTTTTTTATTTTTATTTTTATTGCAAGCTCAATTTGGTTTCTGCGTGGTGCCTATTTGCGGTTCAGAATTTTTTCATTTCCATTTATTTCACATTGAAAACTGTTGTCTAAGTAATAATCTGTGAACCATGCAAGCAAGACCAGTATTGAATTGTAATTCCGACAGCCATTGGGTTTTGACAACGCGCTCTTTTTTTTCCAAACATGACGCGGACACGCATGGTGGCGTCTGGCTGCTGCTGCCTTGAGCTTTTTACACTTTATGTTGAGCAGTTAAATTTAAAAGAAACTCAAGGTGTTGGCCTTTGTTTTGTTCGGGTTAAAATGTACATTGTTACGTTGCAGTGAACTTTAATACAAGTTGCTCATTACTGGACAGCTGTGTGTCCATCACGACCTGTCGACTCAACCTCGATTTTATTGACGGAGAAGTCCACCTGAAAAAAACTGAAGTGGTTAATGCCTGACTACCAGTCAGATCAAAAAATACAATCCATTTCACCTTAAAATGCGATTATATGGAGGAATTTTATGCCAATGTGTGAAGTGGAAGTGATACCTGAAGGAAACTGGACTGTGTCAGAAAAACCCAGAGGACCTTGAAAAAATCCACTTCCACACTGGGTAATATTAGACCTTATTGAAGTATATACATTTCAGCACATTAGCTAATTTCACAAAATCCCGGATCTGAAAAAACACACCATTATTAGTTGTGCTGAAATGTATCCAACAATTATCCTTCAGATGGATCAAAGTTATGTTCTGCTTGTCTTTTATCTCTATTTCTAAATTTCTTTTATTAGTGCTATCAGCACCTGACGTGTCTTTTTAATTAGAGCAAAAGTGAATGCATAACATATCCCTCCCCCTTTATTTTTGATGCCCCTTATCAAAAAGATTTTTTTTTCTTTAACTCTTTTTTTTTTTCCTTTTCAAATTATTATTTTAACATTTGTTATTGTTTTAACATTTGGCTGAACTACGGAAAGAGGGTAGACTGCCTCAGGCCGAACTGAACCCTGGGAGTTATTCTTACCCAAGTAAAACGAGTGACTTACTAAACTATAAAGTTAGTCTGTCAGGTGGTTTTCTGGTTCTTCTAGGAAGAACACGACCTGTGGGTAGCTCGGGAACATTGTCTCTGGGAGACGATGGTGTGTGTCCTGGTTCGGAGACGACATCCGGCACAGACATCGGTGTGGGCTTTGGTGTGCTGGAACAACGTCCATGTCCTCTGGCTGTTTCGGTTGATCCTCCGAAGACGGATGTTGGTCCTGACAAAAGTCTGGGTCTGGAACGGTCGATGTCACAGGGCGTGAGTCCTCAGATGATCCCGTAGATTGAAGAAGCTGGTCGATGTGTCTTCTCCAGATGAGATGATCACTTGTCTCCATGGTGTATGACACGGGACGACTGTGGCAGGAGTCCACTTTACATCCTGTGTGTAATTCCGAGTGAGCACTTTGTCTCCCATTGCAAAACTCCGGAACTTAACTCTTGAGCGTCTTTCCATTTGAGCTTTTTGTTGCAGGTGTGCGGTGTCTTTTGTCTGTTGAGGTCGTAGAAGGTCAAGTCGAGTGCGAAGTTGTCTTTTGAACATGGCAGATGCAGGAGACACCTTAGTAGTTGCACAAGGTGTGTTTCGATAGGACAACAGGAACGCATTGAGTCGGCGGTTTAGAGACTGGGAACTTGGAGATGATTAGAGAGCATGTTTCATGGTTTGTACAAATCTTTCTGCAAGCCCATTTGTAGCTGGATGGTACGTTGCAGACTTGATATGTTGAATGCAATTCTTTTCCATGAAAGTCTGATATCAGTTGCGGGCCGTTATCACTGACAAGTTGTTTGGGCAGGCCATAACGGCTGAACATTGACCTGAGTTCCTCAATGGTTCTGTCAGAAGATGTCTTTTTCATCACTGCGACTTCTGGCCACTTGCTATGAGCATCCACTGCAACCAAGAACAGCAAAGTCTATGTGGATTCTTTGCCAAGGCTCTTCTGGCCAGTCCCATGGATGTAAGGGAGCTAGTTGCGGTTGGTTTCTCAGTTTCTGGCAATCAGAGCAGGATTTAGCTTGTTCTTCAATAGCCGCATCTACACCCGGCCACCAGAAATAACTGCGTGCAATTTCTTTCATTCGCACCACTCCACAATGTCCAGTATGGAGTTCGCTCAGCACTCTCTCTCTCAGGGGCGGTGGAGTGATGACACGATAGCCCCACAATAAGCATCCAGCTTGTACTGACAGCTCATTACGTCTTGACATGTAAGGCTGTAACTTTGGTGTCATCTCTCCTCCCCTTCCACGAGTGACAATGTCCACAACTTCAGATAGCTCAGGGTCAGTGTGTGTGTGCTTCTTCACGTGAGTAGAAGCTACAGCAGCAGATGTCACTTCTTTGTAGTAGAAAATTTCAGATTTCACGCGTTCACTGTGCTTGACAGGTAATGGAAGCCTAGAGAGTCCGTCAGCGTTTTGATGTTGATCAGACTTTCTGTACTTGATCTCGTACTGATGACCCAACAAAAGAAGAGCATGCGGCTGGCCGCCATTGAAGGGATGCCAGTGTGCAGACCAAATATGGAGGTCAGGGGTCTGTGGTTTCCGTTAGTAATGTGAACTTTCTGCCAAAAAGGTATTGGTGGAATTTATTTACTCCAAACACAATAGAAATTGATTCACGTTCAATCTGGGCATAGTTACTTTCTGCCTTACTCAACGTTCTCGATGCAAAAGCGATGGGTCTCTCTTCTCCAGACGGCATTATGTGAGAAACAACAGCGCCGACACCGTAGGGCGAGGCATCGCACGCTAACTGGATCGGCAATTTTGGATCAAAGTGAGCAAGCACCTCTGACTTGGTGAGTGCCAGCTTCACATCTTTGAATGCGTTCTCACACTTTTCAGTCCATTTCCATTTTGTCGATTTGTTCAACAGTTCATGCAGCAGCTTCAGTCTGTTTGCAAGGTTAGGGACAAATCTTGCATAGTAAGTCAGTAATCCAAGAAACGATCTTAACTGACTCATGTTTGTTGGTGATGGAGCCTCCACAATAGCTTTGACTTTTGATGGCGCCGTGTGGAGCCCCTCGCTGTCGATCACATGCCCCAAATAGTCAACAGATGGGCGGAAAAATTCACACTTGTCTTTTCGAACTTTCAAACCGTAGTCCTGCAGACGTTTCAGTGTTGCATCCAGGTTCTTCAGGTGAGTCTGTTCATCTGGTCCTGTGATGAGCAGATCGTCAAGGTAGCACTGGACTCCAGAAAGACCACTCAGAATCTGATCCATAGCTCTCTGGAACAGCGCGCGAGCTGAGGTGATCCCAAAAGGAAGTCTCTTGTACCTGTACAGTCCTTTGTGTGTCACAATGGTTGAGAGCTCTTGTGACTGTGGTTCGACATGCATTTGGAGGTACGCTTGGGACAGATCAATCTTACTGAACTTTTGACCTCCAGCCAAGCCTGAGAAAAGATCATCGATGAGCGGTAAAGGATACTGCTCTGCAGTTAAGACTGGGTTTACTGTGACTTTAAAATCACCACAGATCCTTGGACTGCCATCCTTCTTCATGACTGGAACGATTGGTGTAGCCCACTCACTAGTGCTTACAGGTTCCAGCACTCCACTTTTCACTAGCCTGTCTAACTCAGCCCCTACTTTTGGTTTGATAGCGTAGGGGACAGGTCCAGCTTTAAGGCACTTGGGTGTGCAGTCTGGTTTTACTGTCAGCTTAACCATAATGGCTTTCATGCTGCCTAGTTCTCCATCAAAAACTTTTGGATACCTTTTTAGGATCTCGTGTGGTGGAGTTGTTTCTTTGTCTGCAATCATGAAGACTTCACTCCAGTTCAGTTTCAACTTTTTAAGCCACTTACATCCCAAGAAGGCGGCACGGTTCCCTGCTACAATGTGCAAAGGTAAAGTCTTCTCCTGGTTGTTGTGAGTTACCACGACATCTACAACACCTAACACTTGGAAGTGCCCACCAGTGTATGTTTTCAACTTGAGCTTAGTCTCTTTTAGTGGGAGGTGTTGCAATTTCTCTTTGTAGAGGACTTCTGACACCAGTGAGACGCGTGTGCCAGTGTCAATCTGCATACGTACTGGTTTCTTCTCCAACAGTGGGGTGATCCAGTAGCCATCATCATCCTCGCCCGTGATTGATAAGACATGCAGTTCGTCTGTATCTGAGCTGCTCTCATCCTGCTCATGTTCCATTTTGTTCACACTTTACTTTTTGTTTTTGTGAAAATCACTTTTCTTCTTCATTTTGTGATGTTTGCTTGATTGAGTCTTTTTATTTCTGCATGCACGTTCAATGTGGCCTTTCTTACCACAACTTCTACAGTCCAAGTCCTTACACCAGCATTCTTTTGCCTGGTGCCCTGTTTTTCCACATCTGTAGCACATTTGACCAAGTGTTGACTCCTTCATGGGCTGCATGGTCAGTTTGTGCACTTGAGTTGAAGCGCTCAGCTGCTGAGCTTCTTTTGCTGCCATCTCCATGGATGTGCTGATTTCAACTGCTTTGTCTAGGGTCAAGTTGGCCTCGGTTAGCAAACACCTTTGAATAGCCTCACTGCGGAGACCACACACAAGACAATCACGTAATGTGTCACTGAGTGAACGTCCAAAATCACAGTGCTCAGATAACTGTTTTAATACAGCCACAAACCGTGAAACAGATTCTCCAACTTCTTGGTTTCTTTTATGAATCTAAACCTTTCTGCAATGATCAGAGGCTTTGGTGCATAGTGGTTCTTCAATATTTCCACTATCTGGTCGTAGGATTTGTCACCTGGCTTTTCTGGTTGCACTGGACTGCGTAACAGGTTGAATGTTTTACCTCCAATAACACTCAAAAACGTTGGCACAAGCACTTCATCTTGTGTTTTGTTAGCCAGCACAAATTACTCAAATCCCTCTGTATATGAGCTCCACTGCCCTGTGCTTTCATCAAATGGTCCTACCTTTCCGACCAATGCTGCCATTTTCGCTTCATTTGTTGGTTAAAGGGGCTGTATCATGCAAAATTCACTTTTTGTATGTTTTAACCTTGTTATATAGTTATGTACTCACCAAAAACACCCCCAACGCATTTTTTTTCCTTTGTGCCTGCGTGTTTGAGCTTTCCCAGTGTTTGTGCTGCTCAGAGAGGCAGCCCCTCCCGCACCCGTGAAAACGCTCTGTTTTCCCACGTTCACGTCACACTGTGAAGACGGCTCCCCTGAGCCCCCCTCCCGCAGCCTCTCGGCAGTCAGCGTTGCTGCTTTTTGTAACTCCGATTTCGAGGATAAACTTTGACCATCGTCTGAAAGCAACAGTCAAGCAAGAGCAAGAGTCTGGAGGGTCTGAAGGGTCTGCGCTTGGTGAGTTTCTAACAGGAAAAGACGTTTTCGCGTATCGAGAAGCTAGAGCTAAAGAGCCAAAGCTAGCTAGCGTATTTGTTTTGAAGCGCTGATTGGTTGAAGTACGCTGTCAGTCAAAGTCCACAGGGGGAGAGGCGGGATTTTCAGTGAAACGGAGCATTTTCTCTTCCAGGTTTTAGAATTAGCCCCAGAAAATCTTTTATTTCACACAAAATTACTTTTCCTTAGCGCCAAAAATAAACTATTACCATGTTAATGCCATTTTTAGGGTTTGGACTAGCTAAAAAAGCATGATACAGCCCCTTCAACACACTGCTGTTTGACTTTTGTACTCATCTGTTCGCTGTTGGCCTTTTTTCCTCTGTCGTCGTGGAGAATCCTTCCTTCCCCCCGTAGTTACTCAGCGGTCCTCGGCGGTGACGCAGTCCTCCCAGCCGGTCCCACTCCGCCGCTAGCATACAGCACTCGAACTGCACTGATTTAGCATCGCGCTCTCCACCGCAGCACAAAGAAACACAAAACACGGCTTGTCCGTCAAAAACAACACACGTGCGGTTGCGCTAATCCTCGTCGCCAGTTTTGTTATATCCGTGTGGTATAACTTTAAAAGAACGAGACTGGAGACGGACCAACTTCAAGCATGTGTATTACCATTTCACAACAAGGCGCATTAACATCAGTGCACTGGCTCTAGTCCGGGCAGGTAAGGGAACACAGGAGGGACATTTTTAATTAGAACAACAGTGAATACATAACATTTTTGATGTAAAAAAACAAAAATACTGTTAAATACGGTTTTTGGGCTTCTGAGTCCGATATGACGTGACTGAAAAATAGCACAATATGTCCCCTTTAATCATCGACATCAGACCTTTACTGGCCCAGTGATCATATAATTCTCATTTCTACCAACCGAACTTTACCAAATGAATACCAGTCATTGAACACTTCAATAAATGCGTATTGTGCCATACTCTGAAGTAGGTGTAACTTCAGCTGAAAAACTACAAATGTTGCCGAGTAAATAAAGCTCTTCACAACATTTATTTCAGAAGAAAGAGTAACTTTGGTCACTTTAATGAGTGAGTTACATTTTATTAGGGATGAAATAGCATCTTTTGTTGTTGTTTTAACTCTGAAACTCCAAATTATCCTTTCATAAATCCAAGGTTTTAAGCTTTAATTGTACGAGCTGTATAAAGGGTTGAAAAGTGCCACTCAGCCCTCAAACAAAGACCGATGGATGAATAAAAACTTTTCGAAAACACTTCCAAGAGGATCTGAGCGAGCGCCGTCATCCAGTTATGTAATAATGCGAAAGCCTAAGTAAAGAGAAAACGCTGGCGGGGGTGTTGAAGTGAGTTTTCACTTTTTGCAAAACAACAGTTTAACATTTGTATTTTTTTTTTTTTTTTTTAAATAATTGGGTTGAAACAAAGGACTCAGTCTTCTGGCGGTTGTTTGTAGAAAGATGCCTCTGAGCGCGTCCAAGTGTGTCAGTGCTGATCTGGTTTGAAGAGAGGTGTGAAGTTTTTTCATCAGCGCTGAGCCCACGCACATCAGGACGACTCCAGCTCGCCGGCGCGGCGTCCTTCTAGGGAAGAGAACACGAGAAAAACAAACACAGAGTCGGACTCCTCTGCGGATCCGTTATCGCTTAAACACTACGAGAAACTCGCAGATAAAGACGCGTCGCTTTCACTGGAGGCTTCGAGGCTCCAGCATCAGATCACTCTGCTCCTATTAGACAAACGCGATCGTTTCTATTTCCAGTAACGTAGCGGAGGGTTTCCGAGGCGTAGCCGTCTGGAGTGAAGCTGGCGGAGAGCGCGGACGCCATGACAACAACTGACGATAAAAGGTATTAAAGGTGAATTTAATTATCGGAGCACTTGAGGGCAGCGACTGACTGCAGCCTGTATCGATACTTCACCTTCCTCTGACTGAGTGGCTGTAATGAGAGGTTTCATTTACAGCCGAGCTTCTGATTGAATTCCCCACTCCGACACGCTGCACGCCAGAAGAGCCGACAGCAGAGGCCTTGTGCTGTTCAGACAGGACAGGCCGGAGCGGTGCCGTATTGATCACTGGTATCAAAAATGATAGAAATCACTCTGTAAGCAGGAGCACGGATACATTATATACAGTTAATAACTCAAGGAGAACTGGACACATTTTAAAACAAGCAGCTCAGAGGAAAATAAATCAGAAAATTCTCATACTTTTTCACTGTTTAAATAGATGAGATCCATGTTTCTGTGGCGGCATTTTGAAAAGGATGTCTGTTTATATGGAAACGGCAGAAATGCTGAAAACAGTGTTAATATTATAAATATTCCAAACAGAAAAGGCTCCAGTTGGTCTTTTTCCATCGGATCCCAGCAGCGGGTGAAAAATAAGCTCTTATAATGTGTCTTTCTCTGCTGGAGAAAACTACAACTTTCGAAACCTGGCAGCGATTCCATTCCACTGAATGTTTCTGATAAGCTGAAGCTACAAATGTGTGACGAGCTGGTGAATCCTGTCTGTGATTAGTTTTTTAAAAGTCCTCAGGACCAACAGAATTACTGCTACATGAGCCTTAAGCTCTATTTATCCTCTTTTAAGTAGTTTTTCAATTTTGTAGATAAGATAAGTGCTCCAGTAGTTGTAGTTATGAAAAGTATACACGGATAGAAATATAAAGGCTATTTTAGCCTCACCTTCGGTATTTTTTTCCCCTCTATATTCTCTGTTTTTCATTATCAATGGCTTGAGGATTCAGCATGTCAGTCACACATCACGTATCTCCGCACGCGGCGAGCCAATCAGTCGGACCCGGCGCTCACTCGCCGCTCTCTTTCTAATTCTGCTCACACATCTGTGTCCGGCTGCCGAGCGCTGATAACAAATGGAAACAATAACCATAAACACATCATACAAATAAAAGATTGCCGTCCCAGACACTTTGCGCTCCCCTTCATCATTTTAAAAGTGCCGGGCCCAGCCAGGCATAAACAGATCCTGAGGAGAAACAAAGACTATAAAAACCAAAGAGATTTGCTGCTGCAGATAAACATAACAGACAGACCGCGGGAAGCAAAGCAGCTTTCAGCACCCAGGGGGATTTATTCCGGAAAAAAAAAGAAAGAATAAGAAGGGAGACGGGTTCCTACCATACGTGCTGAAGTGGTGTTTGTCGTGAGCCGTTGGACGTCCACTTAACGGGAGTAAACAGCGTCGTAAAATCAACATGTCCGCATAACAAACAGCGCCATGAAACGAATGAGCGCCGCAGATCACCAGCCTAACAGCTGTGGGGTTCACCTCCAAAGCGAGAAGTTTGATTTGTCTCAAACCGCAAGTGACTCTGTGTTCATCATTTAAACGCTGAGGTTGGACAGTCCATTCGCGCTTCGGACCCGGTTTACACGACGACACTGCAGTGGAAACGTTGTTTTTTTTGCATTTTCGTTTCAGAAAAGTTTCGCTTCTGCACGAAAACAACGTTGAGCAGAAGAAACACTCGTTTGGATATGACCAAACCCAGGCTCACCCTCAGTTAATCCGATCAATGCTGATCACAGAGGAGTGAGTTCTCCACAGCGCTGCTCGTCGTCTGTCGCTTCCAGCATGTGGCTTTGCGTCTCTTTTCAAGTCGTACAGTCACTTCATCTTCAGAGTGAATCACCCTGCAGGAGCTGGAAGCCATTTTGACACAACGAACTTTCAAAGTGAGGATCCTGCAGCCTCGTCTGTTCTCCTCTCCTCTCCTCTCCTCTCTAAATGTCCGTTGCAGCTGACCTTTTTCTGCCGGTGACTCACGGGCCTCTATCCGAGCTCCTGTTGTGGTGACTCAGCAGACGATCACCGCCGATCGCTCCAAATATCACGTCCTGTCAACTGAGACAACAACAAAAGCTTCAGCGGGGTTCGGGCCGAGATGGGAAAATAAGCTCCGAAGCAGGAGGGAGGCTGTTGTTGTTGTTTCGTTTCTTTGTTTTCCTCAGCTGCGACTGAATAATGCGATTCGCAGAAACAATGCTTAGCTCAACATATGTCCTTATGTGCAGCTATTTTCCACTGTGATTCATCGGATTGCAGACTTTGCTTTAAAAGGCGTCATCAGCAACAGCTTGCATGTCCTCCATCTTTAAAAGAATCTTGAGAACCAGCAGGTAGAATGAATCTTTTCCAAGTGAATGATGGCACTCGCCTCCGTTCTCAGAACTCTCTGGGAGCCGCGGCGCATCCTACTGCTATCAATTGTCCTTGAAAAACATTTATTACTGTGGGGATGTTTTTCTGCTGCAGGAGCTGAGAGAAGAGTCACACACAGAAAGATGGATGGAGTGGAGCTGTAGCGCTCCCGAGGGAGCTCTCCGGAGCTCAGCGGAGGCTGTTGGGTTTACTCTCCAACGACACGACGGCTACGAGCTTCAATCGGGAAAACATAGGGGGAGGCTGATCCATATAAAACCACCACACACACTGTCCCAGCTGCACATTTACACATCCTACAGGCTGCTCGACACACACCATGTTACCATCTTATCCTCCAGCCCTCCTCCAGTCTCAGACCTGAGACTGACACTGCAGGAAGACGGTGTTTTCCAGGAGGTGTCTGATTCCTGCTGGCTCCATGAGGAAAGAATTAAGCTGTAGGCTTCCTGAGCGTCTCCCCGGAGGTTTACAGGCTGGAGTAAAGTTTATTTAAAGGCGTTTCAATGATCGCTTGATGGAAATGTGGCTTCTTTGTGTTTCCCTGCGCGTTTCTGTTGACTCCTGTGTGTTGGAGTGTGTGTTTGTCACGGCTCATCCAGGAAAATGGCTGCTTTTCTCCTTCCTTTCTGTTCTTTACTCAACACTCTAACGCCTGTCTCCATGTAGAGATGTTACTGTGTGTGTGTGTGTGTGTGTGTGGCGGTGGGGGTTGTTTTTAACCCACCTTAATTGCTGCTGAAATCACACAGCGACCATAAATGCCAAACATATGGAGCTATAATGGCAAAAAGACCTGTGGAGTTGAGTGTGTGATGATATTTGTCTGAATAATGGTGTTTGCATCTCTTTAAAGTGATTTGCGAGTGCAGAAATGTGAATGAAATGTGTGTGATTACATTTCTTCATGGATGGCACAGTTCGGACGTGCTATGTTTGCTTCGTCCGCCTAAAAGGAAACGCCTGTCTTCACCTCCCCCTCAGCCGAGCGTCTTCACAGGTGCACTTTCCTTTTCTTCATCACAGATTCTTCTGGAACTTTGGGTTTTTTCTGCCCTCAGCCTTGACTTGCAGGTTCACCGTTATCAAACCAGACCCGGTCATTCTGCTGCGGTGTCATGATGGAAGCTCAAGACAAGCGGGAACAGCTGAGACAGAATGCAACCTGCCAGACAATACTGAGGGCAAAGTGCAGTAATTTTGGAAACACATAAATGCAAATCCATGCACCCGAGCACATGTGTGTATGAACAAATCCAAACACGCGTTCCCAAATCCCTTCACAAACACACAAATATTACACACACACAAATCAAGACAAACACACAACACTCCGCACACTTGCACAACTTACTTTGTCTCATAATAGCCCCATAAATGGAGCGTCGATTATTGCATGCGTTCCTCCACAGCTATTATTTTGTTCTGTGACTTGCTTGTTTTTTTTTTCCATTTTCTTTGTAGTTATTGATTTTTTTTCTTTGTTTTTACTCTTCTCACTTTTAAAAAAAAAAACCTTTAAAGCTGGTGAAGGAAAAGAAATCAGCTGAAAATATCAGGGAAAGATTGGAAATTCAAAACAATAACCGCTCTGGAATTTTTTGGGATTTCTGTTAATAAATTATCAATCTTCAATTAATCCTACATGCAATTTGTCACAGTATTATATAACTTCAGCCGTCAGTTGCTGCTCGTGTGCTTCCCGAGACAGAAAAACAAGGTGTGACGGACTCGACATTTGAGATTTCTTCATGAAACACGTGTAATTGACTGTAACTTCCCTCCCCACTGAGAGATTGTGTTTCAGCGAGTCCAGCCTGTATGGATCCGCGCTGCCCTCGGAGTGCTGTACCGACGGGGTGAGATCACTGAGTGGCTTTCTATTGGATGATTACACCTCTGATGGGCGCACTAATGACCTGATACTGGATCTGAAAATTGCCGTAACCCGAGAGCCCGAAGGTGCATTACAGCAGCGCCACGTCACGGACCGTGTAGTCAGCGTGCGAACATTAGAACATTAGACACACACGCTGCTATAGTTTTTTTTTTTTGCATTCTCCAAGAGTTTCTTTTACATCTTCCGCCTTGATGCTGCTGTCGCGGTGGCATCTGCTCAGCCACGTCTGTGGAAACTCCACATCGCCACTGCTGCATAAACACTTGACGGCTCCACATGGGAGAAGCATTTCTTTGATTTCGAACTTTCATCCCTGCGCTCACAGATCTCAACCACGTCTTGACTTTGGCTCTTTTTCTCACCATGCGTTCACCACTTCAGACTTCCCATCGACCTTGAAAGAATTTAATCACTGGACGGCTTCGTTTTCCTGAAAGAGAGAAAAAAAACCCTGAAAAACACCCTCATAGAAATAAATATTACATAATAAACAGAGGAGGGTAAAACACTGACTTGTGAAGCAACCAAATGAAAAAAGGTGATGGTACGACTTTGCTGTTGATGAACACATGAAGGTGTTGACATTATTCTTTACATTACAGCAGCATGGGAGCAGAGGCTTCACTGCTCGGACTCCTTCGGCGTTTTGGAGCAGATTAAGTTTCGCCTGCTTCTTCCCACAGCCATACATATTTAATAAAGGAGCATATGGCTGTCATCGGAGGAGGTCAGCGCTCCAGGCAAATCCGTGGCTGCGTCCTGTTGGCTGTGCGTCTGCCCTCCCCTCCTTGGAGGAGGAGAAATGCAATTGGAATTAAAACTAGAATTAGCTGATGAACCAAAACCGAGCAGTTCAAGCTCAGCGGGGGTTCTGAGAAATCTCAAAGGAAGGCACATATACACACCCAGAAATGAGGAACAGCTGAAACCAATCAGGGGCAATCAGAGGAAGAGCGGGAACACAGAGGAAGACGGCAATAATACACTGACGTGAAGACAGACCGGCAACACGAGACCAGATATGGACGCTGGCTGCAAGCTGAAACCAGAGCATGAAATAAAGACATTCAAACATGAAAAAAAAAACCAGGCAAAAGTTACATGATAACTTACTTACTTGATAGATTTAGTTAGTTGGTTGAACGGAAACCAGCCGTGAGGAGACACTGAAAATGCAACTGTAAGGGTGCTGAAGTTTGATTTCTCATGGCTAAAAATAGCAACGCCGTTTATTTTAATGCAGCCACTCCAATCGCTGCCCATTAGTCTCAAATATGACAGGAAGCAGAGTAACCAGAGAAAACATGCAGACTGGGAAGTGAAGAAGGAAGCCATATTTCACCAGGGCTACACGTTGCTCGTCAGATTGGAGTGCTGCGAAAGCTGCCCAGATTCAATAAGTTGAGCTTTAATTGAGTGCATGAGCTCTCACGCGGGCCCCGGCTGTCCGTGCAGCCCGCTCGCAGCCGGTCGCTGCAGCGCGGCGGCGGTCGCTGCGGCTGATCTTCCTAATGCACATTCCTCTGCAGGGGTCATAAATTAGGCTGAGATACGGAGCGGGCCGCCGCTGCCAACCTCATCTGCAAAGTGAGCGAAGCGGAGCGGAGAGAGGCGGGCTGGGATGCAGCGTCAGGCTGCTCGCCACGCCGAGCGGCGGCGCCTCTGCAGCGCCGGCTCCACGTTCCTCAGCCGCAGATGGCATATTTGGGTTTGTCGTTTCTCTTCTGTCGCTGCATCTCGCTCCGGCTGCAGATAACGCTGAGTGATTGGCCTCATTTTATAAAACCGACATTAATTAGAATTTCTACAAGTAATAAAATGTATTGGGTTTCCATTATTATGGCGAGTGGAAGATAAGGGGCTCCTTTCGTCTGAGCGGATTTTCTCGGCTTCGCTCCGCCGAAAGCGGCGGCTACTCTTTCAAGTGGAGAACAAAAAAGAGAAACGACATGAAGCAGATGTTGCTTTTACTCGTGCTCGATTGTAATTTCTTTTTTTTCATTTTCTAACCTTTTAAACCTTTGTGTAAATTGAAAATCAGACATTCCCAGAAAATCCTCGTCTCACTTCGACCCTAAAAGCAACCTTTTATCCGCGCACTTCTATTACGCTCCCAAACGCTTCCTTTGTGGCGTCTGATTGGAAGGTAATTGGCCGTTGATTGATACAAAACTGACAATAGTCGCTTTTTATTGCGCCTGCTTGTGTAGATGTCTCCTTAAATCATGTTTTTTCCTCCGTCGACTATGCTAATTAACAAGCAACCGAACTAAATTAATTCCACATCTGCCCGCTGCCAGCAAAAATATCACAGCTTTAAAACCAATTTAAATAAGCTGTTCCGGGTCGCGCTCCGTCATTTCAGTGATTTGTGACTATTTACAGAGGGCGTTTACTTAAAAATAGAAGATCTGTGATCTAATTCAGCAGCACGACAAGATGAAGTAGATTTGGTTCTGATTATAGACGTAAAAGATATTTCAAAAAATAAGGTTCAGCACTGCTGCGAACTTCACCAGACGTTTGATAAAACACTGGAGTAAGAAAAAAGGCCGTTAGTTTTAGAGACCTAAAGAATTAGTTTAGAATTAGTTCAACAGCACGCTTGTGCAGTGTTGAACAGTGGGAAAAGCTAAAGCCTGTGATTCCAGCAGACTGCCTGAGATGTTTGTCTTTGTTCTCCTGGCAGAACATCTCTGCAGCAATTAATGTAGCATTGAAAATGTGGATATCGCACTCTGCTGGCTTTCGTTCGGGGGATGTAAAGCTAACGTTGTGACGGCGGCGGGCTGACAGGACGGCCATGTCAGCCCGTCTCGGCCGGATGCACCGCGTCCTCTCATTAATTAACGGCGTCCTGCGAGATCGTCCCCGCCGGAAAGCCTGTTTCAGCAGTCCTCCCCGTCACGCGTCTGGACGCAGTGCGCTGGCTGTCCGGCTGCAGACACACTTAAGATAATGAATCGCTGGAGGAGGCTGGCGTTCTTTACTGCAGCCCAGCGAAAGGCCACTCGGTCCGGATCCACCGGGCACAGGGAGGAAAACCTGGTGTTGATCAGCAGGCTGGATCGATTTATGCTGCTGTGGAAGACTCATTTTTAAAAAAGGCCGCCTGAGAGAAAACAGAACGCCGTCAGTCCCGCTCCTCCAGCTGGTGGTCGACGCCGACGGAGGTCAAGGAGAGGTCAGCCTGAAGCCGGCTGCGGGTTTCTGGGCGGGTTCCGGGTGAGGACGGGCTGAGAAATCCTCGGCCTCTAATCGTCTTCATATTCATCTGCCAGGATTCGGCTGGCAACGCATTTGAAATCTATTTAAGTGTTTACTAATGAATTCATGTCAGCTGAGCCAGCGAGAGGATATTGGCACTTCTAATTACCCTTTTCTGAGCGGCGGGAGAAAAAAGTTGCGACGTTCTGGTGGCAGAATGTGTTCATTAGGATTTACTTCAGTCTTTGTAAACCCAGAGCTCTGATGCAGGCTCACTTCACAGCGTGGAGGATCAGGAAACTCAGATCTCCATGTTTAATAAATCACTTTTATTTACTGATAAGCAGGTTTGTTTCTGCTGCTCCCTTCAGTTTTCGCCACAGCGAATCAAACGGTGAGCGTGCTTGATTCCTGTTGCCCACTCACCCAAAGTGGCGGGATTCAAACCGGCGAACGTCCGCTAACGAGCTCATTAGCCCGGCCACCGCCCCCATAACCAGTTATCACTGAGAGAGAGACTAAAAATCACACGTTAATCTCATTATTACAGAAAAAGCTAACATTCTTCACCCGTCGCTGTCATATTAACTCTGTTTTCTCTTGTATTCCGAGTATTTTCACACCTCACAACACTGTTTTTCGCCCTTGTCATCTTCCTCCTGTCCTTGTCTTTTCTGCTCATGTTATTTTTTTTATTTTTTTTTTTCTTTGTCACATTTTGCAAATAAGATAACCCGGCAGTGAGTCGGTGACAGCTCAAGGTTAAAGTGCGTCGTATAAAGATAGTTTCTGGTGACCTGTGGTTGTCAGGCCTCTCGGAGACTAGTAGTGATGTAGAAACGCACTCCAGGATGTTACGAGCACGCTTCACAGTTTTTCCTCGCTGCAGCTTCATCCGACCGCCTTTGCAGTGAGTTCTGGGTGAAGAGTCTCCGAGCGCGAGCCGGAAGTGGGTCAGGGGACGTGCGGGGACAAGACGGCGCTGGGGGAGCGAGGATGTGCGGATTCAGAGGGATTTGAACAGCTGCTTGTTTCATCACCATTTGTTATTGATGCAGAGGGGATTACGGAGCGCCGCTCGTGTTTTTGTCACTGTTTTCAGCAGTATGGAGGACGGATGTTTACCGCCGCCCGCCAAACTGGGCCAAAAGGCCGAAGCACTGTAAAATGAACAATAATCCTGTAAGGACGCCCAACTCACTGTAATATATTGACACGAGGAGCTTCCTGGGAGGTTAGTTTTCAGATTTATTTACTTGAAACCACTTAGAGGACACAGACTTTCTGCATTTTCACGTTCTGTTTCTAGGAATCCCACATCTGTCCCGGCGCAACGTATCGATGAGTGAGGAATTTGACGTTTTCTCAGGGTTTCCAGCCGATTCCCCTCGCTGCACCTTGTCTTTAAAGTAATCAAATGTCGTTGAAAAGTTGAAATTCTCGAGCTGAAGCTCTTTTTTTTTTTTTCTTTCTTTTTTCCAGCTGCTTGCAGAAGCTCCTCCGGCAGCGTCGGGATCACAGATGTGCCGCCGCCGCCGCTGCCGCCGTACCTCGGCTCAGCCAATGACACGCTGCAGCGCCGAGAGGCTGCTGACGTTACCGCCCTCACACACACACACACACACACACCGGGTGTGTAAGTGTGCACGCCTGCATGCACTCGCAGACACACGCAGGCATGTTTTCACACACAACAAAACCACAACAACATGAAAAAAAAAAAAAAAAAAAAACGCACATATGCAGCCCTCGCGCTGACATCATGTATACGGGGTCGTTTCTCGCTCTGGCGCTTCTCCACTCGCCCAAACACACACACACGCACACACATACACACACACACACACACACTGAGTGAGGAGGCCAGATGGAATCACAGCATGGGCTGTTGGCCTTTCACACTCTGGAGACTTGATTTCTAACTGTTTCTTCTCCTTCGCTGACCCTCTTTCCTCTCCCCCCTCGTCCGGCGAGCCCCCCCCCCCCACTCTCCTCCACAGTTGCTCATCCTCACTTCAGGCTCTGTTTGTTTTTTCTCATGGCGGCTCGTTCCGTTTGATAAAACGGCGCGCGGCGACAAAGCCCGGCCGTGTGACGGATCGCTCGCTTCGCGAGAGGCGGCGTTTTCGCTGATGGCCTGAGCGAAGAGTTGTCACACAGCGAGGAATAAAAAAATAAAAAAAATCCACTGTTTTCACTATCTCTGTGGTCTTCCTTAATCAAATTGAGAAGCCAAGAAACGAGGGAGAAATGCTTAGTCCGTGCTGTAAATATTGATTACAGGTTAAAAGCAATTAGAATAATGGAGCAAAGAAAACCTTGCAGCCGCTGCCGAAGTGTTCCTGGCTTTGCAGTGAAGAAAAAGAAAAAAGATGTTCAAGAAAGCTTGCAAGCAGGTTGGCTCCTGATTTAAAGAGCTGGAGTGTCTTACCGAAATAAGCCCTTAATACGACTTATGGAGGATAAAGAACATTATACACCACCGATCAGCATCCTGAGCAAGGCAGCGCTCCAGCCGCCCAGAAGGAAGCTCAAAATTACTCAAGTGTTTCAAGAAATCAACGAAAGTACCGAAGATTTAATTAGCATGAAACAAGCAGAGGTGTTTATGGAAGACGTAAAGGCGCTGAGTTCAGTAGAACCGCGTTTCCTTTCTTATTTCCTGTAAAATCTAACAGTGCAGGATTTATATATACACTCAGAAGTTTGATTGAATTGATAGGGTGTCAGTATTCCTGGAGTGTGAGAGGATTGAGCCATATTTCTGTCATTTCCCAGCTTCCTGTTGTGTTTTACATCCAGCTGTCAGTAGAAGACATAACTCTTCGTGTGTCAGTAAAAGGTTTCAGCAGCAGTTTTCTCTATTTCCTACTGTTAGGCTCTTCCTTGTGTTTGGAGATTCAGCTCGACTAATAAAACCTCATGGTTTTTAATGTAATTGAGCCGGAAGACATATTAAATTGATTATTTTCCCGCGTGTGTTTAATATGCAAATAATGCCTCAAAGAAAAAAGCTTCGTGCTCCAGAGTGTTTTGGAAATGTTCAGCGAGACTTTTTCAGTTTTTAACAGGTCAAAACTCGGACTCTTGAATTAAAGGAGGCTTAATTCAGCGCTAGCTAGATTATTATATCTTTAATGATTGCTTTATATCGATATTTCCGCTTTTTTTCCCCCCATTTCCTCGCTTGCTTGATAATTCCGCTCAATATGCCGACATTATCGTGATTTCTTGACCTCAAGCCGCGGCGGTTGGTCACATGCGGTCCTGGGAGCCGTGCGGCCCGCTCTGCAGGTGCTGCTAATCCGACCGGCGGGTCGCGGTCGTTCTTGACGTGTTTTGGATGGGAGGGGTCGCCGGCGGGACGGCGAGCGCGTCCCTGATGGCGCATCATGAAACGATCTGCACGAGGCGCCGGGACGCCAGGCCGCAGATGGCGGACGCCCCGGAGGTCCCGGCTCAGAGCGGGGCATGGCGAGCAGTCCGATGTGACATCCACGCACACACACACACACACACTCTCTCTCTCGCTCGACACCGGCTTTGTGTCAAAATGTGGTATAAATATTTAAAGTGTGATCGCGGGGCAGCGAGGCAGTCAGGGAGCAAGGGGCAGATAGCAGATTCCCCGAGGACCCAATTCCCATTTCTAGCTCTCAACGCAATCCATTGAGAGCTGGAGAGTGATTGACTCCAACAAGAACACACACACACACACACACACACACACAGTCACTTTCTTTATCAATACAGGCATTCAATCAGCGGCACAGTGGGAGCACTCTGAGGAGGATAATTCAAAACCCACATCGAGTTAAAAAAAAAAGGCCTCTGCACGAGATAAAGCTCAGCTCTGTGTTTAAAACTTTCTCTCTAATGGAAACTTCTCACAAACCCATATATATATATATATATATATATATATATATATATATATATATATATATATATATATATATATATATATATATATATTTTTTTTTTTTTTTTTTTTTTCTTCTCCTTCAGCTCGCGCCGATCTGACTGAAACTGGTGCGATTCTCCGGTTCGAGTCGGTGAACTCCACCGGCGAGCGCGTCCGGGAAGAATCCACCTCCTGTGAGCCGCTGTTGCTTCTCCGCCGAATAAAGCCTCCTGTGTGGCGGCCGGCTCCCGCCGTCCAGCTCGGCTCCGCTTGAGAAAATAAATCAGGCCTGTTTGTCCATTCAGGGCAGGAATGCGAGCCGGGTGACGGTTCCACCTCAAATAAACACAGGGACCCCCAGCGGCCCCCCCGTACCCGTTCGCCCTGCGGGGTTTTTAAAGATGGCTCCCCGTCCGGCTGACGTGCGGGGGCGTCTCTGTTTGCTCATGTCGGCGCGTGCGAGTGTCAACACGAGTCAGTCCGTCAGCAGTGGGAGTGCTGAGCCCCGTCCGGAGACGTTCACGCCTCGTTCTGATATCGGTGCTTCTTCTGGGACGGCATCGGCCTCAAATGGAGCGCATTTAGAGTAAAACTGACGGTTTGTTTTAAAATCTAATGAGAAAAATCAGCTGAACTCAGATCTCAGACGCAGTAACACTGTCTTGAAGTAAATGAGATTCAGCAGTGAATTGATGAAGTTCGTTCTACACACTTCGGAGCGTTTCTTTAATTCTTTTGAGAAACGGAAAAACGAAGCGTAAAAGTTTCCCTATTTTCTAAATTGTTGGTTCATACTGAAAAAGTTTTTATTTAACGGGGGAATGGGATTGATCCACTGACTGAATGGGTGAGCTTATGAACCCAAACCGATCACTTTAATTAATGTTCAGTCGAAACAGGCTACTGTGTAGAGTCGTTGTTTTAGTTCGAGACGTTTCAGGAACATTATTCAGAGTCGGCATCCTCTCTGACTTTACGTGAAAACTTTAGAAATCTTATAGATCATCTCAGATCCGTGAGCTGATCTCTAAACCTCGGAGTTTATTCACTTTGATCCGTGATCCTCGTCTTTCCTCCCCCTCCTAAACCTCAGACCAGTCTGCCAAACAGAAACACATCAAGCAGATCAAAAAAAAAAAGACCCCTCCAATACTGAGGGCTGCAGAGACTGAGGAGAAGCCCAGAGTGAAGCGAGCATGTGTGTGTGTGTGTGTGTGTGTGTGTGTGTGTGTGTGTGTGTGTGTGTGGACAGATATATGAAAGTGGTGCGATATACAATATGCCTGTGAGTGCAGGGAGAAGGGGAGAGCTGGCAAACCCACTTAGCTCAAATTGCTTCCAGCTTTTAAAAGAAAGGAGGAAATGCCGTTCTGGGAGCGAGATCCTCGGCGTCTGTGTTAAACATCACTGTCATTGTTCACGTCGGCAGAGTTTAAGCTGAAACACCTGCTGGAGAGGGAGGCCCCGGCCGGCCCAACGGCCGCTTCTCACCGTCTTCACGACTGAAGTTGGTCTGTCACGAGGGAGAACGTCGTCTCGTCTCGGCCTTCAGAGCCGTGACGGTAGAAACGTCGCGAATCACATGAACATTTGGCTTCTTTTCACTGCTAAAGCGAGTTTTTCTGTTTTTACGGCTGCGTGTGCAGCGGTGGAGAAGCTTCCATTACTACGACCGCTCCTGCACACAAAGGCTTGAAATTTTCATGTGAAGTGGATTTAATAAATTGCCGAAATGCAAAAAAGCGCCGGGATGCCTCGGAGACACAAATGTGGAAAGAAATCAATACTTCCAGGCACTGAATGAAAAGACATCTTCAACTAAAGAGTTTACAATTTATGAGGCAAACTTTGGTGGTATTTACTTTCTTGATTTCTCTATTTTTCAAGAGAGGATAAAACAGGGTTTGGACATCTCTGTGGAATCCACTTAGCATAGGTATTTCCATTATTGATCTCAGACGAGCGAGATTAGATCTCAGCAAGATTAACAATGTGGGAGGACGCGCCGTGCCATTAGGTTTGTGGAGTTTTTCTCTCAGAAAGTGGAGGCTGCTTGGCCCGGTGCGCAGACGCTGGCGATCGTTCCCACTAGATGTTTTGCCTTCTGTTTGGTATCTGAGCACATGCTGAGTCACTGACAGCTCCTTCAGAGCTCAACCTGATCGTTAACCCTTCACGGAGCTGAGGGATCAATTATTAACCATGTCATGAGAGTTTTTATTAGTTTTTACTCTAAATATGTCTTGCTGGATGCTGTCATTTGCATTGTTTATTGTCTTATATGCAAGTACGACAGCATGTATTTTCCAGAAATCACATATATTTAGACATATAATATTAAAAAAATTGTCATTAGGAGATGTAAACGAAAAGGGAGATTTAATGTGGGGAGAATAATAATTGATAAAGTAACTGAAATTAACTCAAAGAGATCAAAATAACATGTTTTGACTGAGTTATGAGTAATCAATATGACTAAGTAACTGACCACATCAGCTGATATTAATGAGTGAGTCAGTCATTTCACACACACACACACACACACACACACACACACACACACACACACACACACACACACACACACACACACACTCGCTCGCACACACACAGAGCTCGTCACAGTAACACTACAGCCATACAGCTGTGAGCGTGTCCTCGTTCCGGGCGATCAAATGTCCTTTATTCTCCAAAACACTGATCACTTCCTGGTTGGTCTGTCGAAACTTTCAAAAAATAAACTCATTGTTTTCCAGTGGTTGATGATATTGGACATAAATAAGGTTTGAAACTGTTCACAGACACAAGGGGATTGGAAAACTTTTTTTTTTTTTACCTTGCAGTTTCTGGGTGTTTACACGTGAGTACAGCATCTTCGGCGCTGTATGGAAATGCTGAATATTCGCTGTGTGTTAACGTATTCAGCCAAGCAGACGCTGATTGAGAGAAACTCCGCGTTCTTAATGTGAGGACCGGTCCAAAGTACAAATGCATTTTTGTGGTGAAGCATATAGAAAGCAGCTGAAAGACGAATCCCATTAAAAAGCTCCATGCTGGCAAAGAATCAAAGAAAAACAGAAAAGCAAAACACAGCCCGCTGATATTTCTTGAAAAGAGTTTTGTTGCAGATATAATCAAGCGCACATGCTGGACGCGTCGTCGAAAGTCTCAGTGCATCAGAACTTAGTGGAGACGTTGCTGCCTTGTGACGATCGCGCCGAGGAGGCAGAGTTCAGCCTCCCACTTCGTCTTATGTATGATTCTCTGGCTCTTCTGCTGCTCGGAGCGCGCAGCGTCTCGTCATCGGCCATTTGGGCCCAGACTGCAGCACCAGATGGAAAAAACAGCAACCTTTCAGACTGCGAAGGTAGGAAAAAAAAAAAAAAAAAAAAAAAAAAAGAAGAACGTTTTCAAGCTGTTGAGATAAACGACAGAACATTTTTGACACCTCCAACCACTTTCCACCAAGCGGCCGCTTACGCAACGAGAATCATTGGTCAGGAAAGATGTCGTCTTACACAATATATACTGAACCGGTGAGAGGAAACGAGCTTAATCATGAATTGGTGAGTTATTTATTCAGATGACGATACTGGCGACTTTACAGGTGCGATCCATGCGGTTTAACAAAAGTGAAAATAATGACGCAGCATTGCCAACCAGGGGTGGAGGCGAAGTATTCTCCCGGCGTTGTTCCTGCAGATGCGGCCGGTTTAATTGGATCCGTCGCCTGACATCCCGGCGCTCACCCGAAGGCGCCTCTGAATGGATGCCATTCTTCACTGTCTCATTGAGCCGCTCACTCATATAAAGATCGGGCCGTTTGGAGGCGGCGATACCCTTGAGTGGCACAATTAACCCGGAGAGTCTGCTGTTCTGAGGACGGGCAGCGGGGAGGCGGCCGGTCCTCCGTTCAGCTGACGAGATCGATGCTTCATTTGCTTGATTTCAGTTTGCCAGTAGAAAGTTAAAACGAATCAGATCTTGAAGATTTCAGATGTGTGTTTCATAAGGCAGGCGAGGGGGGGGGGGGTCACAGCCCCCCCATCAGGGGTATGCTGGGTATAAGTCAAAGGCCGCTGACAGGACTGAGTGCTGCCCGGCTCTCGCTCTCAGATTTACGGCTTCCTCGCCCTTGATGAAGCGGCTTTGAGACGCGCCGAGGACTGCGGGGAGGCGGGCTCCAGTCCGCTCGGAGGAATCCTGAAACTTCCGCCTCCGGCCGAGCCGCAGTTCGTTGTCTCAGCCGACCTCCCCCGGAGACACACTCCGGCGTTTCCTACCTGGCGACCTACCTCCACGCCTGTTGAATCAAATTCTGCTCCATTACTCCGTGCTGTAAGTGCGCCGTGACCCCGGCGGAGAGCGTCCGGGAGCGCGGCGCTCAGACGAGAGCGGGGAGACGGGACTCATTCCGGCAATCTCCGGCGGAGAGTCTGGGGTTGATAACACCCGTAACCCCCTGCTGTGTCCAATTCTTCAAGGTTCCACCGGGTCCGGACATAAAAACTCTCGCCCCAGGCAATCATACTGGCTTGAATTTTACGCCACAGTGTATTCTGACTCCATAAAACCTTCATGACTCCTCGTAACCGGCCTCGCCGCACAGCCTGTATGGAGCAGCTTTTTATTGATAATGATGATGATCAGGTGTTTTTCTTTCCTTCAAGCCTCTTTCATGACTTTCTGCCCGCGGCGAGCGACACAGACAACAGGGGGCCGATGCCTTCTTAAAACTCCTCTCCGGGTATTAAGATTAGTTTTATTATTACTGCTCTCAAAGGAGCACTGTCATCGTAAAAGTTTTCCAAACGAGCAGCGGCGATGGCGGCGAAACAGAGCTTCAGCAACTCTTCACTCAGCTTTCCTGAAGGGGAAATAAAAAGAATGAAAGTGAGGATAATTAAAAAGCAACTTGTTGTCTTTTGAGCAGTTTCTTATTTGTCACACGCAGAAACAAAAAAAAAAAAAAAAAAAAAAAAGGCAGATTCTTGGAGACTTTCAGCTCTAATAATCTCATATTTTCCACAGCTGTCCCTCGCCACTGGCGATCGCTTGATGAATCAATGAATTCACCGTTTCAAGTTGGCATCTGTTGAAAGAAATCGTCTCAAAAATCAGAGACTTTTGAGAAGTTTTGATTTGAACAGCAACTCGTTGTATCCATTCACTTCTGGAGCAAGGAGCGATTTCAAACTTATTCTAAAGAAGTGCTTCCATCCCCCGTTAAAACCAGCATTATATATACATACAACACAGTAACTGGCTCATAAGATCGCTCTTCATCATCTACCACTGTCCTCCTCCAGGAGACTGTTGACATTAGAATAGGGTATAATTCATGCGAGGACTTATAAAACTTTAATGGGAACCTGTCTAAAGCAGGTGCTTTGCCAGAGGGCATTAAGCAAATGGCGTTTCTAATATCCTCCGTGGCAAAATGAACATTTGGAGGAGCCAGTGCTCATCTTCTGTCGCAGCAGGACCGGGGCGCCGGTCCAAATGGGCCGTTAAATCTCCTCACAAGCCTTTTTACTCTGAGAGGTGAGGAAAAGGGGGTTTCGGAAATCATGGAAAGTATGATAAAAGACCGAGAGACAAATGCCTCCTCAACTTCTTATTGGAGGTTTAGATGATTTCAAGTTTCCCGAGCAGCCAGGAGCCGTTGAGCAACACAGAAAGACAGAAAGCAGGGGATTTCTCCCCTTTGGTTTACATGTGTTTCTCTTTCCAACCACCAACTGATACCAAAAGCACATGAAATTCTAGACACTGAAATAAAATGCTCTGGTTTGCATGAGTTTCTTGTTGATCCTAGTACAGTTTGCACAAAACCTGCATGTTCCAGACAGGAGAAGAGGGTCCATGCTTCACTGCCGGAGAGTGCTCAGTACGCAGGCCTGGTGGACTCTTGGCGTCGGTGGTTAGCATGCAGTTGTCCCAGAAACACTTCCCCGGACGGGCCATCACTGCCGATGTCTTGCCTATACGGGCGTTTAGTTCGGCATAAGGAGAGGTTGCCGGTTGCTGGATCAAACCGAGGTAGGTGAACTTGTCCACCACCTCAAGGGTGTGGTTACCAGTGTTTATTCTGGGAGCACTACTGACATCCTGGCCCATGACCTCGGTCTTTTTAAGGCTGATGGTGAGGCCGAACTCAGAGCAGGCACCAGCGAAGCAGTTGATGAGACGCCGGAGCGCTTCCTCAGTGTGGACAACAAGACCAGCATCATCAGCATAGAGCAGTTCCCTGATGAGAACGCTCCGCACCTTGGGGCTGTAATATTTACCACCTTTCACGTCATGCGTATAGAATTTGAACGTTCTTTCTTTAATAGAAATTTGTATTATCAATGGCAGACCTTTGAAAAAATATGTGATAGTTTGCATAAATTAAACAAAACCTCAAAAAAAAAACACAATAATGCATTAAAAGTAGAAACATTTTCTGCCAGTTTTGTGTTTTCTTAGATTGATTTGTACTGCAGATAAAAAAAAACCGGCTGTCCCAAAGCAACTTGTGTCTTCTTGTGGAGGTGTTGACAGATTTATATGTTTGGCCTGGGTTTAAGCTTACATGTTGTGAAGTGAGAGTGAAGAAAAAACAGCCATATAACACTGGTTCTCCCCGAGAACCTGGGAAAAGGCAGCTGGTCCCTGCGCAGGCTGCATGGGAGGATGTGTTCTGAGAATGACCTGTAATTCAATCCAGACTCCCTCCGGTTTCCTCCCTGATGGGACCGCTCCGCCGCGGCTCTCTTGTTTTCATTTTTGACAACATGCTGAAGCTCATTTCGTCTCCGCGGCGAGTGAGACTCCCGCCGCCGGTCTCCCAGCAAGGACCATCCAGTAACGCCGCACGACAAAGCGCAGCATGCATGTTCAGCCTCGCTGACTGCGCTCATTGCATTCTTAGACTTCCCAAATCACCAATCAATAGGAACACAAACAAAACCTTGATCTCGCATTTAGTAAAGTTGAAAACGAGAGACGTGTCGTCCTTTTATATAATAGTGTGGCATCAGACTTTCACTGCAGCGCAAGAATCCTCCTCCAGCAGCTGCAGCCTGCCTGGAAATGTTCAATCTGAATTGCAAATATCACAGTCATGCATTCACACTTTACAAATTCGACCTACAAGCTTGATTAGACAACCACTCAAACATTTAGTCATCACTTTTAACCCAAAAATGGCACAATGAGCAGTGCGAAGATATGCGCCGTAACATTTCGTCCTCTGGCAGCGGCGCTTTATAGCCTACTTACAGCCCTGACATAATATTATGGCCTATATAGAGTGTTTACTGCGTGGTAATATGGCGAGAGGCTGAGCCAACATTAATGTGAAATCCAGGCTAATGGGTCTTCGCAGGATTGTATTCCCCTACATTCATTTGACATACATATTTGAGTAATATTCCTTAACTTCCAGTTATCTTCATCAGAGTTTGCTGTAAATGGCGCTTAGTGAGGCTTGTAATGTCTTTCTGAGCCAATCAAGACAGGATTACACTCGGTGTAAACTTGATTATCTCCAGCATGCTGAGAAAGTTGACATTTTTTTTCCTGATTGCCGGCAGAAATTACAGTTTTCAGAGTGTGTTAGGGAGATCTGTGTGGAGATCAGTATAGGAGATAGATTCAGTTACGAAAATGCGTCTTCTGATGAGGTTATTCATTGTTTGGTCGGCCTTTTTCCATCTTCAGGCGGAGCAGAAACACAATGGAGACACTTCGGGTTGCACAGCATCGGTTTTATTAAAAGTGAATTCACGTAATCAGAATGAATTCACGCTTCTCTGCACTGAAACAAACTGTAAGTTGCGGAATTGTTTTTCAGAGGTTGTCATCTGTCGGCCCCATCCCTCCCGACATCAAACTTGGGCGTGGGTCCTGAGAGCGCAAATTAATTCGTCACGCACTCTGTGGTGGTTCTGCAAGGATCTGCTTACTCCTCTGGATATGGAATAAGACCTGAAGTTTGTCATTGATGTGTTTTTTTTTGTTTTTTTTTTCCTCGTCCTCACTTTGCCCCGCGGCAGATTCTTCTGTGAAAAGTAGGGTGCAGCGCTCCGGCTTCCTCCGCCTGCGACGGCTCCATCTGGGCAGCGAGTGGGGAGCGGGTGGAGGCAGGGGAGCAGGGAGGGGTGTGTTTATATAGAGAAAGAGAAGAAGAAGAAGAAAGTGCGCAGAGTGACCGGAGTGCGTCGGCTCAGTGGCAGAGACAGATTGCAGTGGGAGGGACGCGTCCCATTTCTGAGTGTGAGTAACACTGAAAGCACATGACAGCGTGATCTCAATCAAAGAGACAGTCGGGGACGGACATAAGGAGACACACACACACACACACACACTGCAGATAAAGAACAAGCAGTGGTTCCTTCATGCATGAAGGTTTTTGTTCTTCTCGTGTTAAAATAATCACTTCGCCGCTGTTCTTTCAGTGACTCATGAAGACCTTGACGACTGAATGTTTCTCCCACATCTCTTCAAGCTGCTGGGCCGGCGCCGGCATGTGGTCAAGCACCGTCGTGCTGTGTGGACTCGGACGTGGCGCTGAGTTAAAAAAATAAAATAAAATAAAATAAATCCTGACAAATGAAGCTGGCAAGTCGATCCTGTGAACATTTGCATCTCTAGAGAAAAATCCCATGTCATTATTTTTCCAGGGTTTTTTTTTAATTCAGTTTGTTTTTGTTTTTTTTTGTTTTTGTTTTGCTATTTACCAAATTTGCATAAAAGTCTTGTGTCCTCGTCCCCTGACAGACGCTCCCTCCCCGCTGCAGCCTTGGTATCCTGCTCTGTTTCATCTTCCCAGTGTGTTTTCTCGCGCGTCGCTGAACCGTCCCGGTCTGTAATGTAGAACAACCCCCCTCTCTTGTCTTGCTTTACTCTTCTCTGTGTCGTTCGTGCTGCAGCTGTGTGAAAGCCGGTGTTCAGATTTCATCCCATTCTGTTCTTGAGGATTTTTCCTTCCCCTCATTCCAAACAGATTTTATCAATGCATCTTATGTGTGCCAATCGATTCTCGATGTGTGTGTGTGTGAAGGTCATCGTCTGTCTATTTAGTGCCGTAATAGTCGTGACTAACCTGCAGATGTCTGTCTTTCAGCACGTTGGGTCCAGATTCAGACAGATAAAACACATACAAAGCTCGAGATGGAGCGTGCTCCCGCTCTGCTGCTGCATGTTTTCCAGCTCATTGTGTCACTGGCACTCGTGTGTCCCTGAGGCACCAGCTGAGCGATTATGCCGTTCCCACTTGGAACGTTTCACCCCGCAGCTGGCTAAAATGCTAAGTATCTATCCAGAGAAATCGCGGAAGCGGTCCAATCAGATAATCCAATTCCACCTGGCTGTCCAAATGAGGCGCCGAGCCGCCTGGATGCTTATTAGCCATTAACCACGACTCGCCGGGGCTGACGATGGTGGCGTCGCATGAAGGCCCCAAGGCGCGCTGCCATCCTATAGGGTCAAATGGATGATCGCGCAGACCGAGATCTGAGCTGGAAGTCCCTGCAGGAAGACGCTGGAAGAGCCCAGCAGCTGTTCGGGCTGTGTTCAATACCAAACAGAACGGGAGTGATTCAGCATTGTTTGCTTTTGTAATGGGGATTAATGGCAATAATGAACTCAGCAGGCTGCACAAGTCCATCAAGTGCGCACACACACACACACAAACACACACACACACACACACACAGCACAACAAATTGGTCAATCGGATGTAAAGAAACCAGACAAAAGCACAGATTGGAAAAATGCTCAGCGTCTCGCTGGAGGATCATAGAATGTGAGGCGCGGATCATCCCCCTCCATAAACAGACTGCAGCAGCGATTATCTGCGAGTTTTTCATCAATCTCGAGCTTCTCTGTGAAGAAACGAGCACATAAAGCCACGGTTCACGCTCCGAGGCTCCATCTGCATGCGGGAGCTCACTCCTTGATCAGCTGAACTTGGGGATGTTTGCTCTTCTCGCCTTCCGGCCTCAAACGCTTCCATACATAGATAATGTAATATTTGCAGATCTCTTCAGCTGCCCATTCCAGACAAGTCTGACCTTTCAAATGAATATATCTCCTCATTGTGAATACACTTTTGATGGATTTGTTTGCCGCAACACAGAATGCAAACAACGGCGCTCCCCCTTTTTGGGTGAATTTATTCGCGGCGGCATTCTGATGAGGCGGGCGCCGCTCGCCGCTCGCCGGGGCCGACCCGCCGTCCTCGGGGAGGAGATCGCCGACCCGCCCCGCAGCCGGGATGAGCACGGCTGATAATAAAAAAGTCTGCTCTCTCACCTGTGGTCAACAATCCTACCCTAATCCACAAAGCTGTCTGGAGTTATATAATGAAAAATTTACAGTGTGAAATTTACTGCGCGCGCGCGCGCGCGTGTGTGTGTGTGTGTGTGTAAACACACTCTTCAGCCGGCCCTCCGATACGCCCTTCAGAGAGCGGCCGAAGGGCATACACTCACACTCCGCCGTGAGTGTATTATGAGTGTGCAGAGGGGAAGAAAACTTGGTAAAACTAGACATAGAGCTTCAGTGCAGACGGCCTGAAACTGCAGACAAATCCAAATAAAAAGTTAATGAATGGAACCGAAGTCCAAATTCATCAAACTGGCTTCCAGACGTAAAGGAAGGAAACAATCGACAAGCGAAAAAGAGGGAGTCCATCTATTTATTGCTCTGCGGTCATCAGGGAATGGACATGATCAATCAGGTACAGCATTTAGATCGGCTGCCAAACATAAGGCCCGTGGGCCAAAACGGGCCCGCAGGAGACTCCAGTCCAACCAAAACACTGGAAAAGTCCAAATCTAACCAAGTTTTTTTTTTTTAAACCTGTTTTGAGTGAAAATGTCTCACAAATCCATTTAAAAGCTATATTTCAGCAAAATAAACAGACTTACTTTAAGACAACTTCTCTGAAATTGAGACAACTTGTTCTATTAGCAGATTCTTTCACTTAAATTAAGGAGGTGGCCTTGAAATAAGTGGAAACATGTGCCAATAGAACAAATGAAAAATGCCTTCATTTAGGAGAAGTTGTTAGAAGCAAGTCTTATTGTGCCGAAATATACTTTTTAGTGTGGATTTATCTTAAATCAAGTAAAATTAGACATTTCTACTCAAAACAAGCTAAAGAAAAACTTGGTAAGATTTTGACTATGATCATTATGGCATTAGCCTCAACACCATGCTGTCAGAGTTGGTTGGTAAAAACATGCTTATTAACATAACAGGTTTTTTGACATTTCCCTGCGTGTTTTGCACCAGAAAGTAGAAGTAAAATGTATGTTGACAATGTGGTAATTTTCACTAATGATTGCTTGATTATTGTGAGAATAAAAACATTTCCAT
Organism: Salarias fasciatus; assembly: GCF_902148845.1. Taxonomy (NCBI): domain Eukaryota; kingdom Metazoa; phylum Chordata; class Actinopteri; order Blenniiformes; family Blenniidae; genus Salarias; species Salarias fasciatus. The sequence continues at coordinate 22,418,456 of NC_043753.1, read as the reverse complement.
CATGCCGACTCTCTGAAACAAGGAGCCAAACCGACATGATGAGAACACGTGACTCCGAGCCTCTGGATCCCTGCAGAGACGCTCTTGGCCGTACCTCCATGATAACGAGAGGCTTTTAGAGTTACTCTACTGTTTTCTCGTTTTGAACCAACTCTCCGGACCTCCGGTATCAGGAAGCGATCTCTCCCTTCCCTCACTAGATAACCTGTTTCCTTTCAGTTCTCCATAAAGCTCACTGAATGTGTGTGAAGAGACCAACAGTAGATCGTCGTGCCACGTTCAAAGTCACTTTAATCACCTCTGTGTGTGTGCATGTGTGTGTGCACGACTCTGACTTTTACCGAAAGGCCAACATTTAGTAAATATCAGAGGATGTGACCTATTCCATCCTCTGCGCAGGGATCCGACACACACACACACACACACACACACACACACACACGGGCAGGGCGAATGCCCCCCTCGCCCCGTCTGGCCGCTCGCTCCGTGAGTCAGGGCGGGAGTCAGCAGGTGAACTTCCTGTGATGCCGTCACACGCACGAGAGCGAGAGCGGTGCCAGGCTGCACTCCGCAAGGTGTGCACATACGCACGCGCCGGTTGCATGTGTTCGCCGGTGTATCCTCTTCAGAAGAGGCTCAGCGATCAACACGACGCAACCGAGCAGGAGAGGGAGAGCCGCGGCCGGCCAACAAAAGCCATTTGTGGGGAGACAGGTGGTGCAGAGGACCGCTTTGGTCTTCCTGAATTATTGATGCGGTGACGGAATTTAGACGCTGGCGTAGGTATTTCTGATTTCTCTGATGCAGCCGCCTTACGCAACTCCTATCTGGGTATGCATGAAGCAGACATTAGTTTTTCAGATAAATCCAACTTCAGATGTGAAGACGGCCGAGTGAGCACGGTTCAACCGGTGGAGGCAGCTTTGGATGAGCGTACTGCCTGGAGTGAAAACGAAAGCACCTGTACCTTTACAAAAAAAACCCCAAAACCATCAGTGTTTGAGTGTCGGTGTGTTTTATATATAGAAGCTTTACATGATTCACGCTGCAGGTGGGCAGCCTTTTCTTACAGGAACGAGGACAGCCACAGGAATCTATTTACAGCAGAGCGATGAATGGTCTGCTAGTTTGCGCTGCTGTGTGACTTATGTGGCACGTTGTCCCGAGGCGGAAATTAGATTCCGTACAAATACAGTACAGAGTTCAGCTGACAACTCTACTGCTGCAGATAAAGAAATAAAGTCCTGATGACTTCACTGGAAAGTGGCTGGATCAATACATTCAAAACGTTAGAATTACTGAAACTGTTCTGAAGACGACTTTTATAATCTGTTACAGTCTTAAACCAACTTTCTCACATATACGTATGCATCAGTCCTGAGCAGAAATAGCCGCGGAGCAGCGTGCTCCTGTAATTGATTAGCTGTACTGCCAGTTTAACGCCTGAGCTGCAGGTGTAGAGATATATTAATGGGGCTGCAGTAACAAGCGCAGCGGGCCCTGAACGCTCGCCGCAGTGTTCGGGAAACAAACCCCTCGGCCTCCTCACCAGTGCTCCCAGTTCACTCTGCTGATTAACAAGACGTGTTTTACTGGACGATCTGCCCTGAATTCACATCAGCTGTTTGTCTGCAAAATATATTTCCCTCATAAAGAGTTTCTTAACCACTGGAGCTAATTAGTCTCGGAAAGCCCGGAGCTCTTTGCTTACAATTAACATTTTTAAAGGCCTCTAATGTCATAACACCTTTATTTTAATGTGAGCATCCATCTGAGCAGCGTCTGCAGGATAATGGTTTTCCCATGGCATCCTGACTCTTCCCGGCTCAGGGCCAATTCAGCCCATCACTCCCTCTCCACATTTACATTTCAGATGTACGGCGAACGTATGCGGGACTCCGCCCACCGACAGGCTCCGATTCCCTACCACCATTACTATCTGCTGTTATGCTATTATTTTTTATTTTATTTTTGCGTGGCCTGAATGCTTATGAATACTTATCACACCAAGTGTCATTCAATCACCATTATTCATGAACCCTGCCGCCGCAGCCGAGCGCTGACATGACAGGGTCTGACAAGAGAACAGCGAGGCTGGGGAGAGTGCAAATTCATGACATCTGAATTAAATCTGCTATTTTCTGTGTTTCATAATCGCAATGAGCCAGTCGTGTGTAATGAAAGAGGCACTGATGAGAAAACGACAGCACGGTAGACAACAGCTTAGCATCTTGAAGGTAGACGAACAGTTTGAGATCGTTAGATCACATCAAAACTGAGAGACAATGAGAACCAAATTAAAGTTCTGGAGTTTCACACACAAAAATATATATAAAGCCTTTCCATGTGTGTCCAGAGCATCTTATCAGAAGTGGAGCAGTCGGCGCTGAGAACTGGAGCAGATGGAAGCTGCCATTGTTGTTAAAAATGACTTCAGTTCCTGTTCGCTCTCTCTCTCTCCTCCCCTGAGCTGAACTGACAAAAACTTTCAGTCTGTGCAGTCTGGAGCTGCTCCACGGCGCTCTGACCTGTACGGGGACCCCGGCCGCCCGGCCTTCCCTTCTCCTCTCATTCAGACCGGGGGCTAATCTGAGCGGACAGCTGGATTACCGCAGTCGCACTGAAAGCAGGAATAAAACTCCCTGCGACCCTCTCCTGCAGGCCGCTTTGAAACGCTCCTGTGTGGCGCCAGGCTTCGCCGAGAGCCGAGAACCAATTCGGCGTTTGGACGAGTCGCTTCAGGGAGCTGTAATCAATCATAATTGCTGAAAATAGCGCAGTGAGTGCATTGCTCACCTTTCTGCTGAACTTGATCTTTTCAGCTTTCATTCAGCGGAGGAATGCTTTCACCTCGATATCGGCCCAGTTAAACTTATTAACTGAGGGGTTAACATCATATTACTCTAAAAAAGCCTGCATGTTTCCCCGCTCTCTCCTCTTGACAGGCACACAGTGGAAGACGCTGATGTTCTGACACCTGGACTGGGGATTACATTAGTCTCCATCTTTCACTCTCCGGGAGCTTTTCGCGCCTGTTTGAGTGAAATGATTCAAATAATGATGAATGTGTTTGAAGCAGCGACTCACTCAACTCATTTTTATTCTTTCTTCGCACAAAAAAAACAAACGCAACCAGCTGCAACTTCCAGTATCAGTGAAGCATTCACACCAACACCAGCAAAATGAGAGGGAAAAAAAAAAAAGAAGTGCCTGGATATTTACGATCATCAAATCATCTTTGACTTCCTGTCAAAAACCTGATTGGTCAAACACAGAAGTTTCTGTTTGGGTTTTTATTTACTGAGCAGACACGAAAAAGTTACTGATATTCTCCACCATGTCTGCAGACGAAGACGTCCGGACGCTCGGCCTCCACGCAAACCCCATATTTTCACATCCGTCGATTCAACGCGGCGAGCTCTGGAAGTGGAGTTTACCTTCTTTAGTGCTGCGCTTCTCCTGCGAGTTTCTCCCACTGAAGTTATTACCGGCTCTGTTATGGCATCATATTCCCACAAGCACAAGTTTGAAAAAAGAAACTGTTGGCCACACGGAGCCGGGGAGAGAGAAAGAGAGGGAGTTTGCCAACAGCGCCGACTGACCTACTTCCGATTTCTCCTTCTTTTTTTGGTGATTATCAGTTTCCACGTTTTTTGGCCAATGGGTGGCTGCATGGTGCAAATGTTTACCCCGAACAGGAAGGGTGGAAGCAGGAACTCTGGGTTTGAGAGCCGCTGCAACCACAACCAATCACAAAGGGAAATCTGTGTGTGTGTGTGTTCGTGTGTGTGTGTGTGTGTGTGTGTGTGTGTGTGCCTGGGGGAAGTTGCTTTCCATTGCTTCAACTTTGAAACTTATTTCCTCGCGTTATCAGATCCGATGGGAGGTTCGCTGCGACTATTTTTGACTCATTGAAAGCCGGCGTCGGCCGACACCGTCTGAACTGGTTCAGCGTGATTTCGTGGGCTCGCCTCAACAAAATGTGCCCAACAGGATGCTGTGCGTGACCTTTGACACGCTGGAATGACGTGGAGATGAACAAGTAAATCTGAAGCCAAAGGGAGAAAGAAGGACGAGTTTTCCTTCTTATGAAGAACTAACGACAAACAAAAATAAGTGGAGAGTAAAACTAGTTTCTGAAGGAATTCAGGATCCATTCAGTAAAGAAAAAGGTCATCACTGGGAACGGTACAGTCTCATGTAATCAATATTTGTGATGTACATTATGAAGCATATAAGAGTCAGAAAATGCTGTTCTAAATTTACTGATTCTAAGATTATTTTCAGGAATTTCAAAGCAGATCGCATCATGACAGTCTGAGACGGACGGATGCTAAAACTCCCCGGTTCCTCTTTAGAAACTGGAGACTGGCTGCAGACCTTTGATTTCAAGAGAACCCAAAGCTCTTCAATAACAATTTTGGATGAATGAATTCCTTTAATAGTCCCGTCCACATGTTGTGCAGAGCGCAGCACGCCCTGTGCTGGGCTTTGATTGGAGCGCTCGCTCCTGTGTCGCTCACGCTCCCTTTTGTCTCTTTATGCAGGTTTGAGCTTTCATCGCTGAAGAGCCTGCCAGCATTTCAAAGCCGATACATCTATTGTCGTCCTGACTTGTTCTCGGCCAATTTCCTGCCAAATCAACGGCCCGCCCTGCCGCCCGACCCGTCTCATCCATTCATCTGTTTCTGACCGGCTCCTGCTCCCTCCGTCTTTGATTTTGGAGCGCGGCAGCGAATCGCACATCCGCTACCGTCCGCGTGCAGAATCCCATCTTATTATGTAAATATCCAGCGCGCTTAGACACTGTGTGGGCTGTAATCGGGTCGTTATCAAACCAAGCCGGCCTATTTCTGCCGCTCCGCCGTCTGAAAGTTCAAACCGTTCGGCGCCCGTTTCCGGCGCCGCCACCGGGTTAATAGAAATCAGCTCCCGGCTGCATTTCAAAACTTCCTCGAAAGACGTCCAATCACATCTCTGGTGGCTTCTGACGGCAGCCAGGGACACAGATGTGTTGATTTCCTGTGTCGTTCGCCTCTGCAGGGTTTGAGCCAAGCCTTGATCCAAAATGGAGAAATGAAAGCTTGATCCTCTCATGAATTCACATGGAGGGAACGGGACTCCTTTTGTTTTCCATCAAATGTTTACGAGCCTGTCTTTGACACATGGGAGGAAAACTAGACGTTTTTGCTGTTGTAATTATTGATCACATGTGTATTGGCAAACTTCAGGTCCAAACTCCTAAAAATGCAGCAGATGAGGAACAGATACGATGTTTTACTCCACACACATGGAAGAAAACAATTCTGGCAGAAATTAGGCTCCAAATGCAACCAAGAAAGCGTTTTTAATAATGTTGGAAGGCATGAAAGTCTCTTTCAGGCAGTATGAATAATAGTAGCTTCAAATGACCGAGCTCCAGCACTAATGATCAGGAGTGGCTCGTAGCCTGGACGGATCTTCAAACGAAGGGGAAAACACACACCCAGAATGATTTTGGTTTCAGGCTCCACAAAGTTGGTCAAACAAGTAAAATGCTTTTTGTTGGAACCGCTACTTTTTTATGAGAGGTTTTCCCCTTTTATTAGTTTCATCTGGATGCACTACAACACAAAAATCAATCAGAGACTTAATGACAGCCTTTACAGCCTACATTTGATTACTATCTTTATGGTTCTTGAGATGAATTCATGTTACGTTTTGGACGTATTTCCACGCTAGTCATCGTTTTCAGAAATGATAAAGGACACAACAACACGGTGACTTTTCGATACTCAACTAGACCCTGCCGGAAAGGGACGATTCTTGCCGCGCTTCTCCAGCCAGCCCTGAACCGTGAACCACAGGAAACACTACAGAAATCAAACATCCAGCAATGCGGCCTTTCAGTCCCGGAGGATGTCGGAAATGCCTCCTCTGAATGGCGTTTTGTTCAGAAAATGCGATACTTATGAAATTCTATCGCGCGAGCCAAAAGCAGAGGAATACCCGCATTTGTCCGTCTCAGATTTTCACTTGAGAAACTCCGAAATTACCGAGGACTGTCTCCACGGCGCTGCATTATCTATTTTAAATTCCTGTGCTTTAAGAGAAAGGCAGACAGACGGGAGGCTTTGGATCCCCGCTGCCAGCAGATCCAGGAGGTCTGACTGGGAGCAGATGCAGCCGTTATGAGACGGAGTCGTGTTCGCAAAGGGAGGCTTTGAGGATCCTGGCAAGGCTCGGCGCTGGTGGGTGGACCAGTTGGAAAGGGCCAAAACCTTTTCAGAAAGGGTATTCAGGATTACAGAGCGAGAGAGGAAATCATTAAGGAGAGGAGAGGAAGAGACGGAGAATTAGGGAAAGGAGAGAGGAAGTGGGGATGGGAAAGTGACTCGGCCTGCCAGCAAACTTCAGAATGAGCTTAACGAGAACAAAGGAAGGATGTCAGGCTCCCAACAACTGGAGCAGCTATTTGTGAAAGTGCACTACGGCAAAGACTGATGAAATTAATTCAATCCCACAAATGAGAAAGAAGGGACACAACAACTGGTCCCACAGCTCTGAGGTTCTGTTTGACTCAGCAATAAATGGAACCAGTGGAAGTGAAGACTGAGACTGACTCTCTGTTCAATCATCAGACACATGAAGAATCAAGACAAAAACACGTGGATCATCTGAATGGGCTGCTCGTTCTGTAAACAGAGTTATTAGGCAAAGTAAAGCCAGCCACAGTAAAGAAAGACTCATAAAATCAGTTTTAATTATTGTTGAGAACTTTGGTTTTGGATGAGGAGGAGAAGAAAATCCTCCTGGAATGACGGACATGGACGATACGTTCACAGCGAGAGGAGAGACAGTGAGGCGACGCTGACAGCAGAAAGGGTGAAGAGGAGGAGACGCGTGGAGGGCGGGGCAGCCGGAAACGACATGAAATGTGCACAACATCCTGTTTTATGTCTTTATTTCTTCATAAATTTCAGTGTACTTTTCCTGTTAGAGGAATGTTCTTTGAACCCAGGTGATTTATGCAGGAAGATGTTATTGACAATGTAATTAAATGGGATCTACTTTAAGTAGTATTTCACATAAGTTAAGTCCTTTTTTTTAAAAAACAACAACATTGACTTCACTTACATTACACGATTTAAAGAGGATATATTATTGAAAAATCCCATTCTGACAGAATAAACGTGTGTTAAATTGTATTCACCTTTCCTTAAAGGTGCTGTAGGCAGGATCCGCATCTCCGCCATCTTGCTTAGGGTTACCTAAGCAAGATGGCGATTTGACCCATCTAAGATGGCGATTTGAAACCCAGCACAGCCAATCCTGTCCTGTTTTCTCTGACATCACGCCCTCACGCAAGTTAAGCCCCTCCCACAAGAACGTGCGACGAACGCCCCTCGACCAATCACGGTTAGAGCCCCAGGGGCTCTTCTGATTGGTCAAAGATACCTGGAGCTGTCGAGATTCCTTTTCAGCTCAGAACAGAGACAGATGGAAACGCTGCGCCCTCGCAGTACTGCAATTATGCTACACTCCTAAAGGATTATCAATGGATACTCTAACATTTAATCCAAAGAAAACACAGAAAAATTAGCACTGACTACTACTAATCCTGCCTACAGCACCTTTAAATCTTGAGAAAATATGAATAAATTCATATTTCATGAGCTGTCTAACAATTAATCAAGTTGTTTAGTAATAGTTGTAACATGCAGTCGTCTACTGAGGGTCTCCACTGACAGGCCAGTAGCAGACATACTGCATTTAGTACATCGTATTGTAATCAGCAAGATAAATAAAATGAAATAACTGAATAAATACCCACATATATCTGTTTTCAGGCTGTGCTGCTGAGTTTGTATGTTTTCGTCCTAAAAGCGTCCTAATTAATGATTAATGATCAGGTTAATGATTGTGGAGTGCTGCCAGTGTTTATTTGAAATCACAGATATGAAAGTTCAGATTCATCAAAGATCTTCAAGGAAACAAAGCCACAAAGAAAACAAAACAACTTAACATTTAAAAGACCTGATCAGAAATGATTTAACTGCAAATATAATGAAAACCTTATAAATTAGGGTGAAGCTAATGGTGTTGTTTTTGTTAATAAAATTAATCATGTGTTTATATGTAAAAGTCCTGTTAACAATTTAGCTATTTTCACTTAGAATGAGAGTAAGAGAGTGCACCGTGTTTTATTTAATTGAGTGAAAGTTCGTGTTTTTGAGGCCGTTTTCCATTAAGTGCTGATCTGACTGTGTATCCTCGTTATTTTTGCTCTGCCGTCTGTAAGCCGGGTTATCTTACTAGAACAGTTGTTGCATGTAAATTTACTCCGACGCAGTAATTTCATTGAATTTCCAGAAGTTTGCCTTTTCAAAATGCTGAAAATGTGAAAATAAAGTGACCTGACACGGGGTAATGAGTTTTCTGCCCCTCTTGCTGCTGGCTTATTAAACAGGATCTCCATTAGAGCTCGCCGCGCTGACTGACGAGGCGACACCATCATCATGTCCGCGCCGAGAAAATGAGAGATTGTCACATTAATTTAAAAGCTCTTCTGGGAGTACTGGGGAGGATTTTACTGTCTGGTCCCTCATCGATGATGAGGTGAAACTGCCGTTCGGCTGTCACCCTCGGTACCGAGCAGTGACTCAGCTGAAGCTGAAGATAAGTCAGTGATCAATGAGTGAAGCGAGGCCTGGACGGGAGGCAGGATGGCCGGACTCATTATTCACTGTGACAATACTCGACTGAGATGAAACCGATTCTGAGATGAGGCCATGTGGCTTATCTGCAATGTATATTCTTAGTTCATGCAGATGAGATTAGAGCTTGATGAGCGGGTTTCTTGTAAAGCAGAGCCTCTGAAAGTTTCTCCACAGTAACATCAATGACTGTCCTCATTGCATCACCCTCTGCTCCTGGAAGCAGCACTGACACAGAGAAAAAAGACATCTGAGAGGGATTACTCACCCACACTGAGAGGTTGTGGTCGTTTGAATTGAAGCCCGGCCCCGTCAGCGCCCTCTAGCGGTCCAGAAACACACCGCACGTTACTGTGATGCAGGTTGCTTTGCAATGTGTCTGCAGGACACTAGAATGTGATTTTCATTCTGTCTGTGCCAGGAGTCTGCAGCCCACAGCCACACTCTGCTCTTTTGTACCTCTAGCAACTAAATTATCTGAATATTTGTCTCATCTATTTTTTTATTTATGTTTTAACTTGACACTTTAGGTGATGAATGTGTGATAAATCCAAAAATACCTCTTGGTAAACTGTCCAAGAGTCCAAACAGATAAAAAATCTATTCATTGCAGACACTGCTGTGTGGAGAATGCTGATTTACCTGCATATGTGGTAGAAATGCATCTATTGATTTTCTATAACATTTTATTCTTTTCCAAGTTGTGACATTCTGAGTGCAGGCAGGAAAACTGGACTGTGTTTCTCCTGATGAGTTGAATTCAGTGGAAAGTGGGTGAAAATATCTCATTTTGTCTTAAAGGTTGCAGATATCTGACATATCGAGAGGAAACTCTGTTTATATTTATTTTCATTCTGGGAAGGTTAACTCTTTGGAAGTCCTAATATGTGCACGCCGTGTGTGAAAGTGATCATTTATGCACAGGAGGGACAAATAACGGGAATGTTTTTGTTGTTATTGTTGTTGTTGGGTTGGAGCGCGTGCGTGAGGACGGGATGGGGAGGGGGGGGGGGGCGCTCTCGCCGCTGCGCGCATGCGCACTCGGTGGGAAGCGCGGTGTATAACGGGCAGCTATGCCGCGCTCTGCAGAAGACGGGCTGGACGCGTCCGCTTGGAACAACGGCCGGTGCACCGGGGGACCGACCCGGGGACTGCGGGACGCGGCGCGCTGCTGACAGACGGCCTCTCCCCGGGGACAGCCTCCCGTCCGCTCCCGGCGAGCCGCGGCGGAGCACCGAATCCGCTCTTTGTGCGCTCTTTCTCTCCGCTCCTCTGATTTTTTTCCTCCCCCCCCCCCCCCCCCCCCCTCCTCTCCGCTTCTCGGCTCCCGGCAGAAAGACCCCGACACGGCAGCGATGTTGCCGCTACATGTGCAGGATTAACCTCCGCTCCGTGCCGCGTGTCCGCCTCGCCCGTACGTCGCCGCGCCCGCAGCCCGAGCCGCCGCAGCGGGGTCCGCCATGGGCTCGTCGGCGCTCCGCGGCTGCTGGATGGGGACGCTGTGCCTGCAGCTGCTGCTGTGGATTTTATGTGCGGTGAACGGAGAGGAGCAGCCGTTCAGCGTGGAGGTGAGGCTGCTGTTTGGAGCCGTCTTGTTTTTATTATTTCTATCAATCCTGAAGAATAAAGTCCCGGAGGTCGCGCTGCTGCTGTGTGGATGTTTCAGTAACAACAGGGTCTTTGTCAGGAGCCCAGCTGGGCTGCACTTCTGTCTTTCTTATTTCACCCACTTTCAGAAATCCTCTCAATGAATTAAAATGATTTTTTTTCCCCAAAAACGGGGATGTGAATGTTTCAGTTTGGCGCACAAAGCAAACGCTGTTGGGAATCATTCCCCTTCTGTTCCAGCTGATAACTTCACTTCTGGGTCTTTTTAACCAACTCAGCATTCATCCACTAATGAAAATCACGTTTCTGAGTGGAGCAGCTGCTCGCAGAGGGATATTTTTAAATAAAAAAAAATGAAAAGAAGGAGGATGACATCCTCCTCTTTACCACATTCAGATACAATCGCTTGTTATTGTAGCGACAGCAGCACATGCTCCAAGGCTCGGCTCTCCAGAAAGGGATCTGATGGGGTCACAGGCTCAATGTGGGCAGCCAGATGAGATGTGAACCCAGCAAAGTGGGCTTCCACACAAAGAGAGCCTTTATTCCGATCTGATCTCCCAGCTTAATGGGTTGTTGCGAGTCCTCGGGCTACAAGTGTTATGCCACTAAAAACTTGAACTCTCAATCAGCCCCTTTTTTTAGAAAGAAAAAGAAAAAGAACCCAGTCTGTGTTTATTCATCCAGCCCCGGGGACTCGGTGCTGTCTCCTTTCTGTCCCTCCTCCCTGTGTCCCTCATCGTCTCTCACATAGAGACACATCTCTGCCTCCTCCTGGCATGCCTGCTGCTGACAGTCCCTCCAGCCTTACATCCATGCAGCCACATGATTTACAAGCTTGGCATACCATACCCCCCCCCCCCCCCATACCCCCCTTCAGCAGATTTAATCCAGATGCTACAGGTTATTTAGTTAAAAAGCCCGGGCTCACATGACAGAATGTAAAGAAGACGTCCAGGCGTCTGTTCAGCAGACCTCTGGACTCAGTCGCTCTCCGTGCATGTTGATGGCGCGTATCCCCGATTAAAAGCGCTTTGTTGGTAATAACATCATCATTGTGCCTTATAGCATTCCCTTCTCCCACGTCCTCCGCCTCCACTCAAATGTGATTATCCTCCCTCAGCCTTTGCAGCTCTCTTCGTGGCACAGCGCGCTCTCGCTTGTTCCTCCATAAATCTCACATCTGTAACTTTTCCTAATGGATGAACAGCAGGAGAGCCCAGCTCTGGAGGTGTGTGTCTGCACATTCCCCGTCCCCCCCGCTGAGCCTGACATGTGAAGATGCTGCTGAGCTCCCACACATGATCCCGCCTGCAGGACGGGTGGATTTGGGGGGGGGGGTTATGGGGAACGCTTTACAGTAGCGTCTTTCTGCCTCCCGATGCGACTGCGTGCGTGTGGGATTTCCACAGCTCCGGCACGTCGTTATGCTCTCGTCGGCGCGACGTGAGATGATGTTTACGACCTCTGGCCCAGCTGCCGGGGATGTGGAGGCAGAGCGGCGATGGAGGCAGGCAGAGGTGGGTGGGTGTGGGGGGGAGCGCCGCTTCGCTTCTGTGCACATTTCTAAACAGCTGAGGAGCGTTTCAGAGTTCAAACCATTGTTTCAAGTGCATTCTCTGTTCTGACAGCACAGGCCTGAACAGGCGTTATCACATCCCAGGTGTTCAGTTCTGATTGATTGCTGGACTTTCTGGTGTTTTTCAGTTGTTGGGATCCATCGTCACGTGTTCGTTAGATGCTTGTGATTTGAAATATGTGCAAAGTTTTTTTATATATTCATATAACGTTGTACTAAAACTTATTTTCATTGTTCTTGCCCTCCGCATGTTTGTTTCTATCACGATTTTGTCTCAAAAACTAAAAGGCTGGGAAAAGGCACCCCCCTGACCCCCTCATGGCCTGTTTTTCCTGTTGCTCCGCCCCCTCTGAAGCTTCCCAGCCTCCTGATGGGAGTCATATCACACGACTTTGAAAATCACAAGTTTAAACTGTGAAACTGGACTGAACTGCTTTCACTGGAGCCACTTGCTGCACTTGTTATGACTGTGTTTGTGTGTGTGTGTGAGTGTGTGTGTTTACCTACACCGCAGGTTAGGGAGGGCAATAAAGACGCCAGAGATGAGCGTTTCTTCTAAATACCAGGTGTGGTTTGAGGTGGGAGGTCATCCAGAGCCTGCCCTGTAATTGCTGGTCAGCCTGCGGTCTCTCGAAAAGCCCCGGCTCTTTCGGATGGCAGCTTTAGTGCCGACTTCCTGGATTTGTCTTCATGGCTGAGCTCACATTAAAGCCGCCTTTCCCCAGTCGCCCCCCTCCCGTCCCTCCCTCCGTTCCCTCGCTTTGGATTACATTTTTACAGAAAGTGCAGTCTGTCACCGGGTGATAAAACAGTAATTAATACGAAAGCGCAGGACCTCACTCCAGCTCCACAGATCGGTTCTCACTGCTCAAATCTTTCCAGAAAGAAGCTCTCCAGCTTCTGTTTATCCGATTATCTTCCCCCATTTGCGCCGGAAATCAGACAGTGTCATTAACAATGGCACAGTCGACGCTTGATTTTATTTGTTTGGTTGCGGGTTTGACTCCATGATGATCTGACGCAGAGGAGCTGAGGATGTTATGTGACAGCCGGTGAAACGGTGTCTTTCTCTGCGAGGCCTCACACTGTAGGTGGGCCGCTTGAAGCACTCAAGCCTTCATGAGTTATTTTTATCATTAGCTTTTATGTAACCAGAGCAATTAGAAAGAAGCAGGGGAAGATTAATCTCCCGTTCCTCCATGTGTTTGACAGTGTTTGGACTGTTGAGGGGAAACGTCTCTGAATATTGCATCAGTGTTTTTACTACTCAGCGCCTCAGAGACCCTCAGTTCGATGGACAGCGTCTTATTTACGAGGTTTTAAAGGGTTAGCTTAGACTCACACCGAGTTTATTTATGGTGTTAAACTTTTTTGAGTGTGTTTTTAGAAATTCAGCCTTTTGTTCCTGCCTGCATTCGAAAATGGTTGAGTTACATAAACCGCCTCATCGTATCTCTCACAGCTATTTTTGCGCTCTGCGGTTTCTGGTCTCCTCTTTCTTTCTGTTGGGATTGGAGATATTTTGATTCACTTTTTTTTTTTTTTTCTTCCCCCTCCTGCTCGCTGCTGAAGCTTACTGCAGGAAGACAACAAAAGCAGCGGCGGCGGCGGCGGCGGTGCTGGAGCTCTGAAGCCTCGCGAGCGTGGCGCTGCCTTGGCTACGCTGGCTGTTTTGCAGGGAGGCATCAGGTGCGCTGCGGCGCTCTGAGTCACATTAAGTGTTTGAATCGTGCCACTACGCTCGCTGGAGACAAAGACAAAGTGCTTAGTCAGAGATAATCGGCCGCACAACAAAGAGAGCAAAGTAGTACTCCAATCTGTGAACACTTCCTGTCTCCGACGGATGAATGAATTCATGAAAGGTGGTTTGACTCCGCTCTGCCGGCTCTACGCGCTGATTATTAACTCCACCAAGGGTTTTATTTGCTCCCTGTGTTTGTCAGCGTGTTATCTCCGCTCTGGATTTCCAGTGAAACACTCTGAACAGGTTGAACTTGAGCAGACTTGTGTTTACAGAAAGCCTTGATTTTTACATTAAAATAAGTTACTGTCACTTCTCTGAAATTCAGTATGAAACTAGTCCACGTGTCTTTAGCTTAGCTCAGCGCTGGAGCCGAAAACAGCTCTCAGCAATGCGTAATCATTAAAGTGTTTGGATTATCCATGCACGAGCCAAACTGTAATTCAGAGGAGTCGTATGCTTCGCGGCCGAACGCAGCGACTTGTGAATAATGACCTGCCAGTTTTACATTCGTGTTTGGCAACGCAGTAAACAAATGAGATGAAATGTGTTAATTAGCGAGCCTCAGAAGTGGAGAAAAGACATTTTTAACGCCGACTTTTAATTGCTGCCTGGTTTCAGCAGCGTGTTGGTACATTAAAGTATATTGGTATCAAAGCTCTGAGGAAAGCTTGAGCAAGATAAGCAAATATGCATGAATATATGAGAGTTAATCCCTTTCTGGGCAAAAAGAAAGTTTTAACTCGAAGTAAATTAAGTTATTCCACACAAGTTGCTTAGTTTGAGTAAAAATCTAGCAAACATGAGGTGTGAGGCATCGCAGTCGATATAAATCAGATTATTTCTGTTGTCATTAATGTCAGGCTGCACTCAGCACATCGCGGCGTAGCAGCTCTGCTCTCGGCGCGGCGAGCTGCTCGGTGCTGTTGTCGCCATGTGAGGAATGGCAGAGCTTCATCTCGCTCTCAGCTCCCGTCACCAGCTGGCATGCTCAGCCCGAGTGGCATCTGAATAATGGAAACCAACCGCTGCGTGTGTGTGTGTGTGTGTGTGAGAATGTGTCACTTTCTGTTGTTTGTGCAGGTGTAGCCATTCGTTTATGTGTGTGTGTGTGTGTGTGTGTGTCGGTCGGTTGTGTTGACACACTGACATCTTTCAGGAGATGCACGCCGGACTGGCTGTAGCTGTGCTGCATCAACGCTGCGTCCCTGACGGTGGAGAATACAGCTGATCCAGGTCACTGGAGTTTAGGCCTGAATGTGTCTGCTCGCGAGAGGAAACCGTTAGGAGATGTGACCGGCTATTTTAGGTGATAATCGCTCGTTGGCATGGTGTTCTCGGCCTGCATTTTCCAGAAATTGCTTGGCAGGCAAACAGTGTACTTTGGTTGTTTTTTTTTTTCCTTCTGTGAATGTCTGCTAATGGAGTTTGAACGCTCCTGTTGCAAGAAAGCAACAGGAGCTGCAGTGGGTTTCAACATTAATATTATCCACTTAAAAAATGATTCAAAACATCCTTAAATTCTAAACATGCGATGATTTTTCACCATCTTTGTGTTCCATCAATCACTTTTTTTTGCATTTGCATGAAAATCTTCCCCCATTTCCTGGCAGCTTGCACGCTTGCCCTTACCAAAGCTGTTAAACTGTTGCCGTTGTTTCCCTGCAGTCACATTTGCCTCCTACATACTGTACTCTGTATGGATGAGCTCGCCCCTCCTGTGTCTGAGTGCATGCAGGCGTATTTATGAGTGTATTCATATTGGTGCGCTTCGCCCTCCTTTCTCACTGGGCAATCATATGGATTGCAAACACGCACACACACACACACACACACATGCACGCTCAGATCACTGTTGACGTCATCTGGCTCCGGTGAGAGAGCAGACTTTCTGAGGGTGTCTGTGTCAGTCTGGCCACCCAATCCTGCAGAAATACAGCGACGACTGCACAGACCTAAATGATTCATAACCTCAGACTACACACACACACACGCACGCACACACATGCACGTGACTTTACAGCGAGCAGCCTCTTGTTATTGTCACTGTGTGTCAGCCTGCCTCTTTCTAAAACCCACCTTTGGTGGCAGTTGTTGCCTGTTGGATGTGACTGACAGCTGTAACATTAGATGGTGCCGGTGGGGCATCGTGTCAATTAAACACGAAACACTCAGGGAAACGCGCACGCATGTGTGTGTGTGTGTGTGTGTGTGTGTGTGTGTGTGTGTGTGTGTGTGTGTATAGTCTTTCTTGCCGCACTGTTTTTGTGAGTCATGAAAACTGTTGCAATCTGTTTCTGCACGCACTACTATGATCACATTGCAGCATGTTTGAATAAGTGATTACTCTGTGCTTCATCCTCAAATTAGCATAAGTTGAAAGCTGAATCTCAAACAGCCTCGTGGAGCTTTTTCTTTTTCTTTTTTTTTAATTGTCTTTTGCTGCTGATATCATACTGCAGCCAGAGTGTCAGATGCGATAATCTAGACATTTTTTGTTGTCATTTTCCATCATCTCCAGTCATTAAACTGCTCTGACAAACCCTCCCCTCCCCCGCAAGCTCATCCTCTCAAAAGCCAAAGTTCTGATCAGTATGTATGATCAGACCGTGACATTTGTGGGTGACATTTTTGTGACATTTTGTCCTAATGGGGCCACTGAGATGCAGGACATGGCATGCATAAAACGTGTGTGTGTGTGTGTGTGTGTGTGTGTGTGTGTGGCCACTGGAGGCTAAATATGTATCGGCACCCTGTCCAGCCTCGGCAGTAATCACGTTGCATCGGGGTCACGATGTGCAGATGATAGTTTTGGTGTCATTAGAAGTCGACTTGGCTCCTCCGTCCAATTTAAATTCTCCGATCTGAATTCAGCGGTTCGAGTGATGCTAGTGTGTGTGTGTGTGTGTGTGTGTGTGTGTGTGTGTGTGTGTGTGTGTGTGTGTGTGTGTGTGTGTGTGTGTGTGTGTGTGTGTGGGTTTGTGGTTATCGGTGTGGGCAGGAAAGGCTGCGGTTGCCTTGACGACCCTGGCACACTCGGCCCAGCGGTTCGGGGATGAATAATTCAGGGGGTGGGCAGGGTCAGAGGGGGCAGGCTTTCCCGTGGAGGCCGGGGATCGGGTTCCCATGAGCCACCTGAGTCCGCCGCCGGTTGCCCATCCTGTCCCAACCGGCCGATCCGCTCCCTCCCATCGCCGCCCGCCATGTGTCGTTCGTTGCGCGGGCGAGAAGTGTCAGGTGGCCGCCTGTGTTCACCAGTAACGCTCAGAAACATGACAGCTGTCGCTATTAATAGTCCAAATCGTTATCACATCGTTCAAACGAGGTCTTTCTGCGTTATCAAAAGCACATAATGACGAGCCGCCCCGCTGCTTGAGCCTTAAAAAAGACTCAGGGCAAGGTCTTCCCACTGCTGCTTCTCCGTCCTAGCAGGGAGCTAATTGTATTCTGCCAGCATCCCCGGGTGTAAATCATT
The DNA here is from genome assembly GCF_902148845.1 of Salarias fasciatus. Taxonomy (NCBI): domain Eukaryota; kingdom Metazoa; phylum Chordata; class Actinopteri; order Blenniiformes; family Blenniidae; genus Salarias; species Salarias fasciatus. Next base: position 22,401,357 of record NC_043753.1, on the reverse strand, counting down.
CACTGATTGGATGAGCAGAATGAAAACAAGAAGGACTTTAAGTATCCGTGGCCGCCGCTGACAGGCGCCGGCCTCCAGCAGAAGAGCTCGCTGGCATTTTGCAGGCTGCAGGCAGAATATTTTACCTGACGGTGCTTTACCTGACTCACGCTGAGTTAGGTGGAGCGAAAAGCCACCGCCGGCCAGCAGACAGAGGAATCCGCCCAAATGTGAGTGTAGAGGGCATGAAATATAACAAACCCTGATGAGAAGGAAGTCCTGTGTGTTTGTCCATCCTTCACCCAGATCAGATTGGTCAGTCACTTGTAAATTAGCTTATTATAAAAAAAAAAAAAAATCCAAAACCTTCAACAACAATTCAGGTTTTGTTCAGAATAAATTGGCCCGCTGAGACCTGCGAGCCGCTGTTTAATATGGTCAAGAAGATTCAGTGTTTCATACTCGACTGAAGAGTCATATTGAGTCTCGCTGAATCTCCCAGTTTTCCGTCTTGGCCGGCGTCCCGTCAGCAGAGTCAGCTCCTGCCAGTACAATACTCTCTGTTCTCTCCCGTGTTACGGTGTTTAGGGATCAGTTTTACTCCCATGCCTCCAGGTCCGCTGAGGGACGGCGCCCCCGCGGTCCCTCTTGAAGCTCAGTGGCTGAATGTTTTACGTGTGCGACCAGACTTTTTAAAAAAAACGGCGCATCAGTACGGCGCTCCGCCGCAGTAATGCTACTCATTTAAAATCTAAGCTCCACTTGATCTCCTCCGCTTGAAAACCTTCTCTAAGCAGCTCTGGCGGCACACCAGAACCCTTCTTTTGCTGCATTTGTTGAAGGTCTGTTACGAGTTAGATCAGAAACATATTTGATGTGAGAGTCTAATTACCTTTGAAGTGCACGGGTATTTATGCGACCGGGTCTGTGGCCATGTTTTCCCAAACAGAGCTGGATTAACTTGAAGTTTGTGACTTAATAAAACGGTTCAGGTCTTTTCCCCGATGTCTTTTTTCGGCGTCTCATAAAACTTTCAGCCGTTTTGAAGTCCCTTTAATGTCGGGCGCGCGCGGCCCACCTCCCGACTGCCCGGGCACGTCCTCCGCTCGCCATTAACAATTCATGCACATGTGATCCCGGAGCACAAGCCGCCGTAACCTGAGGGGCCCGAGCTCCTGCCGGCCGATCAGTCACGAGCGTCAACATCAGCAGGGCGCCGTGCCGCGTTGCCATGCCGACCGGGCCTCCTCAGCCCCGCCGCATTCATAATAGAGCGGCCCCGTCGCCTTCCTCGTTGGCCTTCTGATGGCACCCGTCGGCTAATTAGCCCGCCTTCTGCTCGTCAGGTACGTCGGCTGTTCGGGAGTTGGCCGAGTTCACCTCGGTTCAACGCTCGCGTGAGACATCTGGATGAGGACAAGGCCTCTGAGTCACACTCCAGTGGTCTGGCCTCTCCTCCGCTCGCCCGTCAGTCCCCGGGTTGACTTGAGGTGGCTTCTCTAATGCCGATACTGGTTTCAGTGTTTGTATATTTGAGGCCATTCTCAACCTAAAAGGTTTTAAGCAGCTGGATAAGAGGCTTAGAGAGGCGGGAAATTGTATTTTTCTTTAGATAAGGGTCTATAAATGCACTGGAGAGCCCTTTTAGGGGAGCTGTGAGGACCAGCATTTAAAGCACTCGCTGTGTTTTTTTTTTTTTTTTTTTTTTTCATAATGCGACAGAGGTGAAGAAGAAATGCACTCTGCGTGAGGAAGTGTGGAAGGAGGCCAGGCCAGGCCAGGTTCTTCTTGCATCAGAAGCATGAGAAGAAATCTACTTCAAAGTGAAGTGAAATCAAGTGTGGACAACCCAAAAATAGGCACGGATGCATTTGGGAGATTTTCGCCTCGGTCGGGCCGTTGCTGCAGGACTCCTTATCTTTCCACTTGAAGAGTGGCGTGATTTCTGGAGAAGTTTAACCTCATTACAGCACTCAGGGCAGCGCTCAGCGCTTTCAGCGGCATCGCTGTCAGATCACACATGAGAGACCTGTGTTTGCTCCGTGACACGGAACCGCCGGGCTGCTTCACACACTTCAACTCTGCCGTGGGTTCGACTTCCGGCACAGACGAACGCTTAAAGGACCTGAACTGGCGGGTCAAGATGATTTCCAGCCTGTTTGTGGTGAGAGTTCAACACAAGCACCGGCCACAAACAGCTCAATTCAATGGATTTAAAAGCAATTTAGTCCTTCTAACAGATTTAACGCAGTTACACGACCGGTAATCTCACGACAGTAAGATTCAAGTAGAGCCACTTGTTCTCACCTAAGGTTTGTTGTGTTTGTGAAAAAAACTGTTCGTCTCTTGTCTCCACTCTTGAAGGATAATGAGTTTGCTTTCGGTCAAAGTTAGGCGGTAATTACAGTTTATGATTTGGTTTGTGAACCCTAAAAGGCTGAAAACTAAATGTACTAATGCCGCATTCTCGGCTTTGATCCGGGGAACTGAACTACTGATGCCAACATGCTCTTAATAGCTCCTCATTAACAATTCATACTGTTTTCAACCCCCCTCATTCCTCATTCTCTTATGATCTGACACTCCGGTCAGGATAGTTTTCCTGTTGGCACTCGTCTCTCTGAAAGCTGCGGGACCCTGGTGACTGTATAAAGCACGGTCGCCGCTCAGTCGCTGTTATTACACCAAAAAGCCGTCCAAATTGCAGCGCCATACAGCACTGTCTCTGCTCTCAAGCACGCTCATTATCTATTTTCTGAGAGAGGACGGGGAGGAATTTCTGTCTTATTGAATAAAGGAGCCTGTCGAGCCGGAGCCTCCCGCTCCCGGGAATCCTTACATTGGCAGAACACCGGGAACCATAGATCACCGACTGAAAGAGTGAATCAATGAGGGCGAGAGGCGAGCAGCGGGGGAGAGGGAGGGTACCGGAGGAAAGCAGCGCGATGAGGACGGACTGGAGAGTGAAAGGTAGTGAAGAGCAAAGAGCTTGGCACTGATTCAGCGAAGCTCACGTTTAGGATCTGTTCTTTTTTTGTCGGGGGTTATAGGGAGACGGGAACACCTGATGGAAGCAGTGAACTCAGCTGTTAGGACAATAGATTTATCCATTCCACATCAGGTTTTTTTCTCACTGGAGACAGATGACCTTTGAGAAATGTTGCGGGTCCGCTATCGGATATCTGATTTACATTAACACTGGTGGACGCACCAGCGCTGACCAGCGTACAAGAGCAGAAGTCTTAAAGAAAAGGCATTTATTCTCTTATTATCGGCTCCCCGGTGTCTTATTATGGCCAATCCTTCACTCCGCTGCGATCTCTTGCGACCACTTAATGGAGTCCCCAGATTGGAAACCATTGCCCTACGTTATCGATCGACTTTCAGTAAACTAAACCTAATAATACTTAAGCTCATCTTCCTTGGAGCTTTTCTCCAAAGAATCCACAGAATGCTAATGGTGTTCAAGTGGAGACACGACCTCTGAACTCAGGCCTGACGAAGAAATGGAAGATCAGAGACTCGGCTTCAATCTCAAAGTTAATAGGTGTGAGCCCCGAGCTGCCGTCCCGCTTTGACTCTCAGTTTGGAGAAGCTGGATTTTTATTCTGGACGTGCAGCCGTGGGAACTTCTTATTTGACCGTGAAGCGTCTCGGTTTTTCCCCGTGGCGGATGAATCCACACAGGCTGCCGGCGGTCGCAGTGTGACGGTTCTGGGGGGGAAAGTCTTGAAGGGATCCGAGGTGTGTTGGAGAGATTTAGAAATATTTGGCTGAGCGTGGATGATCGCTGAAGGTTAGCTAGCATCAGAAGTCCCGTGTAGCTCAAAGGGAAGATTCTTTTAAGGAGTGACAGAACAGAAACTTTCTGACGTCAATTTAAAATGGCGAGTACAAATCAAAGGTCTGACCTTTGAAATAAGTGAACTTGTTGGAATGAGTTTTCTGATGCAGGAGCTGCACGAAATGTCAGGAGTAACCGCCGTAGATTGTTTCAGTGCACTGTGCTTTAATGCGTCGCAATTTCAAAATGACAACCCTCCGTTTTCCATGGCCGACGGCCACAGGGCCGAGGTCAGAAACAAAAAGAGTCAAAACAGACATTCAAGAAACTGCAGAGGCGAGCTGATCCAAGAGTCCGTTTACGGCCACAGTTGGTGTAAAATAGGGGTAAAATGTAGATCTCTTCATCAGGAATACAATCAAATGTGTTTCTGTTATATTTTGGACATATCAACAAGTGTTTTTTTTTTATTTTTAAATCAGACTGAGGAATGTAGCTGCAGAAAAGACACGGTGACCTGAGCGACTCGGCCCGCCGCCTCTGCTGTCAGCTCGGAAAACTTTCACCGAAATTACTCGCCGCCCTCCTCTGCTGTGGTATTGGATCTACGTGCCCTCTCCCTGCAGTCCTGTATATAACGAAACAACCTCTCTCACACACACACACACACACACACACACACACACACACACACACACACTCTCTTCCTGCCTCCGCCTCTCTCCATACGGGACGCCGGGCGACCCCTCACCTCACATCGCCGCCATCCAATATCCTGCCAGCGGCTGAGTGACGGACGCAGCCGGCCCTCCCAGGCCTCCGGTCCATCGCCGGGTTCGATAACGGCGGCATTGTCTGGAAGCACAAACACTTCGCTTACATCCGACACCTCTTCAAAAACACCAACACTTCTGTAGGATTTGCAGCTTTCATTTACATAATAGTCTAATAGTTCTTTGCTGTTGCACACAGTTGAAAGTCCATTGCAACCATGTCAGTTACAAATACTCAGCGTTTGTAAGATGAAGGCCATTATTGTCTGTTGCAGAAGAAAGAAATGGCCTGGAAGTGTATTTTATCAAAGGAAAAGTTTCCACAATGTGATGTCTGATGTACTTAATCTAAACCTTTATTCTCAGGCGGAGGTTGTACAGTATTCTTGTAAGACTGCAAATAGAAAAAAGGACTTTTCCTCAGATATGCGTTGCCACATCTGAGCTGCAGACTCTTTCATCAGCAGCTTTCTGGGTTTTTTTTTTTCTCGTCTCACTGTTTCACCCTAAAGGAACCGGGGAGCTGACGGGGGCAGCGCTCTCAGGACAAAGCAGCACATAGTTGGGTTACAATAAAAATGTCAAGAGAGTGAGACGAGAGGCAGGGACAGCGGTGATTACAGGACCAGAAAATCCAAAGTAGACATCAGACGCAAAACGAGAGCGACACGACGGGGGCAGGACGCAGCGGAAATGAGCACAGCTTCACCAGAGAGAAGAGAATGCATGAAGAGCTTGACTCCTTTTGCATATTTATTCACTCAGAAAACACAAAACATGAAAGAAGGACTGAAGATATCAGCAGGTCGGATCGGCTGGTGGAGCAGGCATGTGTCTTTTTTACATGCAGTTAAGATAATACATTTTCTAAATGATGCTTTATTTAAAATATTTTGGATGCTTGATGGTTCAGAAACATGATATATATGGATTTAAGAGGAATTTCACACCTGCTGTCTAGGCTGAAACAGTACGTGACCTCTGACCTTCAGTCTCGCTTGGACCAGCGTGAAGCGATGGTCTTCGAATGCGTCTTGAAGCGGCGCCAAAACAAACTCGCCGAGATGAGCAGCAGCTGCGTGTTACACAAGTACGAACAGATCAGCACCGGTGAGGGAAAATGTCAACAACCACAGCCGGGCTGGGATTCTGATTCTGCGTCCCGGTGACCGTGTGAGCGCCGCGCTTCACGTCCAGCTCAGTCGCCATGGAAACATAATGTCCGACTAATGAAATCCAGAGCGTCGAATGAAGGCGTGAACGCAAACGGTGCGAGGAGATAATCAGTTTTAAGTCTTGGTCTCCACTGAGTGCGCTGTCTGGATTATTTCGCTTTGTATTTTGGCTTATTTCCAGTAAAAGTTATTGAAAGTGGAAGAGCCGTGTTCCAGATCTGAGCGACAGGGATGTCTTGTTTGGAAAGTCAAATAAAATCTTCCCAGGCCTGAACCGCTGTTCATTCTCTCACACCGTGTTGCTGGGATTGCCGCTTTTAGCCCATTCATTGTGTCTTTCCAACAAGCAGAGAGCTGCACCGTGCTTGTAAGAAGAGTGTTTTTGTTTGTGCTGTCTGGTGATTCCTTCCCCGCCGACTGTCATGTGTCATTTCATGGCTGAGCTCTCCGACAGTGTCACCGGGCTTCAGTGTGTGCATTTGTCAGCTTGTTTTAAAGTGCTTCATGACTGCGAGTGAGTGTGTGTGTGTGTGTGTGTGTGTGTGTGTGTGTGAGACAGATTACAGAGCCGTAGTTTCTGTACCTGTGCAGCTGAATGAAAATCACACCCATGAACCGAAGCGCCTCTCCCCAGAGTGTAAAAACTCTACACATGGTAATGTTATCACACACTCGGGAGGAGGGGCGAGCGCGTGGAAAACTCCCGGCAGAGCGAGATAAGGAAGTGAAGGGGAAACGTGGAAAAGAAAGAGAGAGCGAGAAGAAGTGATGTGCGTCAGGACCTGGCGTGCACAGGACGGTTTTTGGAAGCACGGCTCGTGAGGAAGGCGTAAAGTTCTGACTTGCGCCTGCCTGTGCGGCTCGGAGCTCTGCCAGTCACAACACGGAGAGGAACCCTTTACCTCTGTTACATATCGGCTTTTACCAGCCACACATGCGGAATATCAACGTGCGTTTTACTTGTAGCACTCGCCCTCCTCTAGGATTTAATTTTTTTGGTTACTGTATTTGCAACATTTTACTTTATTAAAAATTCCCCCCTACAGGATAAACACTGTAAGTCGAGGCTCAGTGGAGGCAGGAACAGAAGCAAAGATTATTAAGACTCCTCTGGTGTTTGGTTGGTTATTTTCAGCAGTTCAGGTGTTAATTTCAGTTATTTCACAGGAATCCTGCTCAGGTAAATGTTAGCAACTTCTACATGTGAGTTCATTTTCACACCTTCCTGCAGAGCGATGTATTATTTTCACTTAACGTGCACTAAATACATGTTTTATAGCTCCAAAGAGGAATTATTAATCTGTATTGTTGGTTCAGGGTCAGTTTGTACCATTTGGTTATTTTTTATTTTTTTTTTTTAGCACATGATGCAAACTCAGATAAGCAGCGGAATGAGACAAAACAACAGTTTTACTGTCATTTCAAAGACAGTTTTGATAAATGCTGATAGATCGTCTGCATATTGCAGTGGATCGAGTGGAGGGGTTCGTGTGTCTTTAAAAATAGAAGCAAGAGGACAAGGTGCCAGCTGCTGAAGGTCTCCTCCAAAGTGTGATAAAACATGTCCACAACATTTACCCCAGAAGTCCAAAAAGTAAAGCCAAGAACAGGAAATGAAGGACAGTGACTGTCTGTCGGTTTACATAGCGCTGTGAGTTGTTTATTTCATGGGAAATATTCCAATTTGTCAATATCTCCACACGCTTTCCCAAAAAAAACTGTACCTGGAAGTCATTTTCTGCATGTTTCGTTCCCATGAGCTGTTCATCTGAGCTGTAAAACTTCTCCCGTTGAATTTATAGCTCACATCTGCTTTCCCCGCCACTTGCTGCTGCGCATTAATATATCTGCACCTGGGCATCCCTCCAGCTTCTGTTGACGCCGGCCGACGGAAGAGAGATGTTTCTCATTTACTTTCTTCATTTGCATGTTTGCTGAGCGCCGTCCTGCAGCTGTGTAATAACGCTCCCAGCCACTGGAGCTGAAAATCACCTCGCTCTTTCCTCTCAGATCGCAGCACTTCCCAGTTTTCTTTTTTTTTTTTTTTGCCTTGTGTTTGTGTGTGTACACACAGCGCCATACAGTCGCTTTCTAAAGCGCTCATTGTTGCCGCTCGGAGTCTGGCACCGGGCTTTTCTCAGTGTAACCGAAGCTGTAAGACTCACATTTGTTCCATTGTTGAGTAATGGTTTGCCTTTTTATTGCTTTCTCCTCGCCCGCTCTCACACCATGCCTGCCTCGCCGCTCGGTGAATTTCATTCTCAGTGTGTCTGCTATCCTGAGCAGCAGGCCTCCGTGATGACTGAGGCGCCTCCGCAACATTGTGTACAAGAATAGCTCTCAGGTTTCACAGCGCCGCTGAATGAGGAATAATAAGAATAGGGGGGGGGGGGAAACAGGAGTGTGTGAGGCGAACGCTCACACCTTATTGTGTCTGCCAGACTCTGGACCAGACTTCCTCCGCTCTTCAGGCAAAACTATTTAGCTCGACTTTTATTGGTTTCCTGGCTTTGAGATGCTGAATGCAGCAGTTGACTGGGACGATCCGGATCCCCGAAGCCTCCTCTGAGGGGGGGGGCCATCCCAGATCCATCCCAGAGTTCTGAGCTGTCTCCCCTCCCCGGCTGGGTCTCATAAGGCCACTGAAAGCTCTGTTCCACCAAAGTCCCCAGCAAGCCAAATGACGCGATAACAGATGACATTCTGCTCAATAAACTGCAAATGAAACCCCTCCCTTTCCGTTTTTTTGAATGGACTTCAGATCTGTCGTTTCCTGATCTCGACTATCTCGCTTTCACACAAAGTTGTATCTTGATGACATTTGAATGCAGTTTTAGGTCATGCACCGCAAGCCCTATTTTTCCTTGAATTTATTCAGTGAAAAGTTTGTTTGAAGTCATTCCCGTGCATAAATGCAATGCAAAATGTTCACACCGGGCCATAAAGGAACTTAGTTGGACATGAGACTTTATGCAGCATCAGAGGGATGTGGTGGAACCTCAGCGTCTTGAACGTCTGTGGTGGTGAGAATTAAGCGATCACATATTAAATAAGATGTTTATTCCTCTCACGTTGAGGCGCCAGTCATCTGCGAATGTTTTACCTCCTCGCTCCGAGCGCTGTAACGCGTAACCTTTTCTCCCTCTTTGTTCCCCCCTGTTTGCAGGCTTGGCTCCAGAGGTATGGCTACCTCCCTCCTGCAGACCCCAGAATGTCAGTGCTGCGTTCTGCCCGCGTCATGCAGTCTGCTATCGCTGCCATGCAGCGCCGCTACGGCCTAAATGTCACAGGGACTCTGGACAGCAACACTATAGAGTGAGTCACCCGCCTTCACAAACACCTTTCTGGACGGGTCCGCCTGCAGTCGGCGCTCGGCTCGTGACGGGAACGTTCAAAAATAAGAGAGCGAGAAGATGAAATTTGACGAAGGGAAAATCACAGATTTATCAACATTTGCAGCATAGATATTACAAAAGCTGAAGTACCGAGCCAAAGCCAGGAGGCAGAACGCATCCCGGCCGCTGTTGTTGCTCCTGATTAAGATTCGAGGCGACGGCGGCTTGGAGTGGGCTCGACGTTTTCCAAACGGCTGTCGCTTCTCCCATTCAGGCCGCGCTCGGCGCGCTGAAGGCAGGCGGAGTCCTTTTTTTTCCCAGACACAAAGTTAGCCTGACATAGATTAAGCGGGGCGTTTTAATCTGATCAAAGGGACCTTTTGCAGAGAGAGTGCACCTCCGACGGCAGATCAAAGGCTGCAAAATGTCTCCGCATTAATACTCGTGGGAAGAGGGAGGCGGCGGCGAACGGGGACGGCGTTTGGCTTCGCCTCATCCTATCACTTAGACATGCGGGTTTCAGGCAGAGCCACAGGAATATACTCGCTCCCACAAGTCTCTCCTGAGCATTTTTTAATTTATAATGACAAAAACATGTCACTCAGAGTTTGATCCTTTGAATCACTTTCCTGTCGGATTTGTTTATTTCTCTATAACTTTTAGAGTTTTCATGATATGTTGATGATTCAAAAGCTGTCAGAAAGCAGGGAGATTGAACCGTAACTCGCGCGACGTGGCGTCCAGCGACGTGAACGCAGACTAACATCTGTCCAGAGTGAAATACGACCAGCTAACAGCACGTCTGTTCTTATCCCCCTCTCTGCTTCTCATGCGTGATGCAGGGATAACACAGTAAGGTGAGGCTTCTTCTCCGTGTTCGACATGTCTGTGCGTTCGTCCACACCATGCATGCTAGTTTTTTTTTTCCTCAGTGGGTTGTGTTTGCCTTAGCATCTCTCGACTTCTCCATCACCTCCAGTCGTCTCCAGTGGAAGTGTTTTTCCGCCGTCAACTCGATGCTTGCTCTCCTGCAGGTGGATGAAGAGGCCCCGGTGTGGAGTTCCCGACCAGATAGGGGGATCGTCCAGATTCAGCGTCAGAAAACGGCGGTACGCGCTCACGGGACAGAAGTGGCAACACAAACATATCACGTACAGGTGCGTGGATTTACATCCCTTTGATCGGGGCTTCTCTTTAATCCACGCCGTCACTTGAAAGGGAAAAACCTGCAGGATTTGTTGAAGGGATTTTGAACATGTTGGCTCATGTTAACGTGTTCATTCAAAGATGAGACGATTTGAGTTTCTGCTGCCAAGCGATGAGTGTTCAATTCATCTTCACTTGTTTTGAAAAATTAGGATTGAAGTTGTTTTTTTGAACATCATATCCCGTCTATGTTTCTTTATGTTTTGTCTATTTGATCGGTATTGCAGAAAGTGTGTAATGCACCTTCAAACAGGATCCCGCAGTAATACTTCACCTTACGTAACAGACGAAGAAACGCGCGGTCGGCTGAGTGTTTCACGTCTGTCCGGCATCATATTACATGTGACATGCGCCGTGTTCTTCTGCACGAGAGGCAGCTTCATCCCATACGGAGCATGTAGCATAAATGAGAAATGAGCGTAGAGCGCGGAGCCGATCGCCAATTTCATAATTCACAAGCGCATTTGCTGGCATCCAGCTACATAAGTAATAAAGCGCAGGACAACACGCTGCACTTATATAACATTTCTCTGCTGATTTACTGAGGTCAGTAGCTCAGATTCTGTAATATTTTATATATGCTGTGGCTCGCCCCAGGCTCCGTGTTTCATGAGATAATCCTGAAGAAGCAAGCTTTTTTTTCTTTCTTTAATATTTATATATATATATATATTCTTTCTCTGGCACGGGGATAAATGTACATGCAGTATTGCATGCTAAATATAATCCGTGGATCAGTGACCTACAGCTGAAGGAGCACCTTATATCACTGACTGTCCAGATTCGCACCCGTGCATTTTTCTCTCTGAGTAATTGCGCCGGGATCGGGCTTGAAGAGGCTGGCCCGAGCGCGCTCCTCATCCGCGACGACGCCGGCATGAAAAGAGGCAAAAACGAGCCGGCGTGATGAAGAGCAGAACATAGGTGGGAGCTGAGAGGGAGGAGGAGGAGCAGCTGCAGAGAGAAAGAGGCGAGCGGAGGAAACCCCGGTGGAAGGCAGAGGGTGCTCGCTGACAGATTCGGGTTATGTAATAGGATGGGAGCGTTTTGAGTGTGTCTGCTCGTGTGTGTGTGTGTGTGTGCGTGCATACGTGTGTGTTGTCCGCGGATGTGTGCCTGGCTTCCAGTCAAGAGTCAGATGTGCCTGCAGCTGCTCTTTTTATCTCCGACTGCTGCAGCCGAGTTAGTTAGACGAATGCAGCACATCCGTCTGAAGATCCCCCTCCCAGGTGTGTGTGTGTGTGTGTGTGTGTGTGTGTGTGTGTGTGTGTGTGTGTGTGTGTGTGTGTGTGTGTGTGTGTGTTGGAAGATGATATTTGTCCGTATGTTGATAACACGACAGATGCTTCGCTGGATTTAATTCAAGGGATGAAACATTTCTGTTCACGTCGGCATCTGTGCAGCGTTCTTCATCTCTCCACTTCATCCCAGTTTTTAGAGATAAACTCATGAAGCGGTTTATGAACCTTTCCTGGGGCTCTTTGTGTTTGCATGTTCTCCCTGTGTGTGTTTGGGTTTCGGGCTCTGACTGTCTAGCATCACACTCGCACTGAGTTGAGGGAGTTTTAGTTTCTTGGTGGCTCACATGGAGAAGTCATATTCAAAAATAGATAAAAAAAAAACAAACTTGAAAGATCATTTTCTTCCGCTTTCAGGCTTTTTAGCGTTTGAAATCATTTTGAACAACAATGCTGGCATTTGGAGAGTTTTCCTCCCCAGGTGTGTGCCGGTTTCCACGCCGCCACATGCCGTACTTGCTGTGGGGAGCTTCTAATTAGCTCTGGCTTCCCCGCCGCTCTCCCGGCGAGCAGGTACCATTACCGCACATGAGCTGCATCCGGAATCATTATCGCCTCGCAACGTGCAGTTTAATACGTGATGTTGGACTCGGAGCGGGCCGGGATCTTTCTTTATAGGTTGTTTTGTTGCTTTTTTTTCCCCCCTGCTTGCGGTTCCTTTCTTTATCTGGCCTGAACTCAGAATAGGATGCAGATACAGTGAGGCGGGTCAGGAAGGCTGAAAGGAAGCCGTCTTTCTATTCCTCAAGTGGTCGCAGACCCAGCAGCACAAGGGCCTGTATTCATGCAGAGCCCTGGGGGTGCCGCGATGTTTTCCTTTTTCTTCATTAAATTCCGCGTGAAGACGTTTGCAGTCGCTCTCGTCTTGCCGGGTCAGCTGGTATCGATTTGAAAGGGCGGCTGTTTTCTTCTGTTTATTATGCTCGCACTTCCGTCGGCGCTACATAAACCCTTCAAGAGACAAAGCGGCGATTCGGGGCCGCCTCCTCCAGTGGCCTCAATCAGGCGAAAGATAGTTTGCTTACTCAACAGCCCAGCTATCATGCTAATGCCTCTTCTTTTTTTCTGTAATTGTCAGCGTCGTTCTTGAGACGCGCCCGTTTATGACTCGCACTCTGAGAGGGGCGATCAAGGTCGAGCGCGGTGTTGATCACAATCTGCGTCACTGGAGCCAGATCTCATCTCATTCAAAACACGCCGTCAGATTCGAGCGCGCGTCTCGCCAATTTCAGCATTTCTTCAGCCAGTGCCGATACGTCTGTCCAGTTCTCAGAAACTCAGGCGACTCTTTATCGATTTATGATTTTTCTTTGCTGTGTTGGTGCAAAAGCAAGACTCAACTTGTTAGCCTTCCTGCGCCAACTTTTTGCCAAATTCACCCTCCCACACTCCCAAAGCAGCAAACTTTTCAGCAGCAGGAATGTATTGATACTGTGACACAGAGCATGTGTCGGTAAATATTTGGTGAAATCTCTAAAGTCAGGTTTAGTTGACAGCTGACTGGCAGGTTGAGCGGAAAACACCTCAGGCTGTAGCGACGCCCCAGCTAATGGCAGACGAACGTTATTCCCAGGGTAGTCTGGGTAAAGAGCAGAGCTGGCTCAGCGTCAGCTGTGTTAAAGATACGATTCGGGACAAAAGATAAAATTTCACAGCGACATTTTTAAAGTTTCTCCGCTGTGTGAATGAGCTGCAGTTTGTGCACATGTGTTTTGAAATGTTTTGTCTCCGCTCACTTGTCTTTGCAACCTGTCCAAGCAGCATATATTCTCATTTCTTCATGTCTGCAGGGCTCGGGTGTGTCGATACGACAATCATTAGCGGGGAGAGGAGCTTTTTGCTAAAGTTGTGAGAGTGTAATTATAGCAAACGCTAAAGCGGCTGTCAGCGAGCGCGTTTTGAAAAAAAGAGAAGCAGTTTGCGATTCGGAATAAGCAATTAGGACGTTTCAGATAGACACTGCAGGTTATTCAGCGGCTCGGTATTTCTATTTTATAACCAGCCTTTATGTTCCCTCCATTCACGGAGCTTGATTTAATGATGAATCCCTGCGTACACGCAGTGTAAACACGCAGCATGTATAAGGTGCCTTGTAGCCGCAGACAAAGACGCTGTGATAATATTTATTCCCATAATGGGAAGTGACAGCCTGACAGGCAAACGCGCGCACGGCGAGGAATCAAAACGGAAACGAGAGCCGAGGAGGTGACTGCGAATACATGAAGGAGGAGAACGCTGGGAAGTCTCGAATTATCTTGAAAGGCTCCGGCACGAAGACTCGGAGGGAAGAAACAAAAACAAAGGCTTTGGCGCGGCGCCGTATTTTGGGGCGCGCTTTATTTATCAACACTTATCTGAACATCCGCCAACCGCCGGCACCGGCGGCGTCATCGGGCACAGGCGCAGCGGAGTACCGCGCATTTACAAGCCTCCAAGCCGGATGACGCAAAACCGCACCTCTCCGCCTTGACCTTCCGGCGGAATTTAAATAGAGCGTGACACCGAGGCGGAGGGAGGCTTTTCCTGATTGCTCGGAACCAGGCCGGGGTTCTCAGCGGGCAGCGGGCTGTTGATAATCCTTAATTAGAAAATAAATTCCAGAGGCAGGAAATTGCGGCGTCCTCGCCACACCTGCAGCGGCCCGGAGCCGGCGGGGGAGGACTCAGCTGTTTCCCCCCGAAAATCGCTCCATTTAGCTCCCTGTTGGCGGACAGGATGAGCGTGAAATGGCAGCATGCGGGGGAAACGGTGATAGTCGGGGTTTTTTTTTTCTTTTTCCAGTGAGATCCCGCAGATTGACGTACTGCGGCGCTCTCCTGCCTCAGCCTTGGCGCCGTATAGCGCGGAGTGAGTCTATTGTTTTTGATCCCGCTATATTTCACGCTCCAGAGGAGTTGAACGCTATTTACTTTCACTGATTAGATTCTTTTCTTCTCGTTTTTCCTCTGAGTGGACATCCAGCAGAATAAACCACTCCCAGGTGTGTTTGTTTTATCAAGCGCTGCGGGCACCCAGTGGTCTTATCACTGCTTTTTACAATGGATTTGCCCGTCCCGACAGCTGAAGGAGAAATCCCGATCCCGGGCTTACCGGCCTCCGACGATAAGAGCAAATTATCTGCTTGTGTGAAATGTTTACCAAGAGTCCCAGCCTTAACTTTCACCCCTTTATCTCCCGTTGCCGCAGTATAAAGAACGTGACGCCCAAGGTGGGGGCGGAGGAGACCCACGACGCCATCCGGCGAGCCTTCGACGTGTGGCAGAACGTGACGCCGCTGCGCTTCGAGGCGGTGCCCTACAGCGAGCTGGAGAGGACCAAGAAGGACGTGGACATCACCATCATCTTCGCCTCGGGTTTCCACGGCGACAGCTCGCCCTTCGACGGGGAGGGGGGCTTCCTGGCCCACGCCTACTTCCCGGGGCCGGGAATAGGAGGCGACACGCACTTTGACTCGGACGAGCCGTGGACGCTGGGAAACCCCAACCATGACGGTGAGCGCCGCTGCGGCTTCTATCCAAACCGAAGAATCAATAAATCACAATCGTCCAGTTCCCTTGATCCAGAAATACACATATTGAGACTGGATTTTACATTATGTGGAAAGTCAAGCAGCCCAAGCATCTTGCTGATGATCTTTCTTCAACCCCATAATAATCAGGTCGCAGAGTTTTGTTACCAACTGTAACAGTGACCTTGCATGACTTGGTTGATGTAGTTTTTCCTTCACTTCTTGCCTTTTCGTAGTGGTTCCAAGTTGAACTCCTGACCCCAGTGATCGATTTGTGGACTTGAACAGAAGAAGTTGGAAAAGTTGTTGACTGAAAAGCCGACCGGAGTGGAGACATTTAATTATTTAGTTGCAGATTCCTCGACTCTACGAGGGTCAGATTTCTTCTTCTTGTCACAAACTTTCCGAAGTAGGTCCGTTTGTTGCTTCACATCGTCTTGGGTTCAGATAAACTACATTTGCTGGTCAAACGTTGATCTTTGTGAGGACTGATCCAGTAGCACGGGGGATTTTATTAAGTCCGATGCATCTGCTCTTAATCCTGGGCTCAGGGGTCAGGTGTGCGGCGTTGTGAGATCTGCCCTCGCCGCTCAGTCCACCGCTGAGTTCTGCTCCGCTCCGCTGTGGCTTCACTCTCTCCCTCTGAACTCCAGTAATCATACCTCCCTCGGCCGGTGCTGACCTCCGGCCCGTGCCCGGGCTGGATGTTTGCCCTCGTGGCCTCGCAGCTTGTCGGGCGGCCTTCAGACCGGACCCGTATGTCAGCCCGCTGTGCGGGCCGCGCGTCGAGCGGCTGCGCTTCTGTTTCGCCGACGTCCGGCTCGTCTCCGCGTGTTTGTGAATCAGCGGGAGTCGGTCGGCCGAGCTCCCCGGTCGGCCCTGAGCGCACGTCAGCGAGCGTCAGATGCTTTTACTGAGTCACAAGTCAAAACGACGGCGGACGTAGAAACACAAGAAGCAACGTCCGACACCAAGAGGCAAAAAAAAACCAAAAAAAAAAAACTGGAGATTTTGGCGAGCAAAAAGGCAGCAGAGATAACAAGAGAGCGAAAGAGAGGATGTGAGGGAATGGCAGAGTATCTCTAGACAAATATTTGAGGTTGAAGAGCTCACAAGAGAGACAGGCGGAGAGGGAAACGCTGAAGGAGCGGCGTAGCGAGGAGCAAGGGAAACATTTGAAGAGCAGCGCGGTGAGAGATGAGTGGGAGCTGTGGAGCGCCGCACGCCTCGGAAACACAAGTCAGGACGCTGCTGCCGGAGACGGAATCTTCAAGCAGCAGCCGGTGGATGTTTGCAGGCTCAGATAATTTGTGGTGAGCCGGTTTTGGGAAATTCAGACTTTGATCATGTTTACAAGGATCATCCCAGCGATCAGGTAACCTGATCGACATGATTTACACGTGTCGTTCCTGCTGCTGTTGAGCCCCGCAGGAAGGAGAAGCAGCTGTCACTGGCAGCTATGATTCACTCCCTTTAACACACACTCTCACACACACACACACACACACATATGCACAAACACACACACATATGCACAAACACTCTCCTCTACCCCTCAATGCAATATTAATACGGTCCTGCTGCGGCCCACACTTCCATGAAAACCTCCCATAATGCATGCAGCTCTCTTCTCTCCGGCTGGCTTTCTTGTGAAAACGTGCACGCCGAGTTCAACGTGCACGTTAGCGGCCGCCCCGTCTTTACTCTTGCACGATGAGCGGCGTTGCGCCGAGTTTCTGAAGGCAGATTCGGCCGGAAGCAGGCTGCTAACGGCGTTTTGCGCCGAGGCTGGACATCTTAAAATGTAACAATTCCTTTGCCAGAAGCTACTACACTACCAGGTACCCTGCACTGCTGCCAGCACGCTTCTTGTTTTTGGTTTTGTTTTTTTTTTTTTTGGCTTCGCACCACAGCAGAACCTTTGAGGCAGTGTGCAGCTTTTGGCAGGCGGAGACTAAAAATCTGTGAGATTATAGCTCCGCGAGTAATAACTCATGTTACTGCTAGTGATTAAACTTTGCCGCGTTTCGTCGCCAGGCGTGCAGCAGCGACCGGAGTCGTATAACATGAAACGCTCTCTGATAACTCACTGTTAACGTTCACTGTTAAATCTCTGGGTGCGATGGACTGAAGCTAAAACTTCAGATTGAATCATCCCAAATGGTTTTCCACCATCACCTCCTGGTAAAAGAACTCTTAACAGGAATCTGACCATCGAGGTTGCACTGGGAGGGTTTTTGAAAAAATGCTTTAATGAGAAAGTTTCAGCATTAGCGTCGTGAGCGTTAGCTTTGTGCTGACCTTTCTCAGTACTTTTATATGACACAGTTTCACATCATGAACTACAAATCTAAAGGGCACGAGGGAGCAGTTTAGGTTTCATTTTGTAAACCTATTTGGAAGAATATCAGTTTATTCTTGATCTTTAAGCCAGTCTATATACAGTCCTTTAAAGGATTTTATTGGATGTTATCCAGCCTTTGATGGGTTTATTCCTCCAAAAACAGAAAAGAAAACTTAAATACAGCATCAGGTCTGATAACTGAACTGACTCTGACTGCTGAATGAGTTCTCAAAGTGACATGAAATCAAAAATCAGCACAAAAAGGTTCATAATGTCAGGATGCCATGATGTCCCTCTATTTGATCAGGCAGTGTGTCCACACAGATGAATTTATATTGTCACAAATGTCAAATTTTACTCAATCTCAGTTTTGCCATTGGCTTTAAGAAAAGCGACACTGAACATCATCCACATAAAGAAGTTTTTTTTTTCCCCCACCTTATAATAGAAAATGGTTTGAGTCTTCAGGAGGTGAAGTTTCCTGCAGCAGGAGCTCACCTGCATCACTTCCATACATATTTCAGGATGTCTGCAGGAGACTCTGGGACCCTGGACTGAACGGGGGTCAAACTCATCTCAGTCCAGGCGCCACGTGCAGCCCGGTGTGATCGGATATAATAGGATAGTGATAGGAGAATGTTGACATTTCAGGAGAGGTTTTTTGAACAAATATTTTTCTTTATGATAAGGGATTATATTCAGTTTTATAAGTCGAAGAACATAAAGTGTTGTCATAAACTGCTCAGGTCACGATGGGGTTTTAAACATCCATGTATCTATGTATGAAAGTCGACTAGTTGTGTTGTTTTTCTCTCCAAAATCCTGTGCTTTAATGAAAACGTGGCTCTAAATGTTCATGCTAATCATGAGGTGGATGGTTGCATATAGCTGCAGTGAGACGTGTTTGAAGGATTTGTAATCCAGCCATCATCCACCTCCTCGCTGGTCCTGTGCCCGTGCTTCGAAGGCGACCGGCTCAGAGCAGCACGACGTCTGGCTCTCCTTTAGCTCCTCCTCCGTCCCTCTCGTTCTGTTTTCATGTTCCAGGCACACTGAAGATGTGCCGCTGCCCGCTATGCCTCATCCTCGGTACACTTCTGTCGGGACGGATCAGACGTCCCGGCGCTGTTGTTGTTGTTGTTGTTGTTGTTGTTGTTGTTTTGGATGACGACGTCACTGACGCACACCGGAGGATTAACCTCTGTCTGCACGGACATTTTTTTTGCACACATGCACTTCCCGCCTTCCCTCACTCTGCTGCACGGGCAAACGAGGACAGAGGATTATGCCGGCGTTACACATCAGTATACGTTTACGTATCATTTTATCGCTCATCCCTCAATGAAAGCTAATTTTCGGAGCATTTTTGGTCTATTGAAAACAGTTGCGTCGAATAACATTTGAAATTATTCCCTCCTATTTTCTTTTTCAGACATTTGATAGCCGGAGTGATTAAGTGGGAGCGTAATTGATGGTGATTAATTGATAATGAGTGTCAGCTGCGGCCCCTCACGCATGTAAACGCGCTGTGGCTGCGGAGGACCATCTGTGGAAACTGCACTTCCATCCACCCGTCAGCTGGGCAGCCATTAAAGACAACATGAAGGGGACTTTTTTTTTTGTTTGTTTTTTTAACAAATCTGGAGTAAAATGCCAAAAAAAGATGCACACAGGACATATTTCAAAGACCCCGAGTTGAATATCTCCTCATAATGTGACTGTCTTATCCTTTCCTCTCACCATCATCCCACCACTCATATCTCCTTTACTTACTGTAATTCTTAGCATTTTTAAGTCACAATAAAGAAAAAGGATCATTTGAATCTAGTGTTTATTGCAGTAAAGAGAGCAGTCTTGTAAGAGAATGGGGTGTGAATGTAATGAAGACAATTAAAGTGATGAAATGAGCTTCAGCGCAGCACTGCATGTGTAACGGTTAAAGACGTTGAGAGTTCGGGCGTCTGACACTCGAAGAGCTGCGCTCGGTATGAAGCCGCTCAACTAAATATTTGACTGTGGAAGTAATAGGATGTTCTGCATCAGCCAAAATGTGTTATCTAATGTGAGGCCCGGGTGCGCGCTGTGCGTGATTTTCGGTTTCACGGCGTCATTTCCACTCTGTGTGAGATGTGTAAGAGTTGGCAGGCCGGATTTACTTGACTTTAAAATGCATTGATTTGATGTGCTTTGCTCGAGAGGTGAGATTTTACCCCCCCGGCGTAACTGTAGCAAACACGAGCTGATGCTTTTCCTCTTTTTCTGTCTGTCTCTGTATTACTTCTTCTCATTCTTCATTACTTAGTGTGTGTGTTGGTGCTTTAAAACAAAGAGGGCTTGCAGTTGAGCAAATGCAGTTTATTTAATTAGACAGCAGCGGATTAGAGATCCAAGACATTTCATTGCATCATGATACGTCTCTCGCCGGAACAAAAGAAATCTATGTAATCTGCTGAGCAACGCGTACGTGTTTGTGTTCGTGTCTCGCGGCGAGATAATAACAACACCGTTACGTAATCGCAAAACTCTTTGACCCCCTTCCGCTGCTCAGTTCTTCACAATGGAGCGCGCTGATTGACGCGCAACGTCCTTGGATCCCCCCCTCTCCTTTTGCTCGTCTCACGTTGCTTCGTTTCGTCTCACGCCGGGAGGATTCTCACGTCGCTGTGCTGCGCGGCAATCGCTCCCGGTGTTGTTTCGGCCAGGATGTTGTCGGCGAGAGGGGGCGGCTACACGGCCGATATTCCCATTCGGAGTGCGGGCGGAGGAGGCGGAGGGCCGAAACAGAGATGAGTGGTCCTGCAGCCCCTGCAGCTCCTCCGCTGCATGCAGAGCGATGAGGGATCATCACTGAGGCAGATTCATCAGGTGGAACCCAGTAAAGATTCACATAAGCAGTAAGAAGAGGCTGAGCAGGGAAATTTCACATCAAACATGGAGAAAGAAATACTGAAAGGGAAGGCAGAGCGCTGGAGGGCGCGGAGGAGAAGACTGTGGAAGGATTTAGCGCGAATGTAGGATAAGGAAGAAAAGAAGTGGCGCTGTAGATGAAGATGATTAGATTGTCTTTTCATCAGATCTCACCGCTCTTGAAAGAAGCGCATTTTCACAAGCTGTTTTTTTTTTCCTTTTCTTTTCTTCTCAGTGTTTTTTTTTCTTCTTTTGTTCGATGGATTTCAATTCCTGAAGACGAACAAGCCAGCGTTCGTCTGTGCTTTATCGCAAGGTCATCTCGGCCGGGCCGCGGCCGCCTTTCTCTCCCCGAGAAATCAGAGTGATTCACGCAGGAATATAGATAACGCCGCTTCCATTTAGACTCTCGGTCGTGCCGCGGATGATTGGATTTCACCAATAACGAATAAACAAATCAAGAAAAAAAAAAAAATGAAAAGCTTGACAACCAGGGGCCAGAAAATGATCACCGTTGCTGCGTGCCGCGACCGTGCACAAACACCCAGCTCTGTCCGGGGGTGACTTATAAGGCCTGGTATGTCTTCGAGGACCTCCAGTCTCCAGAAATATCAGTGAAAACTATGTAACAACACGGCATGAGAGCGAGACCTACACACAGGAAATGAGAGATTCCTGGGCTTTATTATGTTCTTCACCCTTTGCCCCTGAAATGAACTAAAGAGGTTAGAAAAACACTCCGCCGCCAGGAGAAGAATTACACCAAGAAGTCCACCGTGGCCGGATCGGGAACAAAACGAAAGGAAGCCGGAGAAGATATTGGCTCCACATCGATCAGCTGACTGTCACTGATTGAGAATCATGCTTTCAAAGTTTTCACCAAAGAGAAGAGTTGAATTTTTAGCCTTTCCGACAGCCGAACGGCACGGGCAGCGTGGCGTCTGGCGGCGTCTGTTGAGTCTGTGCACCGTAGAGAAAGAGGAAATAGACAGAGCTGAAATATTACGGGAGAGGGGAGCAGGAGGAGCGGTTGAGGACTGCAGGAGCATATGGTGTCCTTGCAGGTTTATTTTTAGGTTGCTACTCCTGCTGGGCGATGAGGAGGAAGCGATGCACTCTGTCTCCTCCACCCCGCTTCTTCTCCTCTGTTGTTCCCCGCTTGTCATTCTCGTGCTTGTCGCTCCATTAGGTTCGCCGGGTTTGGTTGGCAGCACGTTTGAAGTGCCTCCAAAGCGCTCTTAAAATAATAATGACTACAAAAGTAAGTGGCAAAAAACAAGAATAAACACGAATCTTCTTTCAGATGTGTTTGCAACTGCTTACCCAGGAAGGCTCAGAAGAACGAGGCGGAGAAGCCCGCTCTATCTGCTCCATGGACTTGATGATATTTCCCTCTGTCCGGTGTTTTATGTGGCAGGCGGCTCCATACTTAACAGCCAGCACTTCAGCAGATTGAAGAGTCATTTTGCCTTGTTGTGTCCAGACATTAAAATTACCGTGTAAATTTTTTCCAAATGTTGGAAAGAATGTCTGTGCTTGTTGTTTGGACAAAGTTTCAGGAAGTGCAGCTCGTCTGGAGAGTGAGGTTGACTCGGTCTGGCGTCTAATGACTTGCAGTCGTTCTGCACACCACCATGGCCTTTTTTTTAGATTTCTTATCAGGCTTTTATTTCTCTTTGTCAGTCAGTCTGCCTTTGCATGATATTTCTGTCTGTTAGTTATTTCATTCTGTTATTTCCCACAAGCCACCTTATTGAAAGAGCCAGGTGTTTCTTTTTGTATCTATTTTTAAGAGTCTTTTGTCATGTTTCAGGTTAGCTGCACTGAAAATCAGCCATAAGACCGCATATTTTGTGTTCCTTTATCCTCAAACTATTTAGCAGTAAATCTTTCTAGATTCTCAGTAAAGGTCTAAGCTCCACTAAAGACCTTCTGTAAAGAAAGAGTAGTGTGTCATCGGCGTAAAGGCTGATTTCTTCTTGATATATTCTGTCTTTTACTCAGAGTATAAATGTTGAAGAGTAGTAAGGGTTTCCAAGGTGCTCCTAAACTCCTTTTCAATCACAGGAACATGTGGAGAAGTTGAATAATTCCTTGTTCTTTCAAGATTAACCTGCCCAGAAAACATTGGGCCCTTCCTATAAACACTTTAAATCTTCCCTCCGTCCTTCAGTTTTTATCTTTGACCTTCTGTCTCCCATTTCCTCCACTGTCCCTGCATCTCTCAGAGGAAATAAATGGAGAGATTCAGATGCTTTTTTTAACCTCTGGAGTAGATCTCTATCTCTTACTGGAAACGTTTGTATGTGCGAGTCCTGAGGACATCTAGCATGGCTGCATAAACGCGGGCAGCAGGAAGCGTATTGATGGCATAGTTCAGAATAATTTGTGTGTGTGGGAGGACAGAGGTGATAAACCAACACGGACACACACACACACACACAGAGGTAACGGTTCTGTTCTGCCTCACCCTGATCTTGGTAGTAAGGATACCATTAATCAAATTGTGACCTTTTTCCTAGAACCACATCCGAGACCTTAAAACATGGCGCAGTCCAGTATTTCAGTCCTCACATCTGAAGAGTTGTTTGCTCTCAGCTTTTGGCTCCTTCCAAGAGAGTAAAACAAGATCACTCTATTTCAAGGTTGTTTCAGGAGCTCGGTGCTCTGCCGACTCTTCATCCCAAGGATGCTGCTGACAGTTGACACGACACATAACATGATGTAAGGCAGTGATATGACACAGCACGGTTCAATAAATCAGTCTTATGTGACACAAGCCGCTCTGCGAGCATGAAGAATTGCGCTCGATGAAATGATACATGAAGCCATACGAAACAGAAAAAACATGAAATGTATGTTTGTGTGAAATATGGTGCGGTAAGGAGCGGCAGTAGCACAACTTAACAGACTGGAGCTGTCATGAGGGTGTATTAGTGTGCAGTTTGAGCCAAAACCACCAGGAACGGCGACGGGTAACAACATGGCAGCGAGCCACCGAGTTCCAGGGAAATATGTTCATAAATGTGTGTTAGCAG
Organism: Salarias fasciatus; assembly: GCF_902148845.1. Taxonomy (NCBI): domain Eukaryota; kingdom Metazoa; phylum Chordata; class Actinopteri; order Blenniiformes; family Blenniidae; genus Salarias; species Salarias fasciatus. The sequence goes on along the minus strand of NC_043753.1, from coordinate 22,378,010 downwards.
AAGCTGTGACAGTCGGGCAGGTGTTGGACAATCGCCACAAGTCTCTTTATCGTCTTTCTAAGACTTCTTGAATCCTGTGATGCCTTGTTTATCGTGGGCACACAGATTTTTTTTTTTTTTTTTTTTTTTTTTGGTGGTTACGTAACCATGTTTTCAACTAGTACTGTTGGTTTGGACAAAGAAAATGGTTTTAAATCAGCTTTCGCACCCTGCGAGGGAAAATGAGATGTGGTGAGATATCGCCGTGAGCTGCTGCCCACCAGGTTGCCACTCGAAATAGATGTCCGCCTACTGACAGAGGCATCAACCTGCATGTGGGCGGCGGTCCTCTCTTCCGCCCCCGCACATGAATGCACACACACTGGCACAGAAATCTGGCACCTGGGGAGCCTTGCCCTCCCGCTACTCAGTCAGATGCTGTCATAACCCGGTACCCATAATCCTCAACACGCAAAAAGTGTAAACAACCCTGCTGAGGGAACGTCTCGTTCTGAGAGCCCGAAACGCTTTTAACAAAGGATTATCGCTCGCGTCTCCTCTGATGCGTCTGTGTTTAAAGGACAGGAGTAAAGCACGTTAGCGTCGACCTCTCTACGGCAGTGTTTTTTTTTGTCGTGTCTGAGGATGCTTTGCTGCTTCAAACAGCTTATACTTCAATGAGCTTTTTTTGTGTTTTTATTGTTTTTTATTGAAATGGTGTTTGCTCCAAACCCAGACTTGTAACCTACTTAGATTAGGACCCCGGGCTAGAAACTCAGACGCCGTCACTCAAAGGCAGTTTTTTTGTCTTTAAATATCTGATTTGTCGCTCGGCGTCGTGGGAGACTGTCGCAGTTAATAAAGCTTGTGTTGATCTGCTCTCTGTAAAACCACGGAGGGTTCTGGCAGCAGCGAAAATACCAAGCAAAAATTTTAGTTTACTACGCCAGATGATAGCAAAGATAAAGGCAGAATTTTTCCGAGGGACGTATCTGAGAAATGACAGTAAGAAGATAAATACTGAATGAGGGCGCGTCGGAAATGGAAGGAAGGAAAAAAAGAAGCTGAAGTGTCAGTTTAGGTGCTGAGTCGAGCTCAGCGCCAGCTGAGAGGAGCCGAAGTGTTAGATGGATTAAATTGACCTGGAAGCGAAAGTCTTGAGTGCTGCTGAAAAGTCCAGGAAAAAGTAGTTTCAGTGATATTTCAGAGCGGGTGTTTCCCTCTCTCTCTGTGTCAGATATCCAATGAAATCATTTCGCTTTTCTGACACAGTCAGTCACTCATCTCGACCCGGCTTTGTGGGGGCTGCTGTGAAAGTGTTTAATCAGCACGGGGAGCCGGGTCGGGCCGGGTCGGGCCGGGCTCTGAGTGGCAGCTGTGTGAACGCCGGCCACGGTAAAGGTTTTCAAAACCTCATTACGAGGCAGCCGCAGCCTTCAGCCACCGAAACACAGCCGCGATCCGCCAGCAGGTGTATTTGAGCTGGAAATTTTGAGAGAAAGCTGCGGAGGAGATTTTCCGTTATGGGACTTTGTTGGGTCAGCTCCAAAGGACAGTGTGAAAAATATTTCTTCTCTCATCACTGTTTTTTTCTCAGCTTATCAGAAAAAGCAAAAGCATCCCTTCAGTGACTTCAAGAGCGCCTTTTTCCCCCCAGCTTGTCAGATCTCTACAGTTTTTTTTTTTTTTTTTTTATCGCGTTTGAAGTTTTGAAGCTTGATGTTAAAACATCTTGCTACTCCTCGTCTCTCTGTTTCGTTTGTTCAAGGTGAGCCCTTGAAAGTGCATCTCCCGTCTCTGCTACATGGCAACATTATTTTTCAGTGCAGCTGCAGGAGTGTGAGCAAAAAGCACACATGCACACGTGCACGCTCCGCTTCCCACGGCCAGTGCATTATTAATGATTAATGATTACCATGAAAACGGACACACACCCCTGTCTTGCTCACAGGTGCTGCACAGAGATAAACATGACAAGAATAAAAGATGTCCTCTCCCTGGCACCGTCCCCCCCTTCCTCTTTCTCGCTGGTTTATTTACTTTGAGTCCACAGGAGCGGCCAATATTTGGCTCACTGGCGACGTTCCACACGGCATATTTCTCTCTGCAGCAGTCTCTGTAAATAAATAATTACTCCAGCGTACATATGTTGCTCTCGTCGGCCACGGTTTTGTTCCCTGACAAGACTACGAGAACTAAATGCGATGGATTCACAAGTGATGAAGTGTGCTTCATCCACTCGTAATTTGTGAACGCAGATCAACACTGAGGAGGTTGACAACTTCCTGTGGCCTGCGTCTTCCAGCAGAGAGACTTCCTCGTAACGCTGCTTAACAGCTGCATCGCCACGCTGCATGCTGGGTACAGTGCTTCAGTGGGAAATTACATTACTCATTCAACCTTTCACAACCAAGTGGGAAGCTCAGAAATGTCACATTCTAACAGCGCAGTGAATCGGCGTGGATGAAAAGAAGGAACATTGCAAAGTATTTGTCGTCACCGGGAGACGTGACAGTCGTGTCTGTGGTGGTCCTAACGCGTCGGCAGCGGCGCTAAATGCTAATAACATCCAGCAGCTCTGAGGCTGGTGGAAGGTTCTCTCATTTCCTTATTTAGGTTTCTGAAATAACGCCAACGCTACGATGAACCTATTGTTTCTGCAGGATTACAAAACATCTTAAACTTAAGTTGTGCACACAAGTATCGAAGAGGGAATGATATTTTCAGCGTTTGCAGTGTTTTGTCTGAGAGCTGGGTGTTTGTTCTCGCGGTGGTGTGAGCTGATGTGCTGAAACCCACTAAATGGCAGCGGGAGACTTTCTGCTTTGTCCTGAGAGGGTCAGCTGGAAGCAGGGAGCGCCGCCGAAATGCAGCCATTGTCCTTTGGCTGCATTCTTCACAATGGTCACTCTGTCGAATCAGGCACGCAGCCCCGGTTCGACGGCCAGCAGGGCTTCGGTGCGCCCGGGGCCCTCTGAGCCAGGCACCGAACCACTGGGCTGAGATGGTCTGGCTGCTTGTCGGTACAGCACGGCGCTCTCTCCTGGACTCGCACTCCGCTTCGCCGTCTTCTAGCTCCTTACTCCCCGCCTCTCGTTCGCCACCTCAGACTTCCTGTTGGGTTTCTGATGACGTCCTGCGTCAGCGCCGTGAACTTCACCCCTGTTAGTGGAAAAAAAAAAAAAACGGATTTCCTTCCTTTGCCTTTCCCTGACACCAACCGAGAGTTCAACACGGGGTTCAAGAGAGTACATCTGCTGCACACTGGTCACGTCTGGCTCTGTTAAACATGGAAGTGTGAAAAGATCAGTTTGAATTTGACATAATATCAATTTATGTTGCCTTAAATTAAGAAAGTCAAGGTCAGGATCATGTATTATTCTCCTAAAAGGTGTTAGCTTTCCATAGGTTCTCTTGCAGATTTTGGAGTTATGCATCCTCCTTTATCAATTAACTTTATTATTTTGACTTCATTGTGCGGCGCTGCTTCATGCACACACGGTGAAAGCGCAGCGTCGGCCGTTCGGGGAGCTGTTGGAGCCGAACAATTGGAAACGTGGAGGCTCCTCTGGGACCCGCGGAGTGCTTATGCTTGCTTACATTTGGACGGCCAAACAAAAGCAGCTGTGTTACCGGGAGGAACAGCGGAGGAGTTAGAAAGTCTTCATCTCCGCCGCGGACTGAGAACTGTCCCGGCTGTGTTGGAGGGCTGTGGCTGGCTCCGGCTGCTGACATGGTGTTAATGTCCGGGGGGACGTCGGCCCCTCTGTGGCTTTTCTTCGTGCTCGGTAACGAATGGAAAAAAAAAAAAAACCCTGTTTGAGAGCGATCCTGAGCGTGTGAATGGGAAACCTTGACAAGGGGAGTAAATAAGAGGAAAACCCGACGAGGGGACGGCCCCGCCGGCCGCCCAGGCTTGTAGCTTATGTCAGATGTCATGTATCAAGCAAACCGCGGTGCTTAGTTAAGCAGCGAGGCGGCGGAGACGGCCCCGGGCCCCCGGGGGGGGGGGGGCTTCCACTGACAGCCTGAGCTATTACTGCAATCGAACAGCGGCGACCGGGCCCCGCATTTGATTTGTAGACCGCTGTGTGTTTATCTGTGTGTGTGTGTGTGTTTGTGTCTGGTGTCATGTGCCCCCGCCCGGCCGAGGGGTCCGCGGCGGACGGCCCGGCGGTAAATTCTGCAGAGGTCTCCGCTTTCTAATCACAGCGCTTGTTTACTTTACTGCAACCCCGTGGGAAGAAGACGGAGGGAGCTTTATCTGATCATAAATCCCCGCAGACTCTCCTTCACCAGCACCTCTCCCGATCCATCTCTCCATCTCCAGTCCACCTTTCTTTCTTTCTCATTAGCTGCAACCTTGACCTATTCTTGGCGGCGTGGCGGCGGGACCGCCGCTGCCGCCGGCTGCCGCTGTGATCACTGCACACTTAACATGGAAAAGGAGGGGGGGGGAAAAAAACGAAAACTGCTTAATAATTTAAAAGAAGTGGAATTTTGTTACTTCAAGTGAAGCTTTCATGCTTTAAATAGATGCTCCAGATGATTTAGTTTCTTGGGTAATATTGAGTCCAAACCGGCCAATTGCGCCGTTGAGAACGATGACTCACCGTACGATAAAGAAATCACTTTTTCACCCACCGACAAAACAAATCGTTGCCCTCTTTGGGTTATCGCGAAAGGCCTGCAGAGATTTGTAATGCGTATTATCTCCTGGCAGTGTTTTTCTTCAACTGTATCCTTTTCTCTGCAACCTTATTATTTTGTGTTTGGGGGCTGAGATTCGTCTCCCGGCGGGAAGCTGATATTATAAATACCAAGGTCAGAGGTTAAAGTTGTATAATTCATCATCTCCATCCTTCGTGATTGCAGCGACACTGGAATATCCTCCCAGATAAGAAACGATCTGGCTCCTTATCGTTTCACCTTCTTTTTATCGTTTGTTTTTTTTCATGCAGCTATCACTCCGAGTGTCCTTTCTCCTCAGTCCACCTTTAAAAACAGAGAAACACCGTCCGTTCCCCCATCCTGTGACGTCTTCTCGGGCTTCTTTCTGTTCTTGGGACGCCGTCGGACTGATAATTACCCAGACGGTGCAGATTGCCTCGGCCTGGTTTGTGCAGCGTAACTTATATAAGCACGTCTAAACAAAGTGACGGCGCTGACCCCAGATGAACCCTGCAGGCGGGGAGGACGACTCCGAACAGAGGGACTGAGTCAGACGGTGAGAAGACGGAGACGGGCGTCTGTCTGACGTGACCTGGAGCATCACAAGTTGTCTAATGTCCTCATATTGCATGATTAAAAAGCCTTTAAACTCTCCTTTTTTTTAATTACACAACAGTGTGACGAATGGGTGAGACCCGTGAGGATACATGGGAACGTAAATTCTCCTGCTTCCTCTGGCGTTGAGGCCGCTGTGTGAGAGGCGGGTCCTCGGCTGCGGGGAAGCGTCACTCCCAGCGATTCTTAAACCGCCGAGCTGTATCTGTCCCCCTCTTTATCTCTTTTCTGCCTCTTTTCATTTGCTTTAAGCCACATCTCCAGACACTTGTTCAGCGTTACAGGCATGCATAAATTCCTCCTCAATGTCTGAGCTTCGCCTGCTTTTACAAGCGCTCTGTTTTCGTTGGACGACTCCGGACTGAAACGCGCAGCTTTTTCAGCGAAAAAACCCGTGCAGGACGTAACCTCGGGCCTGTAAAGACCCGCTGACATTTATACGGCCAAATATCATCCACGAGGTCCCAATTAAGCCGTTTCTCGGCGGCAGCCCGGACTGTAAATCCTCAAGCGTGGCGCTGCATCTGCGCCGGACCGACCTGAATCACCGCCTCGATCTGCTGATGCGTTATTCATGTGACAGATTTGCAGCAGATAAGTGCCTCACTTTAGCAGGAATTCCAATGAATAAGTGATGCTCTTTTCCATTCCCGAGACGAGTCTCGGCGTGATAAGAAGAGGAGAGGAAGGTGCGACCGGAGGGAGATAGCTTCAAAAGGGCAACCTTGGAAGTAAAAATGCAAAACGCTGGTTCTCGCGTTTGTCCGGCTCCGTGTCGACGTCCGTCTCAATGCCATTAAGTGTCATTAAAGTTCCCGAGACCACAACTTTTTATTGAAGAGAGAAACCTCTTTGAAGTTTAAGAATAACATTTTGAAGCGTGAGACGTCTCAGCGGAATCCCTTTATTAGCTTCCCTCAGACAGCCTGGGTATAAATAATAGAGGACGCGGCAGCCGCTAACCCTGATTGTATGAAGATGAGCTTCTTTTGCGGGTCGGATTCGGCGTCTTGGCACAGCATGAGAGGGGAAGCCGAGGAGGGGCGGCGTCTGACGTAAGTCCAGGAGTTCGGCCGGGACGAAGCGGGGCCTGCCTGAAATCCCCAACAGCGGGGATTGGGTTTGGGGCTTGGCTGGCGGCCACACGGGGCTTTAGGGTCAAAAGGTCAACTCAGCGCGGTCACGGGCTTAACCGCGGCTCGAGGACTAATTACAGAGCGCGAGGCTCTCTGCGGTCTGTGAAGGGGAGTGTGTGTGCCTCTGCATGTTCCCGTGCGTATGTAGACATGTGTTTCGGAGAAACTACACACACACACACACACTTCTTTAGTTTTCACTTGTGAGAGACATGAAACGTGACTGACGGCGCCGCCTCCCTCTGCTTTCAGGTAACGACCTGTTCCTGGTGGCGGTCCACGAGCTCGGCCACGCGCTGGGCCTCGAACACTCCAACGACCCCACGGCCATCATGGCGCCCTTCTACCAGTACATGGACACGGACAACTTCAAGCTGCCCATGGACGACCTGCTGGGCATCCAGAAGATCTACGGTAAGGCCACTTGGCTTCACTCGGCTGGCAACGCCGGCACGCCGCGTGAAAAAGCGCCGTGAAGAGCGCGTGCCCGTCGTTACGAAATCTGCGGTTTTGGACGCTCGCCGAAGCTGCGACTTGAAAGGCTCGTCGGCCGACGTGCCAGAAACCAGCAACCTGCTCACGGCTGCCAGTCATAGAAGCTCTCCAAGCCAGCCAGAGGAAACTCAGGCAGCCAGTGTTCTCAGGACAGACTCGCGTCTCATAACTGTCACCAGGAAGCGAAGATTCACCTCAGCCGATTAGCTCCGAATACGCTCTTAAGATTTACTTGACTTCACGAATCTCTGCCGTTTCATTCTAAATCCTTAATTCAGGCTAACCAGACTGTGTTTTACGAGCTTCGGTGACTCAGCTCAGACTCCCGTCTGGAACTAGTCTGAAAAATACAGTCATCTCTCTCCGGGGTGACTTTTTATTATTTACCAACAGTTTCCACGCCGTTCCCCTCCCTGCGTCGGCTCGCTTCTGTCTTTTACGGCTTGTGGAAAGTTGTGCGAACATGTTTGGCCCCTTCCATGCTGATATGTTTTCCATTTATATTCTCCCCCAGTTAGAAAACAGACGAATATAAGAGAAATGAAGAATACGATCACAGTCATCAGAGGAAGTGCCGCTCTTTGACATGCACTTTGCGTTGACAGACGCTGATCTGAGTCTCTGCTTTTGTCTGCTCACAAAGCCGACGCAGCTCTGGGGCGGAAGTGTGAAATTCAATTTGACGGTAAAGGATTTATAGAAGTGCCAGCGCTCTTTCTGTTTTTTTTCCTCCCCACTCGCGGAGCTGAATTTGTAGATCAGGGCGGCGGAGCCTGCTCTTCTCGCCGACACCTTCGGCCTTGTCGTGTCTTTAATCTGTTGCTCCACTGAGGTTGGTCTGCTGGGGAGGTTTTTAGTGTGTGTGTGTGTGTGTGTGTTTGAATGTTGATGCCGTCGTCCCGACCTCACTTTGACACTTAAGTTAGGCAACAACAGTATATTGTCCCTTCCAGCTGTCAGCGCTGTGAAACACTCCCCCCTCTGCTGAGAGGACCTGGGCCTGACACACACACACATTCACACACACACACACTCACACAAAAGAACCTGCCATCTGCCTGCATGGTCAGGGTACATCCCTCTGGGAGTGATCAAACCTCGTCCCTCTGCTGTTTAACTCCTCGCCCCTGCGCCTCCCTCGCTGCTCTTCCTGGTAGCGGGAGTTGAAGGGCAGGACGACGGGAGGTGTGTGTGTCGGGGTCAGATGAGCTGGACGTTGAGGATCTGTTGGGTCCGGGAGCTGTGGGGAAGAACCGCCTGCTGTTTGTGTTCATTACTGCCATCATTTATATTCCCTTTACAACCAGAACGACTCCTCCTGAATAGTAACTCCATTTACCGCTGCACACATTTATTGCCTCAGAAAGGAGTTCAGCAGCTTAACAGTAACTTTGAATAATGAGTGCGGATCGTATGTAGCATAAAGATGTGAAATTAGTGTCTGTAGCCAGTAATTGTTTTCCCTGTGAGTTCCCTGTGGGCGCTTCTCAGCGTAATGACTTCCTAGCCTTGTAAAGAAAACAGGAGAGTTCCTGTTTACACGAGCCTGGAATTAAGATGACTCCGTCCCTGACAAACCGGGAGACCAATGTAAAAGTCAACCTTAAATATTCATCTCTCGCCCACATTATGTTATTTTACCCATAAAAATGACTTGTTAGGCTGAAGCTGAAGTAGATAATCTTCGGTTCACTGTAAGACTGATCTGTTTGGATCAGCCATTATTGACCCTGATCTCCTTCAGATCATCAAGCGCCTCCTTAAGGTTTTTTTTAATATATTCTATGTAATTGAGCACAATTTCTTCGGGTTGTATCAAGCAGAGCAAATTAGTGGCGATACGAAGGTAATTTCATGGCTGCCTGGGTGGTCTGTGTTATTAAGGTTAATCATATTGATTGCGCAGATGTCCTTCTCCTGGATGTGGATTACCGGCCTCCGTCTACGGTCCATTAGAGCTGAGTCACCGCACCAGCTGAGTTCGCTGATTAGATCCATGTCCTCTGGCTTCAAGGGTACCAATCAGAGAAATGAGATGATTGGTCCGGTCTGAGAAGCTCTTCCACACACACACACACACACACACACACACACGGTTATAACGCTGGCAGCTCAGATCTATAGATTCTTTTCTAAATTTCATAGCTGCTCCCAAACATCTGTGTGCCTCTTCATGTTTGTTTGTTTGTTTACGAGTCCATCTGACTGTGAATCTCGCCGCTCTTACGTAACCGGCGAGCGCTCTGCCTGCACTAATCTGGGATGTATTTCAGGGGATTTAATCCGGCCGGCGAATGGAGTCGCTCTCGTGTAGACCCGCTGATCAGTTTTCTGCGGACCCGGCGAAGTCTTAATCCCCTCGATCGTCTCATTCCGCGACTAGTTTGATAGTTTATCTCCCTTTCATTCCTTTGTTTTCTCGCTCGCTGTGGATTGAGCCGCTGAGTGAGGGGAGTGTTTTTAATCCCCCCCGCCCCGCCCCCCCTTCATTCACTCACGTTTCAGCCATGTGTCGATTCAGTTCAGGATCACTGTTCATCCATTCATTAGTGCTTGGAGTCGGGTGTTGCTCGTCGCGTTTGCCTCGTTCATAATTCAGCCGTCTCCTCCTGTATCTGTTGGCCCCAATCAGCACACGGAACGCCGTATCCTCACAGTTACTGTCCGTGTGTCGTCGTAATCTCAATTATTCATGCACGCCGCTCTTCCTCTCCTGTAATTCATGAATGTTAGATGACACCCAGGCAGGTCCGGGCCTCCAATTGGGAGAAACGGTTATTTTTACCATCGTTGTTTAGATTTTCATAGTTGTGCTCGCGATGCTTTTGACTATTTTTATGCCAATTAACATCGCACCTTGAGCTTTTTTCGTGTCTTCTTCCCTCTGTGTATTGTTTTATTCTCTCCGCTCTTTGATGCCGGTGACAGTTTTCCTCCTCACGTCTCCTTTTTTCCTGTAAACGATGTTTCTCTTGGAGGTAACAGGCCTAAATTTGGCTCCTCTGCGAGCTGGAAAGCCTTTTAGCTGGCATTAATTGATACCGAGCAAAGTTTTTTCATGTGGAAATATCATATTCAGAAGCCAGTTTATCTTCTCACTACCCAGGCCAAAACATTTAGGAATGCATGAAATATGGGGGATTAGGGGGATCTGATTTGCCCCATTTGCTCGACTTTCGCTTCATTTCAGAGATTTTGTAGCGTGAACTCCGGGATGCTTTTCGCCAAAACCCGCCAGAGAGACGTCCACCAAGTCTGCACCGAAGGTGAATTCTGATGATCGTTTTCACCCGGCGCAACAAGCATGTCGAGATTAAGTCGCTTTCATTCATCTTCTCCGCCGCTCAGTTCAGTCGGGGTCGCGGTGGAAATCAGAAGAAGCAGACATCTCTGCTCCCTTCACCTCCCTTCAGCTCGTCTCCTCCTAAGCCGTTTCCCCGCCGAGCGGGAGATGTAATCCAGCTGGCTCACCTCGGTCGACCTCCTGTTCTTCTCCAAGTCGGCCGTGCCTGGTAGACGTACAACAAAAGGCGCCCGAAGGCGGTCCGGAGCCCGACCCGCCTCGCTGCGCGGATCTGCTCCGAAACCTCAACATTCTCACCCCGTCTCCACGTGAGAACCACCAGGAATATAAAACTTACTTCCACCGAGTGTGTCTTTCTTTTCTCAACCATATATTTACGAGTTGAGAAACTGTTGGGTGGCCAGTAAACACTTCACACTCCATCAGTGTCAGTAAGATGGTAGAAGTGTTCACGAGTCGCCTCAGAGTGGATTCATTCACGTCAGAATGCAGAAATCAAATGCTGTTTTGATATTCTTATAACAACTGCTTCCACATGCTTCCCTCCACAACAAGCAGCTTCTTTCCTTTGTTGGCTGCGTCTCTCTTGCTGGCATGAGTTTGTTGTTGCTCGCCGGATCCCACCCGCACACAGATTTGCATTGATTTGCACGGGTTCTCGTGAGACGCCGCGCGATTCCTGCCCCGAACGCAGCCTCGTTTTAAACAAAAGGAAGGAGGTTTGTCACGACGTTGCTGGTCATCCCTCCAAGCCGGCTCGGAACCGCGCGTCTCTGCATTGCGATGAGGTTTGGTTCATTAAGCCGTTTGTGAAATATAGATGTGTCTCTCTCCTCGTCTTCCTCCAGGACCTCCCGATAAGATCCCGCAGCCCACCAAGCCCCTGCCCACGGCGCCGCCTCCTCGCTCCCATCCGCCGTCAGACCCCCGCAAGCCAGACAGGCAGACTCGGCCCCCGAGGCTGCCTCCCGGGGACCGGCCGTCCCACCCCAACGCCAAGCCCAACATCTGCGACGGGGGCTTCAACACGCTGGCCATACTGCGGAGGGAAATGTTCGTCTTCAAGGTAAACGAAGAGGCGGCCCTATCAAAACAGACCCGCGGCGTGTTCACATCCAGTTTGTTTTGAAGCGGCATCTTAAGGCCTGGAGGTGTTTTTGCTTTTTTGCCCGCAGCCTGAACATCTCTGCGGCGTGTAAGCACAGCAGTCGGCCTTTTCAACAGCTCTGCACGCCCGAATAGAAAACTCCGTGCTTCACACACACCTGGCTGTTATGCGTAACTTAATGACCTGATAGACGCTCGAAAGGAAGAAGTCGCTGCTTATTGCGGTTCGGTATGAATGCCCTGTAGGTTTGAAGGCTGCCGGTGTCGAGCGACTGAGAGAGAGAGAGAGAGAGAGGGAGAGAGAGGGAGGACGGACTGGAGCTGAATGGAGAATGGATTGCTCGGGAGCTTGGAGGATTACCTAAATATACAGAGGGAGGGAGCTTTTCTTCTAATCTACTTCATGGCTAGCATGTGCCTTGTGTTCATAATGCGGAAAAAGCTCCCTTGGATGTAATGTAAATTACTCGGCTGGAAAGTTGGAGGAAGTTTGACGCTGTGCTCACGGCGCGCAGATTACAGTGGGACCTGTTCTGTTATCCTAAAACTGGTTTATTTTATTGCTTAATTAAAGACGCGATCATGTCCGAAGGAGCTCTTTCCCGGCTGCGCGGGGCCCCGAGGGAGAGGATCTTTTACAAGGAAGGGATGGCATGCCCCCTCTCTTCCAATAAACGCCGCCTGGTTTTCATTCCAGCGCAAGAGAAAAAGCGCACGTCTTCATCCTGGGCCGGAGCTCGTGAGCGCAGGGTCTTGGCAGCATCCAGTCAGGAACAGAGGAAAACCTTGGGGCTACACAAAGCTGTCCTGTGTTCTCTGCAGGAAGGAGAAAGAGTGCCTCTGATGCCGTACATGACTGCGACTGTATTTTCTGTGGGTATAAATAGACAGTATTCATTGGTTAAATAAGAGGCTTGTGGAACTTGGGAAAAACCCTTTACTGCCTCCGTTGTCCAAATCCCGCTCTCCGAATCTGCGCTTTTACGTTTTGTTAAACAAATCTGACTTGAGACTCACGTCTTCTTCTTGTGGAGCCATTTAACCACGATATGACCGTGAGCCGACGCTGTGTCATTTCAGTACCAGAGCTAACGCATGCTTTTCGTGCACGCGGCGTCTGGAGCGGCTCCTGATGAAGTGACGAGGATCATGGGATTTCCACACAGAGGTGGCGCGGAGACAAGACGGACGTTCGGCAATCAGCTAAACACTTTACCAGTCCAGGAAGCGAGGCAGACGAGGGGAGAACGGCGGCGAAATGAAATGTCAGTCTGAAAATAAACGGTGGCCCTGATTCTCTGTATGCCGGAGTCGGGTGTTTCCCACGGCGGAGACGTCTCAGCGCTGAATCTTTCTCTGCGGTCGTGTCAGAACGCAGCGCGGTCCGGTGCAGCTGCTGTCCCGAGGGAGACGGGAGCAATTGCACTATTGACCACCTAAAACCAGATCTAAAATCGATGAGACTTGTCTTTTCTTGTTATTTTAAGGGTGCATGGCTCTCTGCTCCTGCTATAAACAAGGGTTGTGGCAAATTGTTATCAGTTTTCCTCGGGGTTTATTAGATATCTGCAGAAGGATTCCTTATTCACGGAGTGAGGACAGGGCCAGTTCTTCATCCAAAAGCAGATGAAACGGCGTTATTTTTCTTTGCTCTCGCTGTTATAATACCTCAACATTCAGCATGTGACAGAACATGCAGACCCCGCACTGCCTCCAAATCCTCGTTTGCATTTACTGCTTGTAAACTTGTGGAGAACTCAGGTCTTTCATTGCCGTGTTTAAACCTTTACATGCATGTTCTTCCTTTTTGCTGAACATCAAACCGTAAATGAAGTCACGAGTAGCCCTGAAGAGAAGGGTTTGGCGTTACGGCGGGCTGGTCGTCCTGTAAATCCTAACACGGTGTTAGTGAGAAGAACATGAAGGGTGGCAAGTGCTCAAAAACCAACCAACATGTAAAGGATACAACCGCAGGTCTCCGGTGGAGCCGCTTCATCTGCCAGATTTTTAAAAAGCCGTACGCAGTTTCTGACAGCAGGACACAGAAGTAGGAGTAGCTGTAATTACTTGGCTTCGGCGGGCGCCGGCGTGGATGTGGAGCTGGCTCTCGGCGGCCGTCCCTCCGCTGCGCTCCCATGCCTCTGAATGTTTCAGCAGCACCAGCTGGCTCGCGTTTCCGCCGAGGATCCGGAGGAGCGGGGAGGGAAGACTGATGGGCAGCGCTGATTTGTTGTGGAACTCATGTAAGGGTGGCTGTAAATCCGCCGTGTCCACGTCGTTAGGACCACCGGCATTATTACTGCTCGCTCTCGCTCCATGAGTCAGACGCGTTTCATGAAGTGGACTGAATAAACGGTGGATTCGCGCCGTCGGTGTGTTTTTTCACAGGAGGAGCAGGTGGTCCTAATATTTCTTTATTCTCTGGTTGCGTTTTTTGCCAGTTTTTCTCCGGCGTATTGTGTTCGCGCCTTGGTGGAGGGAAAACTGGAAGAACAATTGTTAATGTTTGTGTTCCTCCAGACACAGATAGACTCGACCTTACTCTCTGTCTTTTGGGTTTTATTAGGACTCTTTGTTGCTTGTTACCGTCACCCATAAAGGTGATTTCTCCTCGGCTGGATGGCGTGATTGATTCCTCGCTGGGTTACTGCGGTCCGGAGGTCCGTTTGGCTGCACTCACCGTCCCGACTTGATTGTTTTGGAAGATCGGCGTCGGGCCGGTGCCAAGTCATTACAGCAGAGATCCCAGATCTCCCTGCTCCTGAGCTCCACAGGTGGTCCGGCAAAGTCAGAGCCGGCACCGGAGCAATGACGCTGATTAGAGGGAGCAAAATTGTTTTCATGTTGTTGAATTGTGTCAGTTTTTGGCCTAAATTTAGTCGTGTTGTGTTTTTCTTCTGCCGTTACATAACAGATACGTGACTCAGAGCGGCCTTTTGAGTCATTTTTCAGCAGTTTAGCACACGTCTAAGTCTGTGGAAGCTCTGGAAAAGAGCAAATACGACAAAGTATCAAAGTCAATTATGGTTGTTTACATGGAAGCTGTCAGCCGGGGCACAACTGTGATTACTTCTTCTGTCAGGACTTTAGATCCTGTTTAATCTTGTTTCTGAAAGTAGATTTGAGGCCACAGGTTCTTGTTTTGCCCTCAAAGATTTCCATTTCGATTTCAGACTTGCAGGATGTCGGTAACGTTCAGCCAGCAGTGTGTCGGCGCCCTCGCAGTGAATGATGGTAAAGCTCTGCTCTCGTCCAAACCCTTTGTCTTCGTGTTTTTTTGGCAGTAAAAAAAGGGTAAAACCAGAATTCAGAGGCATGTTCCACGGTTTGTCAGAGGACTGCTGGGAAAATCGTCCCACATGCTACTCCATGCAGTCCGGAATGCGATTTCTGTCATTTTCAGAGCAGCACTTAAAGGTTCGTCATGTTCACTTTCACTCATTACAAAAAGAAATATCAGAAATTACACCTGACCCAGAATTCATCAGCCCCCCCCCCCCCCGCGGTGCTTTTAAACACCCACTTCAGGATCTGCCTGTTCCGAACAGGACTTCCCAAAAAAACCATCCTCAGCACACCTTCCCAGCCGTGCCTGATTTATTCGAGGCGTGTTAATCCGCGAGAGCCGGGCCGCGAGTCACGCTTGTTAGGGCGCTTGTTTTACGGCCGCTCGTTTTTCTCCCCCGCCGCCGTGATGAACGGTCAGTCGAGGTTCGCAGACGGGCGCCCGGATCCGCCGTCGCCAGCAAAACGTCTCGTCAGAACCGGAAAGTTAACCGGTTTTACGCTCGCTGTCGCTTCGCGTTCAGCTTCCCATGAACCGGCCGGCCATATGGGATCCCGCCGGAGCTTCGAGCGGCGTTCGCTGTCTCGTACATGCAGGCGCACATACATGAGCAAAGCTCCTTTTTTTTTAATTTATTCCTCCCCGAGCCTCGATTGCGAGCAGCTACCTCCATCTGCACGGTGAATGCAGCGAGCAGTGACGCTCACGCCGTCTGACAGCGACCAGACAGAAAGTTTCCAAGTGTTCATCCATTTCCCATCAGGCCCGACGCACGGTAAAATATGAATGCAGCGTCTCAGGCATTGTTGCTGGAGTTTGGATTTTCAGTTTACGGATTTACGCCAGACGTTCTCTGCAACATGCTTCGTGTAAAGCCTTGTTGTTTCCTTATGGAGGAGTTCAGAGAAGTTGCAGGTTTGATTTCTCTCTGGAGTTTATTGCACTTGAAGCCGAGAACATGAAGGCAAGGACAGAAAAATGGCTGCGTCCATTGTTATTCCGGCTGACATGCAGATTACAGCGGGGAGGAAGCACGCCCTCCTGCAGCCCGGCCTCCGCCGTCGGCCGTCCGCCTGTCACTTAACAGGAGACGCTGTGATGAAGGAAACCGCCGCCCTCTCCGCTCGCCGCTTTACAAACCGCGGCTCCTTCCTTGATGTGGGCGCGCGGGGTGGCGGGGACGCCGCGGGAGCCCTCGCCGCTCGGGAGCCGCGCTTTGATTCCCGCCAACCTTTAATGAGAGCGCGGTGACCAGGAGGGCGGCGAGCCGTCTCCTCTCCTCTGGGCTGCTGGAAGCGAAAAGAAAGACGAACAGACGAGGACTGAAACCACTTCTGTCGCCACTTATGTTTTTTTTTTTTTTTTTTTCTTTATGAATTGTTTGATTTTGACCACATTTCAAGGTCACACTTCATTATTTACCGCAGTGGCAGTAATATCTGCGCTGTGTCTTGGCCCTGTGCAAACACCAGGAAAGCAGGTGTTCTCGCAGCGTCCAGCTCATTCCCAGGTCCTCGTCGCTCTCGGTGATTCGCAGTCACGTTGCAGCGCGTGCGTCACGTAAAGAGGTCAGCGGCGCCGTCATCCCGACACCCCCGTCTCACAGATTCTCGCCTCCGAGCGCACAGACGGCGGCAGCAGACGCTGACCCGGCGCCGACCCGCACGCCGGCGGTGACGGGGCGCTCCGTTTGACCCGATTGTTACAGTTGGGTCTGCGCCCCACAGATCTTCTCTTTTCTCCTTTGAATCAGAAAAGTCGTTCTTCATTGTCTCCACAAGTCCAGCTGTGTTTTCGCTCCTCCAGGATTTCCTCCTGGCTCCTGGTTTGTTAGTCTTTGTGGTCATTTTTCTTTTTTTTAATGTCATTTTGTGTCTTTTCTGAGATCTCTTTGGCTGTTATAGTGTAACTCAACTCAACCTGACAGAACAGAGGTTCTTTTTTTTTATTTTTTAACGTTTGAATAGGCTGTGTTTACATGTCATCTCTGTGTCTGGCAGCTCGGCCAGCCCCTTTATGTGTGTACAAATCCCTGTTGTTTAAATATTAATGAAACGCTAAGTACTTACCATTGTGCTTCTGTCCTGAAGCTGGAAGCAGTTTGGGGGTTTTTGTCCATTCAGCAGCTCGGTGGCTGTGCGCAGCGCTTCCACCGCTGTACCGCATCGATCTGGAGCGAAACGCTCCGCTCCGGCAGGGCAGTTTCTGCAGGGCGCGTTCCACTTCACCAAGTTTCCTCAACGCCGACAGAAACTTCTGGGTAGAGACGGTTCGTCGAGAATGCGTCTTCCAATAGAGAGTCTGTCGGGACGAACATGTTCCCTTTATCGTGAGTTCAAACGGATTCGGAAGGGTCAGATGTCGCTGTTTGATCTGTTTTCAGTCGCAGGACCTCGTGGTGTTCGGGAGGAAACGCTGAACATTAGAAATCCATGCAGGCCGTATGTAAAGAGCAGGAGTGGGCGAGAAATGGAAGTTAAATTGGAGCGAGAGAAGAGAGGAAATGAAGAGAGAGAGGAGGACGAGTCTGGGGAGAGTGGAGAGTCCCCGAGAAACAATTGGATTAGACAAAGAGAGAGAGAGAGCGAGCGAGCTGCGCTCCGTTTGATAAATGGGCTGTTTATTTAGCTTTCACTGTGGATAGAGCTGGCTGCCATGATGTGTCGTCCGTCCTCTCTCGCTCTCGCTACGAGGTCGAGCTTTTTGGCCGCCCGTCGCCGGAGGGCGGGACATCTCTCCCGGTCCTAATGTCTTCCACAGCTGGGTTTCCCCCCTCGGCTCGCTCCGTCGTCCAGTTTCGTCCAACATCAAAAAGACACACCTTCCACTTGGCCGCGCTCACGTTTCCTCCCCGCAGGAAACCAGAGCCCCCCGGATTCTCGTAAAAACTGCTGGCGATCACCCTGCCCCGCCGCTTGATGGGTTTCCCAGGATGCTTTTCAGGCAACCTGAGGAAGCCGGTCGATCTTCAAGGCGTCCGTGGCGTCCGATTCGCGGCCGATGTCCGCCGTCGCTGCCAGACGTCAGGAATCACCTGTGGAATGTGGAATGCCGCTGAAGCCTCAGACTGGAGGAGTTGATTGATTCTGTAACATTTTCCTGCCGAAATCCAGAAGAAACTGAGCTGAAATAATAATTTCATCACAACCTCAACAACCCCAGATTTACTGCCCGGTTGGTTTGCGTCCTATCAGTCCGACGTGTTTCCGTTCTCTGACCGTTTCCCCCGATCTCCCCTCAGGACCACTGGTTTTGGCGGGTGCGGGACAACTCGGTGATGCCGGGATACCCCATGCTCATCAGCGTCTTCTGGAGGGGCCTGCCGCCCAAGATCGACGCCGTGTACGAGAACAGCGAGGGGAAGTTCGTCTTCTTCAAAGGTGAGGCGCCGCCCGCCGCTCCTCGCCGCCGCAGCGTTTGGAGGAATCCTCCCGGAGCTCCGATTCGCTCCGGTCCTGCGGAGCCGAAGCCTCGTCCTAATATTGAGTCTCTGCAGCTCTGGTTTGCATTAGCTTTGTGTAGTTTGTGTATAATTCATGTGCAGGAATCCCCAGATATGCTCTGTTTACATGGACAGCCTGACAGCTCGTCGTGCAGGCTTTGCTCTCAGACTCGGTTAATATTCTGCACACATTTTCTGCCTTTGTGCGCATTTAGGAGCAAACAGAGGTGTTTTTTTTTTTCTCCATCTTTGATAACAGCTTTATTTTATCACGCCGCACCTCGAGCGCCGCCTTGATGTTATCTGTATGTGTGTGTGTGTGAGTTTAATTTAAAACCGCAGAAGATTAAAGCCAGTTTCTCTGGCCTGGAAAATCCTTTATAATCCAGCAGTTTTGATTTTTAATAGCTCATGCGTCAGGGTGTTGGTTCTAGTGTTACAGTTCGGTGGGCGTCTTTCACTGTAGCTCAGCAGAAATCAGCATGCGGAGTTGTTGGAAGTCGGCGTCTCAGCGTGTGGCGAGGAGCCTCGCCGCTTACTGTCGGGGTTTCATGATGCCCGATTTTGATTTATTTATTTTTTTTCCACCCCACTTTTTTCTAAAAAGATTTGTCGACGTATTCAAATCCGGGCTAAGCTAGCCCCAAAACACAGAGCTTTGAAGCTAATTGCGTCTAAAGCCGAAAAGCCACTTAAAAGAAACAGCAAACAAGCAGGAGAGTCCTCGTATTTACATAAACTCTGGAGAGCAGCGGAGGCAGAGAGAGGAGGAGGAGGAGGAGGACGTCGGAGGTAAGAAATGAGAGTCTGCTGGGATCAAAACTACAAATCTGCTCTCAAACCCATTTCTATTTTCAACAGCAGACAGTTCCTGGAAAAGCAGGCCGCCGGTCCCGTGTGCGCCGCAATCTCCGCCACTCCATTTTACTGCTTTTTTGTTTTTTTGTTTTCCCTCCCCCTCCGCCCTGCTCCTCGCCCGGGCCGGGTAGATTTAGGAAATTCATTCTAACAAAACGCCATCTTCCATTTGAACACATGCGGCTGATTTCCCAGAAGGCTTTATTCTGTCTGTCCCCCCACCCCCCCACCCCCGTTCGCAGGAAGAAATTAGGGATAAAAAAAGTCGGTCAGGAAGCAGAGTGCGGCTCCGAGCAGCCTTTTTGAATACGCTCACACAGCTGCTGGGTTTCTAAACGTCCACATGGGGACCTGAGCGTGGACCGGGTGCTGAACCCACAGCTGATCAGCCGGAGACAGCGCCGTCCACATCAGGAGCGACAGTCGCTCGCTGTTTGCATTCTCCTGAGGTTCTGGATGTACGTCAGCCTGACATTAACGCGCAGCAGACGCTCCAGGAATGGGTTCTGTGTGGGTCAGCAGATCAGGATGCAGTAGAGGAGGACGCTTTGTGGTTGGCTCACATCTCTGTTCTGTTTACATGACAGCGATCGACTGCATCGTTTTACAGCTTTTGTTTCAGAAACGTTTATTTCCAGACATCAACGTTTTGATCCTGACCTCCATCGACACAGGAGCAACATATCAAGCCGCTCAGGATGATCTAAACATTCAGGTTCCTGTAGATTCAGTCAGGTTCTGGTGTACACATGGAGTAAAATGAATATGCTGGGAGATTTTATGCAATATTCTCTATCAAAACTTTATAAATTAGTGACATTATATACCTGAGGAATCACCAAATTCTTGGTTTGGGTGTTGATTTGAAGGATGAAATCAACTCAAAGTGTTCATGTTTCCAAGCTTCTTCTCTTTTCTCCATATTATCTCATATTATCTTATCTCCACATTATGCAGATAGTAATGTTTAATTATTTCTACCAAACTTCCATTGATCTGGGTCAACAGTCTCGGTGCTCACACGCCGGCGTGCGGTTGTGTTTTCTGTGTGTGTGTGTGTGTGTGTGTGTGTGGCCCGTGTGAGCTGGAATCGTCTCACTTTAGGAGCAGATCTTCATCCCACATAACCCCCGCGGTGCAGGGCGGAGGGCGAGCCGGGGATTAGCCTCGGCGCTGCCGCACATGCAGGAGCCGCCGCGACATCAAAGGCCTCGCGGCGCCGGAGACGGAGCCTCGCTTTTATGTGGACGGCGATGCAAGTCGACTCCGATTCAAAGAGAGAGACGGAAAGGGAGAATCCCATTTTATTTAGG
Source organism: Salarias fasciatus (assembly GCF_902148845.1). NCBI lineage: Eukaryota > Metazoa > Chordata > Actinopteri > Blenniiformes > Blenniidae > Salarias > Salarias fasciatus. The sequence goes on along the minus strand of NC_043753.1, from coordinate 22,357,804 downwards.
ATGAGTCGGGACAAAAAGGAGTTTGAAGGAGGGTTTTTTTTTCTCTCTCTCTCTTCAGTGGATCTGCATTGTTTCCGGGGATGGGAGACTCTATTAATCTCAGGGCGCGGTGTGTGTGAGTGTGTTTATCAAGGCCAGAGGAAGTGTGACCCTCACCGTGTGAGAAAGACGTGAAATGACAGGAATTTCCTTTTCCCCGAAAGCGCGGCCGCTGCAGGTCTCTGCTTCCACCCCGACCCTCCTCGCTCCGGGAAAACACGTCTTCAAGGTTGGACGTCGGCTGGAGCGAAGAGAGCGAGAGCCGGGGTCACGTCTTCCTCGTTTCATGCATGTTTCCTGTGTTTATTAGCGAGAAGTGCTCGGGCCGCCGCGGCGCTGACCCCGCAGAAGTTCTGCTCGGCCGCTCAGGCTGCCTGGTGTCTGCTGAGACACATCGGGGGAAAGATCCGGCTCTTCAAACGCCGCTACTTCATCACTTTCTCCAAACACACACTCCGCTGCTCTGCATCTGGGTGATTCATTCCCTGTTTTCTTTGGGAGGGAGATGCTCGTGTTCTTCGGCAAGAATCAAGCAGTGAAGAATCAAACCTGCGACATGAGAATCCAGCTTATCGTGTGTTTCCGTGCCAGCGTTTTCCATCTGCTTCTCCTCTCCGTCAGCTTCTTTTCATTCGAAAAAGACTCAAATTGAAATCTCCGTGAGGAAAAGGATTTGTAATTCGAAGATGTTATCTTATTTATGGCCTTTTTTTCGTGACTTTTTATTTTCCCGTGCATAAAATACGGACTATCTCCAGCCTGACGCCGGCCGTTCGTCAAGCGAAGGCCCGGCAGTAAAGTCTAAAAATCACTGTGCGCTCTGCCTTTGTCTTCCCACCTTTGCCTTTTCTTCTAAATTTCATTTCACGGGCCTCCCCCACACACTTCCTGCGGGCCCACCCTACACCTCCGTCAGTGATGGAGACAGACGCACTTCCTGGGGTCGCGTCGTGTCAGAAATGTGCCGTTTAACCCAATTACTCCACAGGAAGCGGGGCATGGGGCGACGGGGAGCAAACAGAAAACTCTCAGAATTTAATGATTTCCTTAAGAAGAAAAAAAAAGAAAGAAAAAGTAATAATTCAGCAGCATTATCGCAGCTCTCCCCAAACACGCTTCGGCATCCAGGTACTCGCTCGGCTTCGCCAGGCTGGGAAATTTTAATTCGACTGTTGGGTCGCCAGCTTCCCCACAAGGTCGCTGTTTCTTTTTTATCTCGGCCGAGCAGTCACACGCTCGGTTTTCCAGCACAGAAAAGTTCCCCGAGCACCTCCAAGCAAGGGCAAGGAGAACTTCGTCAGCGCGTCCGCTGTGTCCTTTTTTCAAATTAGGGAGACGTCAGCATCAAATGCAGCAACGCAAGGCAACAGGTTATTGCCTCCCGTTTGTTCCAGATCTTGTCCCTGTCCTTGTAATTCTGCCCGTGGAGCATGTTTTCCTCCTGCGGGGTAATCCCCGCTGCCGCTCGTCCTTCTTCCTCGACTTCATTTTCTCGCTCCCTCTCATCCTCCGTGCGCAGGGAAGCAGTTCTGGGTGTTTAAGGACACGGTCCTGCAGCCCGGTTACCCCAAGGACATCACCCAGTTCGGCCACGGCATGCCGGCCCAGAGCATCGAGACCGCCGTGTGGTGGGAGGACGTGGCCAAAACCTACTTCTTTAAAGGGGACAGGTGGGTTTGAACACGGTCTCACCTTGTTCCCATAAAGAAGTTGGAGTTAGAAGAGTGAAAGAAGCGAGTTTTTGAATGTGTCTAATGAGGAACCGATGTCCTCCTTTTATGTCAATCTTCGTAGGTACTGGCGCTACAACGAGGAGATGAGGACGATGGACCCCGGCTACCCAAAGCCCGTCACTGTGTGGAGAGGTGTGCCTGAATCGCCGCAGGGGGCCTTCGTCGACAAAGCCAATGGTACGACCGGTCCCGTGCGATATGTCTCGTGATCTGGCGCCGCGCCGGGAGGCATCGATCTGCGCCGGTCGTGTGCGAGATGAACCGGGGGAGCATTGATTAAAACCTGCCCCACTTATTGCTCTTGAGTCTTTACGAAGGGCAGCGGAGAGCGCTCGCGAACGGTCCGGTTTTCGTGCGTCCTCGCAGGCAGATTGCTCAGAGCCGTCAGACCCAGTTGGACTGAGCAAAGCAGAAAGGACGAGACCACCGCCGAGCGCTCGTTCCGGCTGGAGCCAGCTGGCTCTCGCCGCGAGTGGAGGGGCCGAACTCGTCAGATTCGGAGAGCGCAGATAGGCTGCTGGGATGGCGTGAAGGGGACGGGAGCCTCGCCCATTGGACGCCCGGCGCCAGGTGGGTCCGGGTCTGTTCCTGGCAGCGGCTCGGCTGGGGGAAAAAAAAAGAAAAAAAAAGCAGAGCAGGTGGTGCTGAAGGCTCGGGCCATCTGTGTGGAGGATCCGCTGCCAGAGCCGGAGCCGGGGCCGGGGCCGGGGCCGGGGCCGGGCGTGTCTGCCGGTGAGGCCAGGTGGAGCGGGCATCAATCAGAGCGTGAAGGGGGGCCGATGTCCGGGGGGACGGTGGGCGTTTGGATGCCGCTCGGCTGCGATGTGTGTCAGCCTGCATTCGTTTTCCCGGCTCATAACACTGACCCAGATAACGCGGCATAATTGAGCGCGCGGTAGCAGCCAGTGATGGTGTGTGTGTGTGTGTGTGTGGGTGGGTGTGTGTGTGAGGCTGCACGTGTTCCTGTGGAGGCCCCAAGGTGACGTTGACCTGCCTCTGACCAGCCGGAGCTCGGCCCGCCTCACCTCCCATCCCCTCGGATGCTTTTACAAGTTGTACATCAAAAAACTGGTCTGAACTCGTCCCAGTTTGTGGAAAACGCTCCTGATTTTCCAGATTGATCGTTCTGTGCGTTGGTTTGCTCGACGCCGTCCTCACGTCAAGACCAAAACCTTTCGCCAAACTTGGTCACAGCCCCGTCCCTCTCCTCAGTGAACGTCTCTGCCTGGGCTGAGAGCGAGAGTGGCGCTCATCACTTCCACATGCTCGCCTTTATTTATATTCACAAGCTATATTTAGTGGCCATAAAACACTTAGCACCAACTCGCAAAGAGCTGCGCTGAGGCTGAGTCCACATATGGGATTATTTCTTTAAGTCTCTCTGTGACAAAGGGTTGGGGTTAGCTAGCAGTCTTTATGCTCGTGGCTTTCGAAGATGTGAGAAAACCCGACGTGGATTTCAGTCTCTGGTTTCGCCCTCGTGCTGTTTGATGGCCTCTCCCAGATGAATCTTTAAAAACTTCGTCCTCCGCCTCGTCGCGTCTCCAGAAGCCCCTTCCCTCCCCGGCTGCTTATTTAGAACATCTCTCCCCTCGTCTTCCCGCAGAAGAGCGAACATAAATAATAAATCTCCAGACTGGAAGTGTAAAGAGGGCGAGGAGCGCCGGGGCGTCCGAGCCGGAGCTGTCAGGCTGGGTTTTACGCCGCATCCGTTTTCCCAACGAGCGGAGAGGTTCAGCGTCGGCCCCGAAAGTCTCGACCTCTGGACGGAAAGTTGCTGATGTGTCCGGGACGTTTTGGTCTGCGTTGTTGGAGGAGCAGCAGGGAAATCGTTGATACCTCGTCTGACTGTCTTAGAAAAGCCCTTTTCATTATTTCACAATAACGGATTAAAAGACCAAATCTGTCCTGTTTTCCTCTCCGCAGGTTTCACCTACTTCTACAAGGGGAAGGAGTACTGGAAGTTCAACAACCAGATGCTCCGCGTGGAGCCGGGCTACCCGCGCTCCATCCTCAAAGACTTCATGGGCTGCGAGCTGACGCCCGCCGACCCCGGCCGCCCGCCGGCCGACGACGGCGGCACGGACGTGGTGATCGAGCTGGACAACGAGGCCAACACGGTGAAGGCCATCGCCATCGTCATCCCGTGCGTGCTGGCGCTGTGCCTGCTGGCGCTGGTCTACACCGTGGTGCAGTTCAAGCGGAAGGGGACGCCGCGCCACATACTGTACTGCAAGCGCTCCATGCAGGAGTGGGTGTGAGGCGGCGGCGGCGGCGGGGGGACGGCCGGAGGATGGCAGACTCTGGACAGCTTTATTGAAGAAACACGCCGCCTTGCCTCCTCCTCCTCCTCCTCCTCCTCTTTCTTCTTCTTGGGTGGTCTGCCGGCGGTCCCTCGAACCAGAGACCATCCCCAGGACTTGAAGCGGACTCTGCCGGTGCCCAGCCTTTTTAACACACACCGGGGGGGGGCAGAGGGACAGAAACGACCTTCAGCCCTGGTCCAGAAAACAAACAAACAAACAAACAAAACCAAGAGGGTCAGCATCACTTTGTATCTCAGAAACTTGACTTCCTGTCCCCCTTCCTCTTTTACTGCTCTGCCCGACCGCTTTTAAATGGGAGGACTTTCAGGGGGAAGCGCACACTTCCCACGAGGCGCTGCATTGTCAACTGTCATATCAGGTTTTTGCGAGAAAAAAAACAAAACAAAAAGAAAAATGAAAAAAACAAACAAACAACAGTTTTCTATTTTCTGATCTGGGTGACTCCCTCCTCCGATTCATCACACGCTCAAACACCGAACCGTCTCAGATTAATCACCGGTTAATCACCTCACTCCCTTGGTTCTTTTTTTCTTTTTTCTTTCCAAATTTTTCAATTTGACTTCGTTTTAGAAAGGAGGTCCTCACGTTTCCCTTTAAGACGCTCCTGAGGAAGAGACCAAACCAAACCAAATAAAATCACTTTCTCTCCAAAGAGGATCACTGTTTTCTTTCTTTCTTTTTCTTTCTTCCTTCTCTTGCTGTTGATTTGCTCCATCCTTCGCCCCCCTCTCTGGATCCGTGCAGCGACTGAGAGTCGGGCAGCTCTGACTGTTGTGGCAGTCTGTCTGAGACACAGGGGCCAAATTATTCTGCAATATTTTAACTCGCCTTAATTATGACTCATACTACTTGTGCTTGGTTTTGCTGTTTATGGTGTTTTTTTGTTTTTTTTTTTGTTTCTTTATTTGTATACTGCTTTTGTTTTTTGTTTGTTTGTGAAAGAGGCTCATTTAGTGCTTCTTGTGACTGCTATTTTCTGGATTTTATTACATTAACGCAGGATCCTCGGCACTGGCTTGCCGAGCTATTCTGGACAGAACATACAGTGGGGTCAGCCTGTACTGAGAGTAAAGTATTGTATCGTTTCAAAAAAAGAACAACATGTCGGAAGGTTCTGGAGTAAAGCCACTATTTTTGTGTGTTAAGATATTTGTTACTGTTACTTTTCTTATTTCCATGCCACATAAACCAGGCGATTGAGAACTTGAGTGTTTGTCATTGGACTTGTCTTTGGCCCATATTTACCCACAATGCACCCACCATCGTTATTTGTGAATGGACTTCTTTTTCTTTTTTCTTTTTAATTGAATCCTGTTGACTGCCTTGTCTGAGAGAGCGCACAGTTCCCAGAATGCTCGAGTCTCATGACTGAGGACCCACCAAGCGAAGATCAGTGCCTGTGTCAACGTGCATGCTGAAGCATTTCCCGTCCGCTCAGTCGGTTCTGCTCGACGTGGCTTCGGCGCCTCCTCAGAATTCTTTCTCTTGAAAAAAAAGAAAAATACTGTTTGCGTTTATTTTTATACCTTTTAACTGTTTCCCCAACTCCCCCCTTCCTCCAGGTACAGCTCAATCGAAGAGATTTAAGAACAAAACAAACGAAAAATAAATGAATAATTCAAAGTGGTACATTTGGGAGACGGGATTGAGTCAAACTGGCTTCGACCAAATGTCAGCGGACGCGCCGTGTCCTCGCGCTGTGGCGAGCAGTCGTTGAATGTGTGTCTGTTCTCATGATCACATACAGTTTCTTTCTTTCTTTTTTTGTTTTTTGTTCCTGTTTTCTGGTCAGAATAAATTGGACATCTCAAAATGACTTCTTTGTGTAAGACTTTGGGATGGTAAAAAAAAAGAAAAAACACGTCCCAACTGAATGAATAAACTGATCAATATACAAGAAGGAGCAGCGTGTTTTTTTCTGTTCATGTGACGTCTGTGTGTTGAAATATGCCGGTTATCTCCAGTTATATCAACGCTTCAGGACGTCTTTTCAGGAATTTCTTTTGTTTTTTTTTTAATCTCTGTTTCATCTTCTGGTCACAAACAGAACAAGGAGAATGATTCTTTTGTGTTAAAGACTGAAACGAAACCCAAGTTTGATCATTTCAGCATTATTTCTGCCATCTGTGATTGATCCGTCTTCACAAACAGCCGACGTCACTCTGCAGATTATTCCGGGTCGATCCACTGATCCCAGAAACTCTGCATTGTTTAGCAGTAATCGCCGTCTTTTCAGTGGCAGGAGCGTTCTTCTTTGTAGAGACGAAACAAATGAGAGAATTAAATGTTTTCACTGCTGTTAAAGCGATACTTCAACATTTTGGCAAATTGGCCCATTTAGCGCAATTCCTTAATCATTTCGAACAGCATACTTACTTTTTTTGTGAGGGCGAGCTGTTGTTTATTCAGAGGTGAGTCGGGGAAGGTTTTCGGGACGGACACAATGGAGGTGAACGGTATTTTGGTTCCCCCTCGTCAAACTCATCAAATACACAATCCAACAACCCCAAAACACTTTGGTGGACACGTTATAATCCACACATTCACTACGCTGTGAAATATTAATGCAAAATTATCAGATTGAGTTGTTCATGCGAAGATTGCTAAGACGGAACTACTTACTAAACATGGCGTCTGGGCGTAGTGATTTCAAAAGAAAAAGTAGTTCCCAGTATTTGCTTCAGTCTCGTAACGCTACAATATTATTTGTTGGCGTTCCACAGCGTAGTGAATGTGCGGATTATAACGTGTCGACCAAAGTGTTTTGGGGTTGTTGGATTTTGTATTTGATGAGTTTGACGAGGGGGAACCAAAATACCATCCACTTCCATTGTGTCCGTCCCGAAAACCTTCCCCGACTCGCCTCTGAATAAACAACAGCTCGCCCTCACAAAAAAAGTAAGTATGCTGTTCGAAATGACTAAGGAATTGCGCTAAAAGGGCCAATTTGCCAAAATGTTGAAGTATCGCTTTAAAAAGTGCCTCTCCAATAAGAAACAATCTCATAAAATACCCAGATCGGTTGTACTCCTTTAACTTTGTCACAAAAGCGCCTCTTGTGACTGTCATGCTAATGAAAACACTTTATTATTGAGCGGATTTCTGAAGCTGAAGGAAAAGCCTGACTCAGCAGAAGAGACGTGGTGAAACCAGTCCTGGAAGAGGTCTTGAGGTGTCTCGCTAGAATCGTGTAAAAAGCAGCAGGTCCGCCAAAAGAAACAGCATAAAAATCGGCAGCCCTGTGAAAACAGATGTGATCTGCAGCAGGTTTCATTTGACATCCCAGCAGGAGACTTACAAACTGCATCCAGCTTTTTTTTTTTTTTTTAAATATATCACACTGATTCATTTGTTTGGTGAGCTCCTTCTCATTTTTTTTTTTATTTCTTTCATTTAGCTAACAGATGGCTCACAAATGTCACATTTAAGGAAACTGATGATGATTTTTCAATGTCAGTCTATGCAGATGACTGTGTGGTTTCAATACAGGAACATTCAGCAGAGACTGACGGGAAACAAAGGTTCTCGCTCAAACTGCAGTGTGTTTTGAACTCAGCCAGCAGAAGGAAAGAAAAGAAGGAAAAAAATTGATGACGGTGATGTGGATTTAAGCGATGTGTGTACATGTTGATCTGGGCCGGGGGCCGCTCGGCCGTCCCGCTGTATTTTTGGGTGGCGTGATAGAAATCGGCTCGGTGGACGCCGGGCGCTGGCGGCGGCCGCAGACTGGATGTGAAACAGGAGCCGCGCTCGGCCCCGCTCTGTTTACTCTAGCTCTGCCTGGACATATTTTGACATACAGTTACTGACAACAAAGTGGGGGAGGTCGGGCCAGTTTACCCACTGCGGTCACTGACTCCGCAAGTGTGTGTGTGTGTGTGTGTGTGAGTGATGAAATTACACTCTTAGGAATAACACTTCATTGCTTCTCATCGTGGGGCTGTTGAATGGTGAAATTGCCTCTCTGTTTTTAGACAAAGGCATTATACGCTCAGCTATGTTTAGATCAGCGCTTCAGCCTGAGGCTCTTTACTCATTGTCCTCCCTCCTTCCATTCCTGTAAATACAGCCTCAGTGTGTGTGTGTGTGTGTGTGTGTGTGTGTCCCAGGGTTGTGTTTGCTGGTTGTACCAGTTTTCAAAGTGCTGTACTTGTGTGCGTCCGGACCAGCGCAGCCTTGTTTTCTGAAATCATCCTGAAACCTCTTGAAGCGCCGGCGCTGAACGCCTCGCTCCTGTTCTCGTCAGCTCTCCCAAACCTCCTCGTAACCCCTGCTGTCATCGGCTCAAAACCTGAATGATTACCACAGGAGCCAGAGTCATACATTATCATTTAGCTCTGTTTAACCTCGACCTCCTGGGTTAAAGACCGAGTCGTCCTTGAGGTGGTCGGCAGAGCGAAGCAGGTTTCCATTAACCTACATTCACTTCCTGGAGGAAGAGCGCCATCGTCTACTGTAAACACAGCCTGTTCAGCGCCGTGCGGTCGTGAGATGATCGTGTGAGTTCGATGACATTTAATCCGCCGCCCCCTCGGCTTTCGCTCCATTCGGCGTCAAACTCGTCGCTTGGCTGCGTTCGTCCCCGGGGACGCCCAGCAGGCCCGTTACACTCATATAGAACAACGAAAAGCGTTGTTTATCTGCCCCAGCAGAGGAGACATGACAGCGAATTAGGATCTAAACAACGTATTTGTACAAATATGGAGGCTGTGGAGGAAAATATGCCGAAACAAACTGAAAATATATACATATTTTTCTTATTTTCTGCAGTTGGATGTGACGATACTGGAGGTGTAATCTCTGGAGCCTGACAGTGAAGCTGAAAGTGATGGACTGATTGACTGAGTCAAGCTTAAACCATCTTGGTGATTTGTTTTCAGGTGTTTTTGCGTCGTCGTCTGGGAACACCCCACACACAGATAAGTCGGTGTGACCACAGCCCGAATCCCACACACACGTTCAACCACTCATCTGTCAACACACTCCGAGGCGACGGGGAAGTGAGTCAAACATGTCCGCCCAAACAGAGTTCTGGCTCCTCCGACTCCTACTGAACATGTGTCCACGACCGCAGGGAAAACCCCTCCGGTCCCAGTTCAGCAGAGACCGGAGAGACCGAGCGACGTTCTCAGTATTCACACAAATATGGACGTCACACACAGCGGAGGACAAAACGCAAGACCACGAAAACGATACATATCAGAGAATAAGCTGAAGTTTAAAGGCTTAAATCATGGAAAAGGAGAGTTTTGATGTTCACCTCCCTCCTCGGGCAGTGGAGAGTCCTCCATCGCCGTCCCCGTAAACCGCATGTGTTCCTCCACAAACACAGAGGCTGACAGGCGCAGATAGGAAGAGCGATGAGGCTCAGCAAACCTTCAATTGAGCCGTCCAATCAGGCCGTTCATGGCTGAGGAGGCACTCTGATGACATACCTTTTTTTTTTGAGGAGGGGGTGGGGGTGAAAAAAAGTGCCACAGAATGTATTTCTGCACCGCGCTTTTGCTGTCTATCCGAGTGCTGCCTCTGGTGATCGATAAATACATTTGGAAAACGGCTAAAACTGTGTCCTCGTCTTGCTCGGGCCAGTTTTCATCCATATGTGCTGCAGTGTTTCGCTGCAGGCCGGCCGGAGGTCAGGAGAGCGAACACACCGTGCATTCAACACTGAATTACTCCACGTATCAGTTCATGCAACGATTTCTGTTAAAAGAGACTGTTTGATTTCTGTTCTGTCAAATGAGGTCTTGTTGTCTTTACAAACAATCACTCAACATTGGCTACGATATATTTTAACTTACCATATTTTGCCTAATTCTCTTAGTCTGGTTTATATTCTCAGTTTGATCATATGGCAGCTTCCACATTCATCCAGGGATCCTCACTCATTTCCTCCAAAGAGACGGAACAGAATAGTTCCTGTCAGTCTGAGGAGTGAGACAGATGAAAGATATCATCCGATCTGGTCCATTCAGAGCCGCACAGCCTTCCCTCCTCACGCCACAGAATAGACCATCTTCATATTCCTGCAGCCGGCGTGAGCCGCAACACGCCTCCATTCAGAACGATCTGCAATGAGCGAATTAATGACACCTCTCCGCCGCCGCACAAAGAAATACCCATTCCGGCGTCTGCTGGCCCGGACCAGACCGGCTCCTAATCTGTTTCCAATTTCTATCATTTCCATCACTGGCTCCAAATGGTTTTCTCGTCCGTGCTGCACTGCACCGTCCTCGCTGAAATCTGGTTAGAATAACACATCCATGCATATGAAAACACGCCCGAGGCGTATCGTGCATTCCAGACATGAGATGAGACACATTATGCTCTTTGCTGAAAGTTCTTCAGAGCTCTCGCAACAGCATTAGCAATTAGATTTAAAAAAAAAAAAAAAAACCCGTTTAGCCATGTTTTGACTGAAAGCCTTCGACTCTCCAGCTGCTGCGGCGGCGGGCGCCGCGCTCACGCCATTAGCTCCACTGGCATGGGGCTGATGGGTCGACACACAAAGGAGGCAGGTTTTAATACATAAACCCACCTAAGTGAACCTGACGCGCGTTCGGCCCCCTGCTGTGACACAAACTGACGCAACTGGCAACGAGGGGCTAATGAAGCCGGAGCGGCGGGCGTCGCCTCGCCATGCAGCACGCCGGCGCAGGAAGCTGGAGGAACATCTGCTCATCTATTAAATACAGACTCGGATTCTGCTGTGATCACCCTGCCGCTTAAAGGTGATCGTTATTAGCTAACTTCTGCAAACTTCTGCTGCTAAAAGCGCATTAAAGATGCTAATCGTACGTTCTACACGGCGCCCGTGTTAAGAAGCCGTTTTTCTCTCACCGGCGCAGGCTTTGTAGTGGTAACCCGCACCTCCTCCCCCCCCCGGGGCTTCTTGTTTTCGGTCGTATTTCAGACTGTCCGGTCTCAGGCGGCCTCTGGAGTCGTGCAATTGACATTCACATGAAAAGGGCCGCGCTCAGCCGCCTCCGAGACGCGGCTCAAGGTTAAAGCCGGCCCGAGATGCCGCGCTTATTGTTGCTGTTGGATGAAAAGCTCCGAAATGTCATGTTTGCCAGAGTGCAGGAAAGCCCAAAACCCTCTGCTGACCTTAAAACACATTTTTGCTTTTCAAAAAGGGTTTCAGGAGCTTCAATGACCGCAAAGTAAATCTGAAATGCATTTCAAATGGCAATGAGTGATTTAAAGGTAATCAGTGTGATATTTTTCCTCTTCAGGGATCTGTTTCTCTTTATCAAACTGGAAATGGGGAAAATCAGGAGCAGCCTGAACCAGCCAATAACAGAGAGTCAATCTAACACGCTGAAATCAGCGTCCCAGTTGAAAAGAAGCGACAGAAGTGGCAGAAAGCGCCTTTCTCCAGGCGTGCGACGTTCATTCATATTCATACAGCGGCAGCGGCTTGGCCTACAGCTGACATTTGATTCAGTGCCGCTCAAGCATTCTCATTCCTGTCGCGGTACAAGTGTCTCTGGAGCAACACCTTCAGAGGCCGAAAACCCTCCGCTGAAAGCCAGACTGATGAAATACTGCCATGAGACAGGTATGCCGGCGAGCGTTTCCAGTCAGCGCTGGAAGGTCACGGCAGTGGAAGCGGCGGCGGCGGCGCTTTCGGCGGCCGCTGCAGATCGGATCCTCCGTCTCTCCAGTGAACCAAACACAGGATCCACACAGGGCTTCCTCACAGACGGGGCGGAGAGCAGGAAGTAATGATCGGCGGCGTCCAGGTGAAATTAGCTCCATTAATCACTGCATTGATCTGGTCGGCTGCAGAAGGCCACGGCCCTCCTCCGTCTCACGAGCGCCCGCCGCCCGGCGCAGATATCCACTTAACTTGAAATGATATGTTTTGATTGCGGAGGGAAAGTCTTTGTTGAGACGTCTTTGTTTATCTGGAGGCCCTTCTCCCGTGTTTTTCAGTCTTGGAGGAAGAGTCGATACCTGTCTCCTCGCAGATTAAGAAGAATTGAGCTTGAAAACTTCCTCCATCCACAGACGTGACACTCAAAGCTGTTTCGCAGGAAAACTTCTGAAACGCCAGTCTCCACATCTCCCTCCTGACCCAGACGTTACGCACAGTTTTCATTTTTCACTGGATAGTTTCTGAAGGAGGAGTTTAAAAAAAAGAGGCTGGATTGATAAACCTGCTTTCAGAAAGATGTACGACTTTTCAAAATAAGATGCATCAGCCGTCACACCGGAAAACCGTGAGGAAAACACGCATAAAGATTATTTCATGAAAAAAAAACAAAGACTTTGGAGCTGATCTGATAAATCGGTGCACGTAAATATGCATCGTCTTGCTCCTGGAAACAACAAGCCTGCTGCTTTTATTAAAGCTGTTCTTTAAACTTTAGTTTTGTCTTTATGGGGAAATAAAACCTTTTACTCGGTCAAAAATGGATTAAATGCACAAGAATTACAGATTTAGAAGTTACTGTGAAGTCACACAAAAAAAAGAAAATTTTACTTTATGTATTATAGCTTATATACTGTATATATTTCAGCACATGGTACTGTACTTTGAAGAAAGGATTAGTTTCGGATATCATATTAAAAATGCGTATTTAGAATTCCGATATGATGAAAGCTAATCATTGCATAAAGTTG